>NC_056728.1:741469959-741834959 GCF_019279795.1 Protopterus annectens
ATGCCTTCGTGGCTTCTATTTGCTTCTCCATTGATTTGGGACGGGGACTATGTTGCATACTGTACATGCGTTTCATTCTGCACAGGACCTAGCTGCTGCCATTACTATTGTGGGCGGACCATGGCTGTCAGCACATTAGGTTGCTCACCTCATGCTGGCTTAGACACGCCTCCAGACGCATCCTACCTGGGCTCGCTCACGTACACTACGCACGTGTCTGTGATTCCGGTGCACTCTCATTATTATGTATATGGCGCTACTGCGCCTGATATTCCATGCACCGCCGGCGCAGGCCTTACGCCGGCCTTGCGCCGAGCTTCATGAATCCCGGGGTTAGTCTTTTTTGATACAAGTCAAAATGCAATTTTACATAGTTAATACAATGAAAACATGTATTACTACCAAACCTGAATGTATTTAACAACTTTTTCTTTTGCAGACCATTCTGTGAAAATATTTTATCAGTTATGAGCCGTGTCTGTTTTAATTTTACTTGATTAATTTATTATTTTGCAATCACAGAATTTAATTTATGACTTAGAATTGTTTCATTAACTCTTTGCAACTGTTGAATTAACTATAAGAGACAATAACTATGTTCTACTGCAAGCATTTATACACTGCTAAAATATACAGTTTTAATGTCATTTTAACCATCACATTGTGTTCATGTCTCTGAACTGCTCAATAACATCTTGGTAAAATACTGAACTGTGCTTAGATAATAACTATTTGAAAGCAATTATTTTACTGGGGTAAAACCAGTGATATTACAACTTGACAAATTACTTTTGAACTTATTACAATGTATCCTGTGCAGGATGTATTTACACAGACTGTTTGCTGTTCATGCATTTCAATCTAGTAGGTATCCTGGACCCATTGTTTTCTTTAAATATGTTTTTTTCACACATATTTATTACTAGACATTAATTTCATTTGTACTGAATTTTTCTGCATTTGTACATACAAAGACTATCATTTGTACTGAAATTTTCTACATTTGTACATACAACGACTATAAAGTACATTTAGTCTAATTTTACAAATTTAATAACATTAATATTGAGCAAAATCTTGGAAAATGTTTGTCTCTTTAGAAATATCTAGTGGAATTGATACCATATCCATATGTCCTGTTATTTTAAACTACATACTCAGCAATTAAAAATATTCATGCTTTTTTATACCAACATTGTTTTGCAAAAAACATATTAAAAATAGTGACCATTCTTGCTATTAGAAACATTTATGCATTTTGCATATCCTTATTCTCTCTTGTATAGCTTTAATAAAGCAATTTTAAATCATCTCTTGTTTTTTAAACCATCTGTTGTATAGCTTTACAATTTAACAGGTTGTAAACATAATTTAATACCGAACAATACAATAATAAGTAACATAAAATATCTTGGACTTTTCAGATTTAATCTGTTTACCAGTGTTTCTTATGCACTAATACCTGTTTTTTCCTCCCTCCCTAAAAGAGTATTGTCAAGAAGGAATGAGATATTTCTTCCTGTAGCTTTATTTTAGACCCTTGTTGTTTATATTTTCTGTAGCTTTTATTTCAGACCCTTGTTGTTTATTTTTTCTGTAGCTTTATTTCAGACCCTTGTTGCTTATTTTTTCTGTAGCTTTATTTCAGACCATTGTTGTTTATTTTTTCTGTAGCTTCATTTCAGACCCTTGTGCAGTACTGCTTATACAGTCAGTGTAAAACTGAGAAAGTGCCCCTCCCCCTTATACAGTCAGTGGAAAACTGAGAAAGTACCCCTCCCCTGTAGTACTTCAGCACTGTTTACCTGCTCTATGCTGTGAGAATAGAATGTATGTCAGCCCAACACTTTGGTTATACATTTATTTTATTAGGTTACTAAATAAAGCTTTCACTGTATATTACTTCTAGTAGGTATTGACACCCTCCTGCACAATTGATTTGAACTGTATATAACTTCTTCCTGTTACCTTCATCTTAGGTAGCCCCAAATCCAGAAGCCTACCGAGAGGCACTCAGGACCCCACAAGTGTGAATGTTTAAACAACTATAAAAGTCCCCACCAGTGCGAAGGTATACTCTTCTTTAAAATAAAGACCACTAAGAGACTCAGGGTGAATAGGGAACTACCCCTTTCACTGTACTTTATCAAACACCTTGTAATATAAGAAAGGTACCAGGTAGCATTAAATCTACTGCTTACAGGTTCTTTGGGCATAAAAGTAATAAGAAAAAATTAAAGGAACAAATTGTAGAACTTAGGCAGCTAGCTACCATTAAATCTGGCTTCCTCTAAGACCCAGGAAGTCCTGTGGTGTAGAGCCGAGGTTAGAAAGAGACCTCTGAAACCGCCATATTTGTAAACTGACTGTGATTTCGATCGGGCAGCTCTGGCCCTCGTGTATGTGACAAATGAATATTGCTCTGTTAGTGCATATAACTGTTAAATTTACCTGCAATTCTTACTAATGTTTTGAATACTGTCAGTATTGTAACCAAGTTACCATGCTTACAGTCATGTTTAGCGATATGTAGTTGTAACTGGCGTCTTGCAAAGCATGTGGCTAAAGTGGTAAAGTTAATGTTCATTAGCGTTTTTCTGAAATATTACTCCAGTAAGTGGACTGATAGTTTGATCTGATACAACTGAGCAGTAGCGACTGTTTACAAGCTGAAAACAGCGTTTTGTTGAACTTGTGCTGCCAAATGCTTTAGTTTCCAGTGGTTTCTTGTTAGCGTTTTGCTGTACTTTTACTGCCAAATACCTTAGCTTACAGTTGTTAGATGTAATCATTTGGCTGGAGGGCGTAACCTTAATGTCAAGCTAGAAACAAAGTATTATAACTGTAAACACCTCATGTTAACTACTTAGTTTTTGTGTTATTAGCTGAACTGAGTGTGCTGTAGTGCATTATTAGGTCGCCAAAGGGAAGAAATTACTGCTTAAAACAACTGGCTGATATTTAATGCTTAACATCACTAAGGCAGTTGAAACCATTCCTCGCATGGCACTGTGAAAACTGACTGCTGCTGCATTGTATTATACTGTTTGTTACTGCATCAAACTCTGTACAAAGTTAACTTCTTCCTGTTACCTTCATCTTAGGTAGCCCCAAATCCAGAAGCCTACCGAGAGGCACTCAGGACCCCACAAGTGTGAATGTTTAAACAACTATAAAAGTCCCCACCAGTGCGAAGGTATACTCTTCTTTAAAATAAAGACCACTAAGAGACTCAGGGTGAATAGGGAACTACCCCTTTCACTGTACTTTATCAAACACCTTGTAATATAAGAAAGGTACCAGGTAGCATTAAATCTACTGCTTACAGGTTCTTTGGGCATAAAAAGTAACGAATAAGAAAAAAAATTAAAGGAACAAATTGTAGAACTTAGGCAGCTAGCTACCATTAAATCTGGCTTCCTCTAAGACCCAGGGAAGTCCTGTGGTGTAGAGCCGAGGTTAGAAAGAGACCTCTGAAACCGCCATATTTGTAAACTGACTGTGATTTCGATCGGTGACAGCTCTGGCCCTCGTGGTATGTGACAAATGAATATTGCTCTGTTAGTGCATATAACTGTTAAATTTACCTGCAATTCTTACTAATGTTTTGAATACTGTCAGTATTGTAACCAAGTTACCATGCTTACAGTCATGTTTGGAAGCGATATGTAGTTGTAACTGGCGTCTTGCAAAACGCATGTGGCTAAAGTGGTAAAGTTAATGTTCATTAGCGTTTTTCTGAAATATTACTCCAGTAAGTGGACTGATAGTTTGATCTGATACAACTGAGCAGTAGCGACTGTTTACAAGCTGAAAACAGCGTTTTGTTGAACTTGTGCTGCCAAATGCTTTAGTTTCCAGTGGTTTCTTGTTAGCGTTTTGCTGTACTTTTACTGCCAAATACCTTAGCTTACAGTTGTTAGATGTAATCATTTGGCTGGAGGGCGTAACCTTAATGTCAAGCTAGAAACAAAGTATTATAACTGTAAACACCTCATGTTAACTACTTAGTTTTTGTGTTATTAGCTGAACTGAGTGTGCTGTAGTGCATTATTAGGTCGCCAAAGGGAAGAAATTACTGCTTAAAACAACTGGCTGATATTTAATGCTTAACATCACTAAGGCAGTTGAAACCATTCCTCGCATGGCACTGTGAAAACTGACTGCTGCTGCATTGTATTATACTGTTTGTTACTGCATCAAACTCTGTACAAAGTTAACTTCTTCCTGTTACCTTCATCTTAGGTAGCCCCAAATCCAGAAGCCTACCGAGAGGCACTCAGGACCCCACAAGTGTGAATGTTTAAACAACTATAAAGTCCCCACCAGTGCTAAGGTATACTCTTCTTTAAAATAAAGACCACTAAGAGACTCAGGGTGAATAGGAACTACCCCTTTCACTGTACTTTATCAAACACCTTGTAATATAAGAAAGGTACCAGGTAGCATTAAATCTACTGCTTACAGGTTCTTTGGGCATAAAAAATGCGAATAAGAAAAAAAATTAAAGGAACAAATTGTAGAACTTAGGCAGCTAGCTACCATTAAATCTGGCTTCCTCTAAGACCCAGGAAGTCCTGTGGTGTAGAGCCGAGGTTAGAAAGAGACCTCTGAAACCGCCATATTTGTAAACTGACTGTGATTTCCGATCGGTGGCAGCTCTGGCCCTCGTGGTATGTGACAAATGAATATTGCTCTGTTAGTGCATATAACTGTTAAATTTACCTGCAATTCTTACTAATGTTTTGAATACTGTCAGTATTGTAACCAAGTTACCATGCTTACAGTCATGTTTGGAAGCGATATGTAGTTGTAACTGGCGTCTTGCAAAACGCATGTGGCTAAAGTGGTAAAGTTAATGTTCATTAGCTTTTCTGAAATATTACTCCAGTAAGTGGACTGATAGTTTGATCTGATACAACTGAGCAGTAGCGACTGTTTACAAGCTGAAAACAGCGTTTTGTTGAACTTGTGCTGCCAAATGCTTTAGTTTCCAGTGGTTTCTTGTTAGCGTTTTGCTGTACTTTTACTGCCAAATACCTTAGCTTACAGTTGTTAGATGTAATCATTTGGCTGGAGGGCGTAACCTTAATGTCAAGCTAGAAACAAAGTATTATAACTGTAAACACCTCATGTTAACTACTTAGTTTTTGTGTTATTAGCTGAACTGAGTGTGCTGTAGTGCATTATTAGGTCGCCAAAGGGAAGAAATTACTGCTTAAAACAACTGGCTGATATTTAATGCTTAACATCACTAAGGCAGTTGAAACCATTCCTCGCATGGCACTGTGAAAACTGACTGCTGCTGCATTGTATTATACTGTTTGTTACTGCATCAAACTCTGTACAAAGTTAACTTCTTCCTGTTACCTTCATCTTAGGTAGCCCCAAATCCAGAAGCCTACCGAGAGGCACTCAGGACCCCACAAGTGTGAATGTTTAAACAACTATAAAAGTCCCCACCAGTGCGAAGGTATACTCTTCTTTAAAATAAAGACCACTAAGAGACTCAGGGTGAATAGGGAACTACCCCTTTCACTGTACTTTATCAAACACCTTGTAATATAAGAAAGGTACCAGGTAGCATTAAATCTACTGCTTACAGGTTCTTTGGGCATAAAAAGTAACGAATAAGAAAAAAAATTAAAGGAACAAATTGTAGAACTTAGGCAGCTAGCTACCATTAAATCTGGCTTCCTCTAAGACCCAGGAAGTCCTGTGGTGTAGAGCCGAGGTTAGAAAGAGACCTCTGAAACCGCCATATTTGTAAACTGACTGTGATTTCCGATCGGGCGGCAGCTCTGGCCCTCGTGGTATGTGACAAATGAATATTGCTCTGTTAGTGCATATAACTGTTAAATTTACCTGCAATTCTTACTAATGTTTTGAATACTGTCAGTATTGTAACCAAGTTACCATGCTTACAGTCATGTTTGGAAGCGATATGTAGTTGTAACTGGCGTCTTGCAAAACGCATGTGGCTAAAGTGGTAAAGTTAATGTTCATTAGCGTTTTTCTGAAATATTACTCCAGTAAGTGGACTGATAGTTTGATCTGATACAACTGAGCAGTAGCGACTGTTTACAAGCTGAAAACAGCGTTTGTTGAACTTGTGCTGCCAAATGCTTTAGTTTCCAGTGGTTTCTTGTTAGCGTTTTGCTGTACTTTTACTGCCAAATACCTTAGCTTACAGTTGTTAGATGTAATCATTTGGCTGGAGGACGTAACCTTAATGTCAAGCTAGAAACAAAGTATTATAACTGTAAACACCTCATGTTAACTACTTAGTTTTGTGTTATTAGCTGAACTGAGTGTGCTGTAGTGCATTATTAGGTCGCCAAAGGGAAGAAATTACTGCTTAAAACAACTGGCTGATATTTAATGCTTAACATCACTAAGGCAGTTGAAACCATTCCTCGCATGGCACTGTGAAAACTGACTGCTGCTGCATTGTATTATACTGTTTGTTACTGCATCAAACTCTGTACAAAGTTAACTTCTTCCTGTTACCTTCATCTTAGGTAGCCCCAAATCCAGAAGCCTACCGAGAGGCACTCAGGACCCCACAAGTGTGAATGTTTAAACAACTATAAAAGTCCCCACCAGTGCGAAGGTATACTCTTCTTTAAAATAAAGACCACTAAGAGACTCAGGGTGAATAGGGAACTACCCCTTTCACTGTACTTTATCAAACACCTTGTAATATAAGAAAGGTACCAGGTAGCATTAAATCTACTGCTTACAGGTTCTTTGGGCATAAAAAGTAACGAATAAGAAAAAAAATTAAAGGAACAAATTGTAGAACTTAGGCAGCTAGCTACCATTAAATCTGGCTTCCTCTAAGACCCAGGGAAGTCCTGTGGTGTAGAGCCGAGGTTAGAAAGAGACCTCTGAAACCGCCATATTTGTAAACTGACTGTGATTTCCGATCGGGCGGCAGCTCTGGCCCTCGTGGTATGTGACAAATGAATATTGCTCTGTTAGTGCATATAACTGTTAAATTTACCTGCAATTCTTACTAATGTTTTGAATACTGTCAGTATTGTAACCAAGTTACCATGCTTACAGTCATGTTTGGAAGCGATATGTAGTTGTAACTGGCGTCTTGCAAAACGCATGTGGCTAAAGTGGTAAAGTTAATGTTCATTAGCGTTTTTCTGAAATATTACTCCAGTAAGTGGACTGATAGTTTGATCTGATACAACTGAGCAGTAGCGACTGTTTACAAGCTGAAAACAGCGTTTTGTTGAACTTGTGCTGCCAAATGCTTTAGTTTCCAGTGGTTTCTTGTTAGCGTTTTGCTGTACTTTTACTGCCAAATACCTTAGCTTACAGTTGTTAGATGTAATCATTTGGCTGGAGGACGTAACCTTAATGTCAAGCTAGAAACAAAGTATTATAACTGTAAACACCTCATGTTAACTACTTAGTTTTTGTGTTATTAGCTGAACTGAGTGTGCTGTAGTGCATTATTAGGTCGCCAAAGGGAAGAAATTACTGCTTAAAACAACTGGCTGATATTTAATGCTTAACATCACTAAGGCAGTTGAAACCATTCCTCGCATGGCACTGTGAAAACTGACTGCTGCTGCATTGTATTATACTGTTTGTTACTGCATCAAACTCTGTACAAAGTTAACTTCTTCCTGTTACCTTCATCTTAGGTAGCCCCAAATCCAGAAGCCTACCGAGAGGCACTCAGGACCCCACAAGTGTGAATGTTTAAACAACTATAAAAGTCCCCACCAGTGCGAAGGTATACTCTTCTTTAAAATAAAGACCACTAAGAGACTCAGGGTGAATAGGGAACTACCCCTTTCACTGTACTTTATCAAACACCTTGTAATATAAGAAAGGTACCAGGTAGCATTAAATCTACTGCTTACAGGTTCTTTGGGCATAAAAAGTAACGAATAAGAAAAAAAATTAAAGGAACAAATTGTAGAACTTAGGCAGCTAGCTACCATTAAATCTGGCTTCCTCTAAGACCCAGGGAAGTCCTGTGGTGTAGTCCCCGCTCCGCTTCGCCCTCGCTACGCTCGGGCTTGCTCCGCTCCCCTCCCTGCCCCCTATTCCCACCCGCCCCCACTACCTCTACATTTATTTGGTCAGTAGGCCCACCCCCTACTTCCACAATCCAATCAGAACTGTTCACTCCCCTTCCATCTGTCTACCACTCCCCACCACAAAACCTAACCCGCCCACCTGCCTATCTTTCTCCATTTGTCTCACCCTACTACTACCTCCAGCTTTCTGCTGACTCAGGTATTGCTCCCAGCTCTATTAACGCTGAGAAATCAGCCGCACCATGGACAGAACCTCATTTACCACCCTCCCCCTTGTACTGTTAATCCTTATCCTATCGTATCTTTTAACAGCCTATGAAACTCAAGCCCTAACTAGAATCTACCTTCCTAAAGGTCAGACCTCTTTGTATTCCCAAAATACCACAACTTTTATCCCCCCCTCTCTCTACTCCCCTACTCACCTTACCCCTAAAAGTACACACTTTATTCTTAGGTACCCTAAAGTATCCTCATTAAGAGAACAGCTTAAGCTACTAACTAGACTACAAAAAATACTAGACTATTTGAAAAATCCATCACTAATTACGGGGACATCCACCCCAACCCAGGCCCTCTTAGTGACCCAGACCCTAACTTCCGCCTTGTAGGTAGCAGACCTGCGGACTCCCTCTTTTTGCTCCATCTCAATATTAGAAGCATTAACAACAAAGTACATAGTTTGCATGCCATGCTTGATATCCACTCCCCAGACATAATGTGTTTATCAGAAACTTGGCTAAAACCAAGCACCAAGGATGAGGAAATTATCTCTCCTGGATATAACATCATCAGGGCTGATCGTACAACCAGAAAGGGTGGTGGAATAGCTGTTATGTTCAAAAACACCTTGAACATCACAATGAATTCACTCCAGCCCCCAAAAGTTCCAAACCTGGAATTGATTGCTCTTAAGATATCTCTAAACAGACAAAAAAGTATTAATCTCATAGTAACCTACCTACCACCGGGCAAAAATGTAGAAAATTTTGAACAAACCCTTAGTTGGCTTGCCAATAACTATCCACAAGAAACAATAATATTAGGAGGCGTCAATATAGACTGGTTTCTCTACTCAGCCCAATCAATCCTCTCCCCATTAACTTACATGGTTTTTCCCAAAATATTCTTTCTACCACTAGAATTGGACATGCACAACAAAAGGAGAGTATTATTGACTGGATTCTCACTAATAGGAATCCAAATAACTATACCACTGGGACCCTTCCCAATGACCTTAGTGACCACCTTGCTACCTTTATTATAAAACATAAATGTTCAAACAAAACTCCACCCATAACCAGATTAGTAAGGAATAGCAAAATTTTGTCCCCGACAACTTCCTAGCTGATCTCAAAGCTTGTAACTGGCACATCCTAAAAACCCTATCCTTAGATGAAAGTGTTTCATACTTTAATAACACCTTCCTTAAGATACTCAATTCCCATGCTCCTAACCGACTTAAGCGAACTAAGCAATGTATAGCACCCTGGCTAACACAAGAAACTAAATCCAAAATTAGAATCAGAGACCAGGCCTGGAATAAGTGGAGAACCACAAAAACCCCCATAGATCGCATCAAGTTCCTCCAACTAAGAAATTCAACAAAAGTATCCGTTAAAGCGGATAAAAAACAATATTTTTGTCACCTCCAAGACAAACATCAGCATAATCCCAAAAAATTCTGGGCTGGTTTTAACAACCGCCTACTACATCCTGGTAAGTCTACTACCCCCACCCCCGACAAACTCAGGGACAAGGACCCAACAGTTATAGCCAACTCCTTTAATTCTTTTTTCACTGAGACCATCCAGTCCCTTGCCAGCAAGCTTACCACCCCCCCATCAGTGGCAACCCCAATTATTAACACAACTCAAACGGACTTTAACCTTCAACCCATCTCCACCTCCTTCATTCGTACCCTCTTGAAAAAATTGAAACCAACCATGCTCGCAGCTGATCAGCTCCCCGCCAAATACCTACAAATAGCATCTGATGCCATAGCCTACCATGTATCAATCTTGATCAACCGGACCATTTCTGAAGCATCCATTCCCTCTATCTGGAAAATCTCTTACATCATCCCCCTCCACAAAGGTGGACCCTCCACAGAAACCTCCAATTATAGGCCCATAGCCATACTGTCTCCCTTAGCCAAAATTATGGAACGCTGTGTCCATAAGCAACTCATTTCCTACTTAATAAATCACAACCTCCTATCAAATACCCAACATGGCTTCCGCCCCCATCACAGCACAACCACAGCTCTTCTCTCCTTTGTAGACTCAGTCAACCAAAACCGCAATAATAAACTAATATCCTCTGCACTCTTTCTAGACCTGTCGAAAGCCTTCGATATGGTCAACCACCAACTTCTGCTTCAGGCACTGGAAACAATACATCTTAGTAAACTAACCATAAGTTGGTTTAATGCCTATCTCTCTAGTAGAAAACAGGCAGTCCAGTGGCAAAACAGCCTATCAGACCTACTCCCTACTAATATTGGTGTCCCCCAAGGGTCTATCCTTGGTCCCCTTCTTTTCTCCATTTTCATAAATGGCCTACACTCAATTATTCCCAAAGCCACCTGTATTCAATACGCAGATGACTCCACCCTGATCTGCTCTGATGAATCTCTCACCAATCTCCAAGCTACAACCCAAAACTGCTTCTCTGCTGTAGAAAAATGGTTCTCGGAACTTAAACTCTTACTTAACCCTGCCAAAACCAAATTACTTCTCTTTTTCCCCACCTCAGTTACTGCTCAAACTATAGAATCCCACAGCACCAGCAATTCTACTTTCCATGTGTCCTCCAACAATGGGACCATTATCCACCCCGCACTCCAATACCAAACTACTAGGGGTGACCATTGATCATAAACTTAAATTTGATGTGCATATAAACTTAACTGTTAAATCAGTTAACAGAAAACTTGGTTCGATGTATAGAATCAAGGCCTTCCTAACTCCGTACACCAAACTGACTATTGCCCGAACCCACCTTCTCTCCACTCTCCTATATATCCCCCCGATATTCTCCTTCCTTAACAAGAAAGAACTTAATAAACTAACAACTACCTATAATCACATAGCCCGATTCATTACAGGAACGCCCTATCGCACTCATCACTGCCTAAATTTAAGGTCTCGAATGGCTGGAACTTCCCAATTTACTCAAATTCAACCAACTAACTGAGGCGTTTAAAATTATTAACTACCCAAGTAAAACTCCTCACTGTACAAAATACTTACCCCAGACTCCAACCTCAACTCCCTCAGGTCTTCCAAAAGTCTACAAGTAAGGACCATTAAATCCAACAATACCGGTGGTGATGCACTGTATGCCAACTCCATTGGTAAATCCTGGAACACCCTACCAAACAACCTAAGACTTATGCCATCTCAGCACCAATTTAAATTACACCTTAGAGCACACCTCAAATCCAAATGGTTATGCCCCTGCTCCAGTCCAGACTAATACGCCATTGTCCCAGCCGCACCTAGGCTCCTACAGCCTCTGCCTAATCCAAAAACCAAAGATCACTCTGATCTACCCCTCCTTGTCTGGCTGTTCAAATCCGTACCTCATGAAATCAATTAATAATTCTTGTTTTTCTCTGATTTGATCTGTAAGCATCAGTGTATTTATTGTACTCACTTGTTATTGTTTATAATTGTATATGTAGTAACCAGTAGATTATCTTGTGTATCAACACCAATGTTTTTGTCTTGTAATTATAACTATTGACCTTGGAGCTTTTCTCCCCGGGCCTCCACTGAAAATGGACATGTATCCAGTTGGACAATCCCGGTCAACAAATGTAAAATAAATAAAATAAATAATAAAATAAAATGTACTCTAGATGAAAAGAACACACATGCATGTCTGTCTTGTATATGTATATCTTTATACAAGCATGTCATGTCCCTACCATCCTAGCATGCATGCTTAACCATTTTCAAAACATAAACATATTATAAAATATATTTCTTTTGCACAGATTAACTGTGTATGCAGGAAATTCACAGTCTTTGTCAGTTGAGCTAATTTATTTCCTTTATCCTGCAACTGCTGTTGAATTTCATGTGAGGTTGCATGGTCTTTCTGATATTCTTTAGTAAGCTGTTCTGCTGAATTTGAAACTCCTATGCACTTTTGAAAAGATGTGTGTATAGCTTGTCTAAGCTTCCTGAATTCATTGTGTCTGTCTTTTAGAAGTTTATTACATTTCTTTGTAACAAAATGTACAAGAGTTTCTATCAGTAACTGATTTGACTGTTGTTTCAACTCTGAAATAAACCTTCTACACCTGGTCACAGAACATAACTGTCTAACATTTGAATATAATGTCAACATATTAACTTTTCTTGGTTCTTTACCTTTACAATTTTTGTCTGTACAGTCTAACCTTTGAATAATGTCATGCACTGTATTTTTATGACATTGTACACACAATAAACATTTTTATACCACACATGATTTTATTTCAGATACCAGTCAAATATTATAATCCATTTGCATAATGCCTTACTATCAAATTGCAATGCATTTGCATAATGCCTTACTATTAACTTGCCCTAATAAGGTTTTACATTTGCTAATATGCTGTATATACATTTATTCTGTTATTATTATTACCTCTATGGCATTCATACTGTATGTAACACAGAATAATTTTCTTACCAGTCAACAGATAGGCAGATGGCCAAGCTGCTTTACTGTAGATGGTTGAAAAGTTTCTGTAGTCACTTGTGAAGTTGGTACAGCAAAACTGGCAGATTCAGTCTTACAACTTCGTCTTGTACCTTTTCTGGAGAATTTATGGAACTGCTCCACCTTCCTGCAATGCAATCTCACCGGATTTAGACGTCTATTAAACTGTATTGCTACAAACTGTTGAAAACTGTAGAAATCTGAAGTACTTCACATAAACATTACTGTGCTTTTACAGGAGTGACATTACCCATTCACTCCCCCTGTTTTTGGATACAGGCTAGGAACGTTGTCAAAGGATCACCATTGAAAAATTATATTGAGCTGCTCTCTGCTTACTGCTCGCTTGCTGTTGGATTTGAAGTCTTTTTAAGACACACAGTCTTGCTGTGCTGTTTACTGCTGAATCAGAGACACATCATGACTCCATCTGTAGTCTGTTTAAAGCACCAAGCCTTTCAAATTGCACACTGATAAAGAAATATATTTTGCAGCTATAAGCACAGTTACAGATAACTTATTTTATAACAAACCACACGTAGTCTGTCAGATTTGTAGCATATATTTACAAAGTTTTCCTTCATTACAGATATGAATGATGACTTCTACAAAATACCTCTCTGTCCTTCTCTCACATAACTGAATTACTACAATAGCTATATACAGAACTAGTCACGCACACAAGAGATTGGTATTTCCTCCTGGTATATTTTTCTGGCCTTCTATAGGAAGTCACATAATGTCTGTTTATAGACTTTTCTATTGTCCTTTTGTGATTTAAGCACTTTTGCTGATGTGAGGATGCCATTCTGAAAGGAAACATCTGTATAAGCTGTTCCTACTGGAAAAACATCACGTATTGCTGAATTTATAAAAAAGGATGTCTGTTAATAGATATTTGTTCTACAAACATGAGAAAATCATGTAATGCTTGTTTTCCAGTATTGCTTTGTTAGGCATTTTCTGATGCTGTGAAGAGAAGCCTATCTGTTATACATATAGTATGAATGCACATAGTAAACTCTATACATATATTCAAGCAAACTTTTTCTTTCAGCATATTTGCAACAAAATTAATTTCAGCTTTATATTTATAATATCTAACACTCATTAGGGGTAATATATAATCATCGACCATGGGATGGGTAAAGTTAATGTATAACCAAATGGGATAGGTTAATTCAAGCACAATAAAGGAAATTAGCTTGGCTTAAAATGTCTCACAAGGGCAGCTAGCCTTGTAATTACCTATAAACTTAAGAACTTTTAAAATATGTTCAGTTAAAATAAACAACTGTTATTAATAAAGAATCACTTTAGTTTGCTATCATCTTTTGGGTCTATATTAGATAATCGAACATTTGAAAGTACGACTACCATATGATCTAACTTTCAAAAGTTTGAATATCTAATAGAAAAAATAAAGTAAACAAAACACCTACCTGAACGATCTAAGAAATGCAGGACAAAAGGTGAGACGTACCACCAAGGCTGTTGTGAGACAAACACGTCCGTTAAAAGCCAAATTCTTTAATATAAACAGATAAAAATCCAAGTAGCATAAAACAAGGTTCAGGGTGGAAAAGCGCTTTCAGTAAAAAACCTTTTTTAGATCCTCACCCATTAACCAGTGGTTTACTTAAAAAGAAACCGATAGCCATCCAGCAAAAAACAGGAACACACTGAACCAATGGGCTTATCGTATAAACCAACCGTTTAGCATATCAAAATAACCAATAGGGGGCTATCATAAACAATTTCTTCCAATCAGAGGCATGTCAGTCTCAAAGCCCATTGGTTCAGCTTGTTCCTGATTTTTGCTGATTGGCTATATGTTTCTTTTTAAGTAAACCACTGGTTAATGGGTGAGGATGTGAAGAAGGTTTTTTGCCGAAAGTGATTATCCACTCTGAACGTTGTTTCATGTTACCTGGATTTTTATTTGTATGTATTAAAGAATTTGGCTTTTAACCTGAGGTGTTTGCCTCACAACAGCCTTGGTGGTACATCTCATCTTTTTTCCTGCATTTCTCTACTTGTTGAGACCATCTTTGGTAATGTAGTGTTTTTGTTTTTATGAATGCTCTAGAAGGAGGGCAAGCCCCTCTGCGCCCCCCCATGTGGGGGCTGCACCTCACACCCCTCACTCTTTAAATATACCAACTCCAAGATCGCACTACAGTACAGAAAGGCAAATCTTCCCATTCCGTGCTGTATGGAGATCTCTGTTACAATGTTCGAACATTCAAAAATTTGATCATATGGTGTCGACCATATGAGATTCGGAATTTTGAATGCTTGAACATTCAATATAGACCCCATCTGTTAATATTCTGTACTGCCTTTTCTCATTTTTCATTGCACCCTCAGATCACAACTTGATATCTCTCACTTGTAGCACTTCCTTAGGCATGACTGACTACTACAGTTGACTAATATTTGTTTCTGAATGTTGTGTCTCAGAGTTTTATGAGACAGCAAAATGTGAAGTAATGATTGTGCCTCCATGATTGCTGGTTTATTTTTGTATCTGGTATATGGGTAATGAATGGACAAATTAGCGGAAATATACTGAGCACCAGTGAATAGTGTTCCAGGTCTGACTGCAAATATGATGCCTTTAGCAAATGATTTTTGATGTCTACATTGGTAAAATAAAGAAGCCAGCATGTGTCTCTATTGCTAGTAAACAAGATATGAAACCTTTCTTTTTTTTCCCTTTAGTGTTATTTCTGGGAATTTGTATTTTTATAATTATTCAAAGAGGTCGTATCTCTTTATGTGTTTATTTATTTATTTATTCTATTGCTTACTAACCAGCTTTTTTCCTGCACGTTCAAGGACACATTTACAGAGAAGAAGACTCATAGAGAAGAATCCTACAATACAAACCTAGGAATAATTTATACATTTCTTTATATGCAAAACCAGCCAACCTAAGCAAAATGCCTTTGGGATATAAGAATAGCCAGAATAAAATTACACAAAAGTAGACAGAATACGCACACTTTACCCAGACAACATCTGGAAGATAAACCTTAACCTCTGTGTACAGATATTTTGTTTCTCATGGATCCTTCTTTTATGAGCCACAACAAATGAGTCAGAGTGAGTTTTATCAATATCAAAAACTATTCTAATGGAGGCAAACCTATTTCTCTTTGTATGTTACAGAGAACAATAAATGGGCTAAATTTGCATGTTGGCTCATTTGTTATGTCTGCTGCACCATTAATGTCACTGGGCCATTTTTATTTCTGTTATGTGCTTTTCAATTTACAAATCTACAGAAGTCTATTAACATAAAGGATTCATTCTTGCCCTCAGCACCCCATAGGACAAGTCTGATTCTGCTCTAGAAGAATGCTACTGTTGTGTCTCTTGTCATAGCTGAAGCTTTCTCAAAAAAACACACAGAGGACAGCCAATAGGTTTATGACAAGAGTCAATATACTGATCAGGCTACAAGACCTTAGAAGGTCAAGCAGAGACTGTCATGCTGAAACAGAAAACAATGTAATCTTATGTTTCAAAAGCAAAAGCCTGTACAATAATTTAATTTATCAGTGATGCAGAAGGTAGCAAAGATCTGCAAGTTATATGAATTACAGCTTTTTGCAAGGAGTAATGTTGCAAATGAGGTGACAAAGATAGCATCTGCAATCTTTATATTTCTTGCAGTGTGTTTATGCATGCGGTGTTACAGATAACCTCAGCTGAATGCCTTATGTATGTGTTTCACGTCATTAGACTTACCTGAAGACTAATATCTGTGGTTGTTTCTGTGGCCATATCCTTATACCACTTTGATACATTTTTAATATGGAACCACAATATGAGCTTTCTCACATTTCTAAATTTGTCTGCATTTCAAAATGCTGTATTTAAGAGTTTATTTCCATAATGAAGATTATTCTAACCACAAAGATAGCATCAGGCCAAACAATGTCATTGACTGCAATACCTGCATGCTCTTCAAGTTATAAGAGTCTTGTAGTATTCAGATAAATGTACGACAGTGGTTTTATGTATAGTTTTGTGGTAAAAAACTAAGCCTGAACTACATACATAACAACATAATTAGTCTATAAAGCATATTCCAGTAAAAACAAATGATTTACAATAAGTCTCAAATGTTATGAGAAGAGCATGAACAGAACATCTGTACGCTGTGATAATGTAAAACGCAAAGGCAGGCAGAAGTGTTTTATGTAATACAAACAACAAAACTCACAACCAGCTAATGAAAAGGTATGATCAATTGTAGATCCTACTGCCCCTACTCCACATTGGTAAGTGTCTCCAGAACTGTTTAAACAGACTTCTCCTTTGTTGATCTAGCAAGGGGCTTCCATGTAACAAGGGGTGAAATCAATGGAGTGGTTAAAGAATGCAGTTTGGAATCCCTTTCTCACCCAGTAACAAATCATAACATTTGCACAACAGGCGAGGTGACACATAAGGGGATGATTTCCATAATTTCCAACATTCCCTATTGATGTTATGTGGTAATGTGTGAAAGCATGTGGCTGCAGCTTTGACTGGAAGAAATATTTATTCCATTGATAGACTCTAAAGGCTAAATAATATAATACTTAACTACAAGTAAAACGTTTCATTTACAATAAACTTTTTTCAACAAAACAGTTGTTAGTACCTTTGAAAAACAAACAACAATGCACATGTTAGTTGGGCGACAAACAAAACATCCACCAATACATGTTGAAAATTCATTATTATAGCAAACATAAAACAAATCAACATTCAGTATATCAAAAAAGGAAATACATTTTCTTCTTGATGCGCTACCAACATTCAGGTGAAATTTGTCTGAATAGTAGTAATGTTATGGGAAAGTTTTTTTTTTTAAGTTAAAATACACAATAAGGTTAGAGTTAACATGCAAGGTGCTCACTGGGGGCTTTCCTCTAACCTGTTTTGTATAAGAAGTACACACATTTTCTACTGAGGTATGCTTTCAGGAGCTTGTAAAAAAGGGATAAGTTTGCTGGCATTTTATATTTTGCCAGTCAATTCTCTAACAGGTGCTTTATATAGTTCCTATGGTATACTGGGACATGGTAGCTGTACTTTTTACATTTGGACAGTATATTTTATTTAATCGCCTGTTGGAGTATTTAGTAAAAACTGTTCTCTTGCCTCAACTGGCAGCCCTTGGTTTTCTAATTGGTATCACAGTACTGTTCTCTCCTATATGACAAACAGATATGAGTATTTAGCTTTCATTTTTTGACCAGTAGCAATATTTTGGAGAGATTTAGATGAACTAGAGGTAGACTATAGTCATGACTGGGATGAGGCAGTTTTGGCTATTGAGTTTCAATAGTAAGTAGGTAAGAAGTATTAAATGATACACTTAGTTGCTTTAGACGTTGTCGCCTCACAGTAAGACATTGTCCTGTTCGATTCTCAGCTAGAGCGTCTTCTGTGTGGAGACATGCATGAATGGGCGTACCTTCATTGAAGGTTATGCATCAGGGCTGGCAACTCAGCACATAAAAATCTACTGCCAATCATTAGTGGACCAGAGTTCCACTGTGGCGACCCCTAACCGGGAAAAGCCGAAAGACACAACAATGCTAAGTTGTTTTAGAAATATGTCAGCCTGTTATTCTATGTCTACTAAAGATAACTTGTTATCCAGTGTAATTCTCACATACCTTTAGAGTTCAACTAAGGGTGTATATATATATATAGATATATATATATATATATATATATATATATATATATATATATATATATATATATATATACATATATATATATATATATATATATATATATATATATATATATATATATATATATTCATTCTGGATTCTTAATGTTTAGACAATGATTTTTTTGTTATCTCTTCTGTCATCACTATAGTAATTGTCACCTCAATTGTAACTGTTAATTTGTCTTTGTCCCCTTCAAATAAACATACATCACACTGAAAGACATCTGACAACCTTTATTAAACTTCTTAAACATAACGTATTAACCAATGTTATTTATTAATCACAGCATAAACATCCATATAACTAGGGCAGTGTGACTTCGCTCACCCTGACCCAATAAGCAAAATCCTTACCTCCGCTCGTTTAGTTTACTAATAGTGCAATGTCCCATCGCTCACTTCCTTTATCACTTATTGAATTAAACATCCAGCCAAAATAAGCAGTATTCTTAGCTCCACTCACTTAATTTACTTATCAAGTAACAGCCAACTGCCCACTTTCCTTTCATAACTCATTGAAATGAACATCCAACACCAGAGGGGAAACAGAAGAGGGCAAACCTGCCCCTTTTCTCTGCCCTAACCAAACTTATAAAATAACCACAATCCCCCACTGTTTCACAAAAAAAGGGAGGGAGGGTGGTTAGCAAGTTCACCCAAAAATGTGATTCCTTACCCAGTTACACTTGCATAAAACCTATTAATCCCCTCCCTGCCCTTACCACATTTCCTCCCAAACATCCTGCATTCCCATTTAACCCTTTCATCCTCCCCCACTACCCTACTTCCCCTACCCTCTTAATTCCCATTACTATTTTTACCTATCCCCATCTGAAGATGTCCCTGAACAAACTGGTTTGTTACCAAACCTCATTTATTGTATTGAGTAATGTATGTCCTCTTTAAACAAAACATCATCTGTATACAGTGTGCAGTTGATATTTGGGAGATAGTAGGGTAGATTACCAATAGACAGATTAGCAGAGGGCCAGGCACTAAGGCCCATGGGACCAGGCATTAAGGCCCATGGGACTCGTGTTGTTTTCCACACTGAGATACTATTATTAAGTTGTACTACAAAGTCCCTGTTTTCAAGGCCATTTTGGAACCATTGAACTATTTTTCAGCAAATCCAGTTGTTTACAGCTGTTGAAGTACAGTTTGAAAAGTGGATTGAAGATCCTTTGGGTAGTCCAATTTCCATTTTGCTATGGGTTTGGTTAGTTAAAGTATATGCACCTGTTAGAGTATTGCTGCTATGGAATCCATGCTGACTGTCTCTGAGTATGTCATATTTTTGAGTATAGATTTGAATATCTGCATCTAGATTAGTTTTTTCCCAATTTAGATTATAGCTTGCAATGTGGCTGGCAGTCAGTGATTGGTGGGACTGTTTGTAACAATGTCATGCTTTTGAATATATTCTAATATTTGCCTACAAATAACGTTATTAGGTTTTCCATACTTTTGCATACAACACAGGAGTTGGTGATTTGCCTGTGGTGGAAGTCACAACTTTGGGAAGAACAATATTAATGAGTGTCTAAAACAGGGAAGAATAGATTTGGTATTGATGGGAAAATTGAATATATTCTCCAATTAACAGCTTAGAATGACACTACTAGCCTTAGCTATTTGAGGTATGATATGTAGAAATATGTGTTGCAATGGTAGCTGGTTATATTTAATATTTCCAGAATGCTTTTATTGGAAATGGTTTTAGAGTAGAAGAGAGTAAGAAATATATTCATTTAGGGGAATTAGTGGGGTGAGTGGGTGAATGTAATCAAAAATGTTGTTGAAGAGGTAAGAAGGGATGAAATGTTATCTTTCAGATAATACTTTCTATCACAGTTTATGCATTGTTGCAACTTTTGGAAGTAGTTCTCATGTCAACCCATGAACACTAGATGTAGGTCTGCCTCTCTGACTCTGAAACTGCATGCCTTATATCAGTAATCTTTTCATAATACTTTCACCTTTCTTTTTCAACAGATTGTGTTGTACTTTGGCCAGGAAAATGTTCTTATAGTATAACTTTTTTGCTTGTATGAACAGCACATTTTATGTTTTTTGTCACTGAATAACTAACATAAGTCACATAACTGTGTATAACTTTATTTTCTACATCCTGAGTAGGAGTAGGTACAGACAGCAACAGCAGTGTGTTGCAAATTGTTGAATTTTAGGATGTACAAAGACTTATAGGCCCTTTTTTGAACAATTATGTACAAAAGTTCCTTAAATTCAAATGTTTAACATCGCCTCTGCTGGGAATTACTGTATTTTATTATCTCTTCTTATTAAGCTGTTTTCACTGCATTTTAAATGAAGAGTAAAAATTCATCATTGAATTAGTTCTTTATTATACTTAAACTGAATGCTTGACCCTATTTATTTGCAGTTTGGATTCACTAGAAACAATGTGCCTCTTTTTAGGGAAATGTGTTTGCACTGTCTTGCTAAGTGACTTGCTCAGACAACATGCACTGGTGGTAGAGGGAATTCAAACCCAGGACTGCAAGACAAAGATTCTTCTCAACTCATCTGTTCTAAATTTTCAGAGTTCTGAGTTATCTCCTGACAGCAAGAATAATTTCTGGTACTTCTATCACTGAATATTAACACTTATCAATCAGAGACTATTCATCATTAAAAGCAGTTTCAGGCAGCGCGGAGTTATGTTATTTTAAGGACTGCTCATGACATCATTAGATCTTTCCAATTCATTAGTTCTATATGCATAAATATTTCCTAGGATCCAGTCTGTTTTTAAATTATGTATGCCTTACATTGTCTTTAGGAAAGAATAAGCTGACTTTGTCTTTAAAATATTGTGTGTTTGAGTATACCAGGAGGTTATTTTGTAAAGATTATGGGCCAGATTCAGGAAGGCTTACACGGAGTTCAAGAGTAGTGTAAGCCTCCGTGTAAGCCTCCTGATTCAGCAACAGCCCAAATCTCCGTGTAAGAGACAGCTAACACGTCTCTTACACGGAGTGGGCGTGGAAATGCTCAATACCTCATTTGCAGCTCCAAGATATGCAAATGAGGTATGTGAGCGATCCACGAAGCCAAAACCAGTCCGTGTAACGGACGTGTTAGCTGCAGAAATGTACTCAGCTGACAACTGAGTACATTTCTGCAAAATTAAAACGGAGCTATGTCAGCTCCAAATAAAGGGTGCATTTGTTACAGTAAGCATGCCAATGGCCAAATATGTGGCCATTGGCATGTAAAAATGTTGGAAAAAAGTTATATAACTTTTTTTTTCCACAGGATTTATGTGTTTAACTGTAGCGCACACCAGCGCAAACGGGGTGCGCTACCTAAAACTGAAAACCGAAGCTTATAAGCCCACAATTGTGGGATTTATGTATTACATGAAATGTCAATGGAGGGACTTGCAGAGCAAAAACAATATGGCCTCCGTTTAGTGGTTGTCAAGGGAAGCTCCGTGTAAGATATGTAACTAAGCATTACTAGGCAATCCTATGTAAATGAGGGTTACAATACTGAATCACACTGCCACATAGGTAATGAGCACTTTCTGAGTAGTGTAAGACTTAGAGAAGGGGGAGGAACAGAGTAAGAGGTAGGTGACATCATGGGGGGGAAGGATAGAAAGAAATGTACCAGATTGGAGGGCAATGTAAGGTAAGAGATGACAGACAGACATCAGGGAGGGAGGTGTGTCCCAACAGAACACTAGGAAAGTCAAGAAATTGAGGGCATACGCTATCCCTACACTCAAAGTTTCTTGATATACGTGCATGCGCGCGCGTGTAAGGCAGGTTCAACATGTGGGAGCGCGTTGCAAACTGTTTACAACGGTTTGCGCGGGCGTGCACGTGTGTAAGGCAGTGTCGTAGCGTTTTAGCATGAATCAGCCTAGCTAACACCGTGTAAGGATGTGTCTTGGCGTGTAACACCGTGTAGGGATGTGTCTTGGCGTTTAAGTGACTGTGAGCGTGTTTAAGCTGGTGTGCACATTGCTCCCCTCAGGAAACAGAGAGGAAGCAGGAAACAACCAAAATACAGGAAACTGCCAGGAATACTGCTGGAGTTAATTGGTGGAAACAATTGGAAGCAGGCAATTACACAGGCAGACTAGAAGCCCAACCCAGCACTTAAAACACAACAAAGAGCAGTGCAGGCTGTTTCTCACAAGAGATACTGCCAGAAACTAAGCTATCAGAATTGAAAACTGAAAAAAGCTGAACTCAGAGCAGAAATGCTAGGGGCTGCCATAGCTGTTATAATCAGACATAGGCGAATTGCTGAGGGTGGTGATAATGCAGATGCTGACAGACAACCCAGAGTGAGGAGAAGGAGAAGAGTATACAGGCCCAGGGTCACCTACCATGGGTTACATGAGCTGGAGATAGTAGAGCGCTATAGAGTGGACAGAGAGCTCCTGCAGCAGATTGTTGAGCTGTGCAGGCCACGCCTCACACACAGAACCAACAGAGGGGAACCCATCCCAGTGGAAACCAAGGTATGTGTTGGCCTAAGAATACTAGCAACAGGTACCTTCCAGAGACCAACTGGCGATATGATGGGGATATCACAGGCATCAGCCTCCAGGGTACTGCACCAGTTCCTGGATGCCATGTCACCACATGTCAGTGATCATATATATGTCCCTAATGACCGTGAGGTTGTGGCCAGCAATATATGTCTCTTCCAGCAAATAGCGGGATACCCTGAGGTGCTGGGTGCAATAGACTGCACGCACATACGCATCAAGGCACCAGCCGGTGAGCGGGGTAGAGTCTACATTAACCGCAAGGGATACCCCTCCATCAACTGCCAGGTCGTGTGTGATGCCCAGGGCATAATAATGAATGTGTGTGCTGGCTGCCCTGGGAGCTACCACGATTCCCACATCTGGCATCTGGCGCAGCTGTACCAATCATTTGCCAATGCGGACTTCCCACACGGACACCTAGTGGGGATGCTGGTTATGCACTTGAGCCGTGGCTGATGACACCCATCAGAAATGCACACACACCCGAACAGGAACGCCATAATGAGGCACACGCACAAACACGTAATATCATAGGGCGTGTGTTTGGGCTGCTCAAGTCACGGTTCCGGTGTCTGGACACGTCTGGTGGAGCTTTGCAGTACACACCAACTACATGTACCCAAATGATCATGATATGTGCTATGCTACATAATATGATCCTGCGGAAACAGCTGCAGCAGGACCAGCACAGGGCTGGGCCAAACATCCCCACCATTGCCAAGGCCACCACAGGCAGGGGTGACTCGGAGGAGGAACAACCTGACCTTGTCCCAGTAGGCAGAAGGAGGCGTGCCCAGTATGCCCTGGCCTTGGCAAAGAGGCAACATAGCACATATGCTTGGTCAGTAGGAACACTGGGACTGATACCGCTCTGACTCACTCATACAGTAACAGGGATGCCTAACATGACACAACCTGCTTCCAAGCGTACAGGGAGTGTAGTATGTGCATCCGACAGAGGCAGCCCTGCAGCACCACCCGAGGCATGAATGCCATGTGTTAAGTAATGTAACACCATGTATCATATGCACACCTGAGGACCATGACTAACATCCACCCTCACCAATCATAAACCACAAAAACACAAACCCACCTCATAGCTATCACAAGGGATAGGAACCTAGATGTAATGCTACCCAATGCCAAAGGTATAAACAGCAAGATGTGTGCAGTGTAAATGCACACAGTATAGGGAATGCACATATCAGTGCTGTAATAGAAAACAGGGTCAAAGCCCACATCAGCACCCTGACACTACCAGGGTCACACCTCATACAGTGATGTACATGTGCAAAAACATGGAACAAGATACAAAATGAGGGTGACTACCAATAAATGGCATGGATAACCACACACCCCTGTTGTTACCACAACAAGAAGCAACATGCATTAGCCATGGTCAAACACCAATGGCTAAAACTGACTACTACTATATAGCTTGCTGCAGACCACTGTCCTAATAGCAGGAACTGCCCCAGGCCTATGTTCACAGGTTCACAGGTTCATACTAGGCTATCTGCCCTAGGGCATTTATAAGCCTAGACCAGAGTTCCGTGGAGTCTGCCGCCTTCACTCTGACGGATAATTTGCCCATTATATTGCTGTGCCTCTGACAAGCAGTGATACTGAGGTTATCCCTGGGGCATACCTGCAATCTCCCATCCATTGATTAAGATCTCACTTGAACAAAGCCAGTGAGGTACTCAGCCTCACATGTACCAGGATGTTGTTCCACAGCATAGGGACTCTCTGGTTGAAGAATCTGTCCCTCCAGCACATCCTATTAATATCTGTGTTGAGGTTTAAATCTCCTGCCACTGTAGTTCTGATGGATGTAGAGGTCTTGAGGTGAAGCGTGTACATTAACTCAGGTTTGGACATGGCCTTGGATGTCAGGCACAGGTCACCTCTGAGCAGGCGGTAAGTCACGGAATCAAGCTGGAATTCCTTCAGTCGGGCAGCATAAGAAATATGTTTGAGACCCTTTCTCCTCCTGTCGAGGAATTTGTGGGCCCATCCAATTGCCATAGGTGTCGGGTCATATACATGCTGAATGGGGCATTGCACTCAATCAATGGTCCGATGAGTGAAGAGTACAGGGAACAATGACCTCCCTGGATCTAGATGTGAATCCCTGCATGATGGGGTGGGCAATGTAGAAGTTCTACCAAACCACCCGGGCAGCGTGAGTGTCAAACAAAAGGTTACTGTCAACCTGGGTGCCCAGGTCCCTGATAACCTCCTGTGTGCTTAGAGGATTGCCACCTACATGGGAACTAGTGGTAACCTTGTTCTTCCCAAAGGGTATGGCTATGCATTGTTTAGTGTTTAATGTAAGGCCATGGCTCTGGCACCAGTTATCCGTGTCTATGACACCCTTCTGAAGGATGTCTGTGTCAGATGGGTGTCCAACTATGGTTCCCAGTTTGCAGTCATCTTCAAACTTTGTCAGCCATAATCCTGCTGTGTTTGCTTGTACTTCTGAAAAGTAGATGCTGAGCAATAGTGGGCCCAGGACTGAGCCCTGTGGGACACCACTTGTGACAGTTGTGGAGTGTGACATGGCACCAGCAAGTCTGAACCTGTCTGTTCTGTCACGTAGCCAGTTTGCAACCCATCTTGTGATGTATGGGTTCACATTTAAGCTGGTGATGTTTTCAATGATACCCGAGTGGGGTATTGTGTTGAAAGCCTTTGCCAGGTCAAGGTAGGCTGTGTGGAGTGCCTTGCCCTTGTCAATGGCCTTGGTGTCTGTTATGAAACAGTCAACCAAGTTTAAAAGGCATGATCTGCCCTCGACAAAGCCTAACTGGGTTGGATCTAATGTCTGCAAGTCCCTATGTCCTCATCTATGACTTCCATTATGATCTTCTCCATAGCTTAGCAGACCCTGCTTGTCAAGCTGATGGGATGGTAGTTTCCGTGGTTGGTGGAGGCACCCCCATGTGAAGTGGGTCCACCATTGACATATGCCACTCCTTGGGAACATATCCTGAGTTGAGGCTAAGATCAAACAGCTGCCCTGACTGCGGGTTTAATTCTTGAGTGAGTTCATGGAGCACAAAACCAGGGACACCATCTGGTCCCATGGATGCTGCGTTCTTTCCCTTGGATAGAGCAGTTCCCACCTGAGCATTTGAGATGTTTGGGGGGCTACAATCCTCTTTCATACATATCTCTCCAGTTGTGGTGGAGGGGTGGGGGGAGAAATCTGCACTGAACCTGTCAGCCAGTATGTTGGCAATGTCTGTAGGTTCAGTGATATTTACAACATTCTGAGCCTATTCTGAGCATATCTGGGAGTTTCCTCCCAGGTGTGTAACGATATGTATAAAAGGCCTCATGGTTGTCCCGTGAGTCCTTAGTGGGTTTACTCCCAATATTCGCCTTGGATGATTTCATGGGGAACTCAGTGTTTCACCTATATTGAGCAGGGGTGTCTACCCTTCCACGGATATCGCTCTATCTTGTAGTACCTCCTTCCTTGTGTTGTAGTGCTTGTTTATGGCTGAGGTCCACCACACTGGACGCTTGCCTCTGGTACAATGAGTCTGTGTTTTGTTTGGGATTGCCTCATCCATGCAGTCCTGAAGGTGCTGGTAGAAGGCAGTTGTAAGTGATACAGTGGCTTGGGTAATGGTGTCTGCTGGCTTGGGGGCTTTGAAAGAGACCACACCAGTCATTAGAAGTGTGTAGTCGGCTTCTGAGAAGTTCTGCACTGTGGTCTTTTCTATCTGGGGTGGGGTGGGATGTGGACTTCCACTGAGAGTAGGTTATGATCTGATCTCACCAATGATGGGTATACCTCTGGTGTTGAACATTGTGAGCCCATGTTTGTGATGATGAGATCTACTATGTTGTCTCCTCTTGTGGGGATGGTGACTAGTTCTTCCATGGCATGTGAGTGTATGAACTCTAGGAACCTGTGGGCTAGAGTGTTGGGGCTGTAGTACTGATCCCAGTCTATATTTGGATAGTTGGGATCACCCAGTGTGATGGTGTTTGCAGGTACATGTACCGCCACTGTTTTCATGAAAGCTCTGTGAGGTACCTGAGTTTCAGAGGATGGCCTGTAACATGCTACAAACTGCAGAGCAGTCTTGCCTATGGTTAATTGCACCGGATGGTGTCCAATGCATCGTGTGTTGCCACCAACCATGAGGTGAGGGTGTCCTTGATGAATATTGCTATTGCCACCCCTCATAGTGGTAATATGTGTACTGCATAGATACGAAATATTGTGCCTCTGACTTAGTAGTGACACATTATGACCACCTTACATAATTGAATAATGTGACTATGCCTCTGTCTAGTCTGTGCCCCTGTCCACATGCAGCTGTCCAGATGTCTCTTGAAGAGAGTCAGTGAGGTACTCTGTCTAACATGAACTGGGATACTCTGCTAGAGTTTGAGATGCCTCTGAGTTATGACTCTGTCCCTTCAGCATGTCCTATACATGTATGTGCTGAGGTTCAAATCTTTAGCTCCCATGTTTCTGGTGGATGTGGATTGCTTGCAGTGGAGCATGTCTACCAAATCCTGATTGGACATGGTCTTGTATGTCAGGCATAGGTCACCTGTGCGTATGTGGTATGACACTGAAAAAGCTTGTTTTAGTTATTCTTGAAGTATATGACATGTGTTGTAGATCCCTGATCTTCATGGTAAGGTACTTGTGGGGTCTCTCCAGCTGCTGCAAGTGCTGGTTGAGGTACATACCAAATGGGGCGTTGTATTCAAGCATGGGCCTGATAAGGGAGAAGTATAGTGGTACAATGACCTCCTATGGTCTGGATGGAATACCCTCCATGATAAGGTGGCCAAGATAGAAAGTCTGTCAAACAACTTTGGCAACATGGGTGTCAAATGAGATGTCACTATCTACATGTGTCCCCAGCTGTCTGATTTGTTTCCTGTACTCATTGGGTTGCTGTCTATGTACAGATCTGTGGGTACTGTGTTCCTCCCAAAGGGATGGCTACACATCAGTTGCAGTCAGTTTCAGGCCATGAGTCCAGCACCAGCTATCTGTCTGTGTGACGGCAGTCTGTAGGATGTGTGTGCTGGCTGATGTATTCACTATGGTGCCCAGGTTGCAGTCATCTGTAAACTTTGTCGGCCACAACCCTCCTATGTTTGCTTTCACATCTGAAAAGTAAATACCAAATAAGAGAGGTCCCAGGACACAACCTTGTGGGACACCACTTGTGACTGGCTTTGAACCTGACAAGGCACCTGCAATGTTGACATTATGGGTTCTGTTTCTGAGCCATTTTGCAACCTATGCTGTGACATATGGTGTTATATTTCAGCTGTTGAGCTTGTCTATGATGCCTGAGTGGGGTATTGTGTCAAAGGCCTTAGCCAAGCGCAGGTAGGTTGTGTGTACTGTGTAGCCCTCATCAACGGCTCTACTGACAGTTTCAAAGTAGTCAACTTGGTGCAAAACGCAGGATCTGCCCTGTACAAAGCTGAATTGGGTGGGATCAAGGGTCTGTAGGACACCAATGTCTCTGTGTGGAAGCTCCATAATGACCCTTCACAAAGCTTTGCAGACAAGGCTGTTTAAGCTTGTGTGGTGGTAGCTGCCAGGGTCTGTGGAGGCATCTCCTTTGTGGAGTGGGACCACTGTTGCCGTCGCCAGTGTTCAGGTACAGATCCTGTAGCAAGGCTAAGGTTAAATAGCATCTGCATATACAGGTTTAGCTCCATCTGTAGTTCACATAGCATGCAACTGGGGATACCATCAGGTCCCATTGATGCTGTGTACTCGTCTTTGCTGACTGCGGCTCTCACATGGACATCCAGGATGACAGTGAGGTTACATACAGCTGTGATAACTATCATCTTTTGGGGGTGAGGGAGGGTACATTGCACTGAACTGGTCTGCCAGGGTGTCACTAATATCTGTCAGGTCACTGGAATATAAGTTGTTGTGTACCAAATCTGAGCATATATGAGGGTTCCCACCCAGGCGTCAGACATAACTGAAGAAAGCAGTGTGGTTACCTTCATTGTCTGTGGTGATTTATGTCCCCAAGTTGAACTTGGGTGTCTTTATGTGAGAATGTAGCTTTCTACTACTGCTGATCACAGCTGCCTTACCTTCTGGAGATGTAGCTCTGTCTTGCATTAGTATCCTTCATCTGTTATACAGTTCGTTTATGGCTGGGGTCCACCAGACAGGCCACTTTCCCTTGGTGGTGAGGGTCTCATTCTCATTTGTGATTGCATGGTCCATGCTTACTCGGAGATGTCCGTAGAAAGTGTCTGTGCAGGAGTCACCATTGTGTGTTGTGGTTTCCACTGGCCCAGTGGGCTTAATGGATACCATCTCAGTCCGAAGAAGTGTGAAGTCAGCTTCTGAGCTGTTTGTCACTATACCCCTGGTATCATACTAGCACTGACACAGGTGTAGACAATTTCCTAGAATCCATCAAACAAAATGGACATGCAGGCTTACAGATGCCCTAGGGGGGTAGCCTAGTATGAACCCATTATGATACAGATTGTACAGGACACTACAGATAACCCCAAGGCTGCTGCAAATGATGGTAGTAAGCATGTTGTTGATTCCTGGATATGCTCCGGATCACACAGATATTACAAACAACATACCAGACACACACAGGTATGGCCAACATACATCCTGACATGTGCAGTGCAAACGCCCCATAATGGCAAATAGCTTCCCCAGTAGACTGCCGCCTCCCTGACATTATGTCAGCCTTACCACAGGATACGTAGCCAAAGAGCAGTGTACAACAACAGTGGGTGTTCTCAACAAAGGTGTCTCCTGAACGGATACTAAAATCAACCACCACAGAATCATGAGAGGTTTGGTCTGCACAGCTATGGAAAGGACCAGCATGTACCACAGACATAATGATATTGTGGATCTATTGACACCCGACCCTACCCAGTGTGGGTTTACAAAGTGCAGACCCCACCCCTAAACATGTGTGACTCAGTTGAAACAGTACTTGAAGTCAGTGATGAGGGCAATGTGGTCCACACAGTGTAGCTGGACCTTGCAAAGCCTTCTGTACAATACCCTATGTGTTCCGTATAGATTTGCTCACCAGCTGATATATACACCCCAATGTCATGAGAGGGGTTGCAAACCAGACCAACGACAGAACTGACATGGTCAGACATGCAGCAGCCATGTCAGACTACAAACCACATATAACAGGCATCCCACAAAGCTTGGTCCTGGGACCTTCACCATCTGGTATATATGCCCCATAGGTACAGGCCAACAAGTAAGGACTGTGCTGGAACATGTTTGTAGAGGACAACAAGCCGCCTGACATATCCGATACACCAGCTGACACAAGCATCCAATAAAAGGGCCACATAGAAACAGACAACTGGTGCCATAGCCATGTCAGCATGTTAAATGGTGAAAACAGTATAGTCAGCCTCTGTGGATATCCAGTAAGTGACCACCAATTCCCACATAGGTGTCGACCCATGACATACCTAACATGTAATGCCAGAATGGGGACACAAGGTGATAGATATCCTGCATTGGACAAAAATGTGGCTGTAGGGTTAACAGAAACAATCCATATACCAACCTAATCATGAGGGTTATGACATCTAGCTAAGGGGAGGTCATTGTGGTTTTGCAGTTATCTTTCAGCAGCATTACAAATGACCACAACAGCGCCTGTGGGGTGTACCTCAGCAGATACATTCAGCAACTGTAAAGTCCACAACAGTACCTCACCAGGAGTATCAAAGAGCTGGAACACATGTAATGTGTCGCCTGATTAAACAGAATTCAGCTCCACACACTGCCATGCTGGCCACCCAGACACAAGCTGTGCCTGATGTAGAAAGCCATGTCCAAGCTGGCAGCAATGCACATGCCGTACCTTGTACAATGTGAATGGCAGGAGATATGCACATGAGGGACCTGAACCCCAGCACTGACATACATAGGACAGGCTGTACTGCATTATCCATAACACAGAAGCCACCCCACGCATGAGTAAACTACCAGTACAGGTTATCCATAGAGTCACTCATTGATTCTACTCAACAGGGATCCTAACGAGTGGATGGGAGATGGTAGGTATACCCTGGGTATCAATGTTGTGTCACAGGTAGACAGAGGCACAGTATACAAAACAAGACATATGTCATGTCAAACTGCACTTACGATGTGTTGATGGACAAACACACTATCCAATAAGCATTAGAAATGGCCTTGGGCACATCGGTAGTGTTTGCCAATGTACACCCATGTTGTGGAATACACTACTGATGTTGGATGAGGCCGTTGTAAGTAGTTCACATCTGAACATAATGCAACATGGTCAGATAGGTTCATAGGTTCATACTAGGCTATCTGCCCCAAGGCAGTTCTAAGCCTAGCCCAGAGTCTGGTTGCGTCGCCACCCCTTATATGGAAACAGTACTGTGCCCATTAGTTTGGCGTGCCTGTCTCCAGCAGTGACACAGTGGCGATCCCGGGGTAAACCTATGATTTCCCATCCACAGGTCAGGATACCTCTTGAACAGAGCCAGCAAGGTGCTGTGACTCACATGGACCGTGATTGTATTCCACAGCATAGGGAGTCTCCGGTGATAAATCCACCCCTCCAACATGTCCAATGTACATCCCTGCTATGGTGTAAGTCACTTGCACTAGTGGTTCAGGTGGATCTGACGATTTTGAGGTGGAGCATGTCCATTAATCCCTGGTTGGACATGCTTGCATGTCATGCACATGTCACCTCTAAGCAGACAGTATGTGACTGAATAGAGCTGTAGTGTCTTCAATCTGGCAGCATATGACAGATGTTGGAGACCCTTTATCCTTTGGTTGGGGACATTCAGGGTCTCTCCACTTGCTGCAGATGTCAGGTGAGATACATCCAGATAAGGCAGTGTACCAGATCACCGGTCCGATAAGTGAAGAGTACAGGGGAACAATGACCCACTAGATCTGGATGTGGATCCCTTCCTGATCATGTGGACAATGTAGAAGGTCCTACTAGCCACTTTAGCAATGTGAGTGTCATCAGAACAGTGACTGTCAACCTGGGTCCCCAGGTCCATGATAACCTCCTCTGTGCTTAGAGGATTGCCACCTATATGGTAGCTTGGGGTTACCTTGCTTTCCCTGAAGGGTATGACTACACATGTTTTGCAAGTTGACTTCAGGCCATGGCTCTGGCACCAGCTATCAGTGTCCGTGAGTCCCTTCTGAAGGATATCCGTGTCTGATGCACTGTCCACTATGGCACCCAGTGTGCAGTCATCTGCAAACTTTGTCAGCCAAAGTCCTCCCATGTTGGCCTGTACTTCTGAGAAGTAGATAACAAACAATAGGGGCCAAGGACTGAGCCCTGTGTGAGACCACATGTGACTGGCCTGGTGTCTGACATAGTGCCAGCAACTCTAACCCTGTGGGTCCTGTCCGTCAGACAGTTTGCAACCTGATCTTGTGACATATGGGTGTACATTTCTGTTGGTAGGGTTTCCTACAATACCTGAGTGGGGTATTGCGTTGAAAGTGTTTTCAAGGGCAAGGTAGGCTCTATGGACTGCCTTTCCCTCATCAATGGCCTTAGTTACTGTTTTGATAATGTCAACCAAGTACAAAAGGCATGACTTGCCCTTGATCAACACAAACTGGGACAGGTACAATGTCTGCATGTCCCCATATCTTTCTTTATGAGCTCCATTATGATCCTCTCCATAGCTTTGCAGACTACACTTGTTAAGCTTATGGGGCAGTAATTACCAGAGTCCATAGAGGCACTGCCTTTGTGCAGGCGTGCACAACTGGACCCTAAAGAGGCTGTTGTGCACAGTATGGAAATGTAAATCAGTGATAGGACTAAAGCCCAGGATACTGTCCACCACAGTGAAAGTACTGAACCACTACACTATACAGTACTACAGTGCTAGGTCAGTAGGAATGGATGTTAACAATTGTATGCAAAGTATCCCATGCAAAACCTGCAGGCACAGTATAATCCCTGTTGTGTTCACAGGAAGCATCTGGACAGTAACTACACAACATGTCACAGAACACACAACCTTAAACAGGAGTTATTTTTGGAGTTCACACTCATCCACAACTGTGATGGGCTGCATAGTTCAACATATGGAAAGCTCACACTGGGCATGCTCACACACTTTGATAAATGAGACATCATTCACACAACATGCCATGGGAAGGCTGAACTGGGCATGCTCACACACTTAGTTCAAATGTTCCTCTTAACAACTGTGAAAACACACCACAGGATGCACATTCCCCATTCCAAACAATGAAGATGTCAGCACCCTATAAGTAGATCAGTAGAAATGCTACCTCCCAGTAATCCGAATAGCGCTCTGCTAATCGTCTGTCTCTAGTGTCATAACATAGTTAGGTAGGGGTTTGAATCCAGCAAGTGGCATGTGTGTGTGTGAATGGGGGTAAGTGTGTGTATAAGTGTGTATGAGAAGAACATCCCTTTTGGCAACTGTGGAAACACACCACAGGGAGCTCATTCCACTTTCTAAACACTGATGATGTCAGCACCCTATAAGTAGATCAACTGAAATGAAATCTCCCAGTAATGCGAATAGCGCGCTCTGCTAATCGTCCGTCTCTAGTGTCATAACATAGTTAGGTAGGGGTTTGAATCCTGCAAAGGGAATGTATGTGTGTTAGTATGAGTGGGGTTTGTGTGTGTGCATAACGCTGTGGAGGGAAAGTGCCTTTGCCAACTGGGAGAACACACTACAGGGTGCACATCCCTCTTAAGTAAACACAGATGATGTCAGCACCCTCTAAGTACAGCATTGGAAAAGATTGCTCCTACTAATGCAAATAGCACACTCTGCTAATGTGTCTGCCTTTAGAGTCATAACACATCTAGGTAGGGGTTTGGATCTTGCAAATGGAAAGTATGCGTTTTACTGTGGGTGGGGTTGGTGTGTGTGCACAATGGTGGGGGTGGGATGTCTCTTTTGCCAAATGGGGCTATGCACTGCAGGGTGCACATTTCCCTTAACAAACAGTGATGTTGACAGCACCCTGTACAAACAGAACAACAACACAGAAGGTGTTGGTACCAATGATGCATGTAAGGTTACACTTCAACTAATGTCCACAAAACAAAGTAGGATAAACAAATGCTCCTTTTACTCTATCCAAACAACATGGCAACAGACAACTGCCACTACTCAGTATAGTGCTACATGCTACTGTAACATGCAGATGTACCAGAATATACCTAGATAGTGTTTTGAAGCCTGAATGTGGCAAGTGTGTGGATGTGGGATGTTACTGTGTGTGCATTTCCGTATGGAAAACATGTTTGAGATATTGGCAATATTGTTGCAGACAGTTTAGGTGCAGATATCCCCCATTCTCCTACACAAGTGGAATTAGTTATCACAGATGACTGTAACCTCCCTATCCTCTCACATGTCCAGGTGAGGGCCACCCTCAACATTGCAGGACACATAGCATCACTGTTACAGAATGGTATCCCTGGATGTGTGCTACATTCACCCCTGGAGGACATGGCACCACATTACAGACTAATATTACTCCCTGGCCATACTACAGGATGTGTACCTGAAGAGTGCCATACAGACACAGTGGTCCCACACCAATGAGGAGTAACCTCTACTGACCCTGGTATCTACTGCATCATATGCACAACTGGCCTTCTGTTCTAAGCTACGGAAGTTTCACGTATGGGCAACATGTACAGCAATATTACATATGTATATATTTCAGGACTATGCACACAAAACCTATCTCATGGACAGAGCTATAGATAGTGAACTATGATACATTTGGAGGTGTCACAGTAAACACAGTATTAACCTGCTACTTTGCATTACCTGTGTTTGTGGCAGCTGTTGCTGTGTCAGTGGTGCTTGCTTGCTGCTTGCTGTTTGCTACTCATGGTTTTGCTGCTGGCTGTCTGTATATTTTCTCTTCTCTCTCTGTCTCTCTCTCTCTCTCTTTCTCATTAGGTTTGTGCAATGACTGTATTGCATGAGTGGAGTGTGGGTACTGAATGCTTTTGTAGGTATCTGCATAGGTCCATGTGATGGCCCCTGCACCAATTGTAAGGCAGCATTTGCTAATTGCATGCAGCCAGGTGTGTGTTGATTGCATGTCTCACTGTGATTTCAGGACACTGCTATAAAAGGTATGTGAGATAGGCGTTGCCCTTTCAGATTGTAGGGCGTGGACGATGCTGGTATGCTGTTGACAGTGTTCTGTGAGTGTGAAGGTTAGTATGGGAATCCAGTGATTTGGCCATTAAAACTTTACCTCACATGCTTTGGATGGTACATCTCCTATATTGCCTTTATACTAATTCCTACTATTGACTGTTATATTTATTTTAGCAGAGTGATTTTGTATGGCTGTCATGGCTTAGTGGTAGGTCATACAGACTAATGTTACCAAGGTCCTGGGTTCGAGACTGGCAGTGGGAATTTATTTTTGTCTCCAGACTTTCAAAATGAGTACAAGACCTGTCAATCAAAGTGCCATAAAGGCACTTTTAAGCACTTTAAACCAGGTCTGCACTCGTTAGCAGAAGGAGGCGTGTCCAGTATGACCTGGCCTTGGCAAAGAGGCAACGCATAGCACATATGCTTGGTCAGTAGGAACACTGGGACTGATACCTGCTCTGACTCACTCATACAGTAACAGGGATGCCTAACATGACACAACCTGCTTCCAAACGTACAGGGAGTGTAGTATGTGTATCCGACAGAGGTGGCCCTGCAGCACCACCTGAGGCATGAATGCCATGTGTTAAGTAATGTAATAACATGTACAATATGCACACCTGAGGACCCCAACTAACATCCATATCCACGCATATGACCCTGCGGAAACAGCTGCACGTCATACAGTGATGTACATGTGCAAAAACATGGAACAAGATACAAAATGAGGGTGACTAGCAATAAATAGCATGGATAACCACACACCCATGTTTGTACCACAACAAGAAGCAACATGGAATAGCCATGGTCAAAAACCAATGGCTAAAACCGACTACTACTATATAGCTTGCTGCAGACCACTGTCCTAATAGCAGGAACTGCCCCAGGCCTATGTCCATAGGTCCATAGGTTCATACTAGGCTATCTGCCCTAGGGCATTAATAAGCCTAGCCCAGAGAGTTTTGTGGCTTCTGCCACCCCTGCAAGTTGATGGATAATATGCCCATTATTTTGCTGTGCCTCTGTCAAGCAGTGATACTGAGGTTATCCCTGGGGTATACCTGCAATCTCCCATCCATTGGTCACGATCTCACTTGAACAAAGCCAGTGAGGTGCTCAGCCTCACATGTACCAGGATGTTGTTCCACAGCATATGGACTCTCTGGGTGAGGAATCTGTCCCTTCAGCACATCCTATTAATATCTGTGTTGAGGTTTAGGTCTCCTGCCCTTGTAGTTCTGATGGATGTAGAGGTCTTGAGGTGAAGCATGTTCATTAATCCTGGGTTGGACATAGCCTTGTATGTCAGGCACAGGTCACCTCTGAGCAGACAGTAGCGACTGAATACAGCTGGAATTCCTTCAGTCGGGCAGCATAAGAAATATGTTTGAGACCCTTTCACCTCCTGTCGAGGAATATGTGGGCCCATCCAATCTGAATGGGGCATTGTATGCAATCATTGGTCTGATGAGTGATGAGTACAGCGGAACAATGACCTCCCTTGATCTAGATGTGAATCACTGCATGATGAGGTGGCCAATGTAGAAGGCCTTCCAAACTACCCTGGCAATGTGAGTGTCAAACAAAAGGTCACTGTCAATCTGGGTGCCCAGGTCCCTGATAACGTACATTGTGCTTAGAGGATTGCCACCTAGATGGGAAGTAGTGGTAACCTTGTTCTTCCTGAAGGGTATGGCTATGCATTGTTTAGTGTGTAATGTAAGGCCATGGCTGTGGCACCAGTTAGCCGTCTCTATGAGACCCTTCTGAAGGATGTCTGTGTCAGATGGGTTTCCAACTATGCTTCCCAGTTTGCAGTCATCTTCAAACTTTGTCAGCCATAATCCTCCTGTGCTTGCTCGTACTTCTGAAAAGTAGATACTGAACAAATGTGGGCCCAGGACTGAGCCCTGTGGGACACCACTTGTGACAGCTCTGGAGTGTGAACTGGCACCAGCAACTTTGACCCTGTGTGTTCCGTCACTTAGCCAGTTTGCAACCCATGCTGTGATGTATGGGTTCACAATTAAGCTGGTGATGTTTTCAATGATACCTGAGTGGGGTATTGTGTCGAAAGCCTTTGCCAGGTCAAGGTAGGCTGTGTGGACTGCCTTGCCCACGTCAATGGCCTGGGTGAGTGTTTTTAAAGTCAACCAAGTTTAAAAGGCATGATCTGCCCTTGACAAAGCCAAACTGGATTGGACCCAATGTCTGCAAGTCCCCTATGTCTTCATTTAGAATTCCCATTATGATCCTCTCCATAGCCTAGCAGAACAGGCTTGTCAAGGTGATGGGATGGTAGTTTCTGGGGTTGGTGGAGGCACCCCTTTGTGAAGTTGGTCCACCATTGCTGTATGCCACTCCTTGGGAACATATCCTGAGGTGAGGCTAAGATTAAACAGCTGCCCTAACTGCGGGTGTAATTACTCATTGAGTTCATGGAGCACACAACTGGGGACACCATCTGGTCCCATGGATAAAGTGTTTTCTGCCTTGGATTGAGCAGTTCCCACCCCAGCAGTGGAGATGTTTGGGCGGCTACAATCCTCTGGTGTACATACCCCCCCAGTTGGGGGGAGGGGAGGGAGAAATCTGCACTGAACCTGTCAGCCAGTATGTTGCCAATGTCTGTAGGTGCAGTGATATCAACATCATTCTGAACTAAGTCTGAGCATATCTGGGAGTTTCCTCCCAGGTTTCAAACATAGGTAAAAAAGGGCTCATGATTGTCCCTGGAGTCCTGAGTGGGTTTACTCGCTAAACATGCCTCGGATGATTGTATGGCGGAACCCAGTGTTTTACTCACAATGAGCAGGGGTGTCTTCCCCTACGGATTACACTCTATCTTGTAGTAGCTCCTTCCTTGTGTTGTACAGCTTGTTTATGGCTAGGGTCCACCAGACTGGATGCTTGCCTGTGGTACAAAGAGTCATTATTATTTGGGATTGCCTGAACCATGCAGTCCTGGAGGTGCTGGTAGAAGGCATTTCTAAGTGATACAGTGGCTTGGGTAATGGTGTCCGCTGGCCTGGGGGCCTTGAAAGAGACCACACCAGTGCTCAGAAATGTGAAGTCGGCATTTGACAAGGTCTTCACCGTTTCTTTTCCCATCTGGGGTGTGGATGGGATGTGGACTCCCACTGAGAGTAGTCCATGATCTGATCTCACCAATGATGGGTATACGTCTGGTGTTGAAGAGTGTGACCCCATGTTTGTGATGATGTGTTCTAGTAAGTTGCCTCCACTTGAGGGGATTGGGACCAGTTGTTCCATGGCATTTCAGTGTATGAACTCTTGGAACCTTTGTGTTAGAGTGTTGTGGCATGATTAGTGATCCCAGTCTATATGTGGATAGTTGGAATCACCCAGTAGGATGGTGTTTGGAGATACATTTATCCCCTTCAGTGTTTGCAGGATAGCTGTGTGAGGTACCTGAGTTTGAGCGGGTGGCATGTAACATGCTACAAACTGCAGAGCAGTCTTGCCTACGGTCACTGGCACCTGGATGGTCTCCGATGCATCGTGTGTTGCCACCAACCATGAGGTGAGGGTGTCCTTGATGAATATGGACACCCACCATCCTTCTTGGTGTTGTCGGGATGCTGGTGCCGGAATGCATGAGATGAGGTAACACCCGATAGTGCCGGGTGCTGTCAGAAACTGTGAACCAGGTTTCAGGCACAGCACAGACATCAATGTGCTACATACTGAGAAGGGCATAGAGTGTGTGCAGCTTGAGGTAGAGACCTTGGGCATTGAGCAGCATTAGCCTTAGTGTCTTTCCTTTACTGTGTTCTAGGGTGGTAGGTGTAGAATCTGAATCTTGCATAAAAAAGGCACAATGGGGGTGGCAAGAGCATCATCTCAAATCCGGAAGCCCAGGGTGACAGGTGCAAGCCGTCCCTTGCAAATCACCATGGCCTGTCCAGCATCTCATCCCAGGCAGACAGACATTGGACCCCTTAGAATGACACCATAGTCTAAGCAAAATACTGCAGCTGATCATCTTGTCTCTGTTTATGTGGCATCATACTTGGTGAAGGTAGGATACTGCCGAAGGTCAGGGTCATACCTGCCTGGCCTACATAATCAGAGGGATCCTCTATGTCTCTTTCCATGTAGTCCAGGGAGGTACATCTCAGGTCGTTCACACCAGCATGGATTATGACTGGGTCAGACCTGTACTTGCAGTTTAGTGACCTGAGTGCTTGCATTATGTGGTGGATTCCAGTACCCGATAGGCAGCTTACTGTGACCTCCTCTGTACCTGATCTGGTGAGTGGGACATCAGTGTGTCTGACTATGGAGTCACCTATGACAAGTGTGTCTGGCATTGTGTTTGGCCTTAAGGGCTGTGACTGTTTGGCACACCGACTCTGTGGTCAATGTGTTGCATGTGCTGTGCCCTGTGGAGGCAGTTGTGTGAGTGTCTGCTGTGGTGGCCACCGCCATTCTGGTAGACCTCTGATCAGAGCCTCCGAGAGTGTCTCTGTGTGTCTATGTGTATGATCTTAAGTTGTGACAGTGCCATGTGAGACTGGATTAAAGATGTGTGTGTGGTTACCTTCACCCTCTCTCCAGTCTTGCTAGTCCTATGCTGAGAGAGCTCAGCCTCCACTTTGGCTATATAGTTGCATCTCTCACATGTATGTGTGTTTTATGGCAGAAGGAGAGGGTTGTCAGTGTACATGAGGCAACTGTAACAGTGCCTCAATATTCCCAGGTTCACCAGCTGAGCAGGAGAGGACACTAGCAACTGATCCCTAGACATGCTAGAAGGAATAGACAAAACAATGTTGGAATACAGGGAGATATCAAGACCCCAAGCCACATCATACTGTTTGATTGACAATAGCTACACATACACTGGTGTTTCATAGTGTCATAGTGTACTACTAGGCTATCTGCCCTAGTGCATGTATAAGCCTAGCCATAGTGATGTGGCTATTGCCACCCTTATAGTGGTAATAAGTGTACAGAATAGATTCTGAATATTGTGCCTCTGACTTAGTAGTGACACATTATGACCCCTTACGTCATTGAATAACATGACTGTGTCTCTGTCTAGTCTGTGCCTCCGTCTCATATGCAGTTGTCCAGATGTCTCCTGAAGAGAGTCAGTGAGGGACTCTGTCAAACATGAACTGGGATACTCTGCTAGAGTGTGAGATGCCTCTGAGTTATGGCTCTGTCCCTCCAGCATGTCCTATACATGTATGTGCTGAGGTTCAAATACTCAGCTTTCATGGCTCTGGTGGATTTGGATTGCTTGCAGTGGAGCATGTCTACCAAATCCTGATTGGACATGGTCTTGTATGTCAGGCATAGGTCACCTGTAAGTATGCGGTATGACACTGAACAAAGCTGGACTTCCTCTATTCGGAAGCATATGACATGTGTTGAAGAACCCTGATCTTCATGGTAGGTACTTTACGGTGCAAAGGTGCAAAAGGCAGGATCTGCCCTGTACAAAGCTGAACTAGGTGGGAACAAGGGTCTGTAGGTCAGTAATGTGTCTGTGTAAGAGCTCCATGACTCCTCCCATATCTTTGCAGACAAGGCTGGTTAAGCCTGTGTGGTGGTAGTTGCCATGGTCTGTGGAGGCATCTCCCTTGTGGAGTGGGACCACTGTTGCCGTATGCCAGTGTTCAGGTACATATCCTGTAGCAAGACTAAGGTTAACTAGCAGTTGTATATATGGGTCCAGCCCCTTCTGGAGTTCACATAGCATGCAACCGGAGATACCAGCAGGTCCCATGGATGCTGTGTACTTGTCTTTGCTGAGTGTGGCTCTCACATGGACATCCAAGATGACAGTGAGGTTACATACAGCAGTGATAACTATCTTGTTTTGGGGGTGAGGGAGGGAGTACATCGCACTGAAGCTGTCCGCGGAATGTTGCCAATATCTGTCAGGTCACTGGAATATATGTTGTTGTGTACCAACTCTGAGCATATCCGAGGGTTCACAACCAGGTGTCTGACATAACTGAAGAAAGCAGTGTGGTTACCTTCATTGTCTTTGGTGATTTATGTCCCCAAGTTGACCTTGCAAGTCTTTATGAGATAATGTAGCTTTCTACTAGTGCTGATCACAGCTGTCTTCCCTTTTGGAGATGTAGCTCTGTCTTGCATTAGTAACCCTCATCTCTCATACAGTTTGTTTATGGCTGGGGTCCACCAGACAGGACACTTTCCCTTTGTGGAGAGGGTCCTGTTTTCATTTGTGATTGTATGGTCCATGCTGTCTGACATCTAGCTAAGGGGAGGTCATTGTGGTTCTGCAGTTATCTTTCATCAGCATTAGAAATGACCACAACAGCCCCTGTGGGGTGTACCTCATGCACACACATCCAGCACCTGTAAAGTCCACAACAGTACCTCACCAGGAGTATGACAGAGCTGGAACACATGTAATGTGTAGTCTGATTAAACAGAGTGCAGCTCCACACACTGCCATGCTGTCCACCCAGATGCAAGCTGTGCCTGATGTAGAAAGCCATGTCCAAGCTGGAATCAATGCACATGCTGCACCTTGTACAATCTGAATGGCAGGGAGCTATGCACATGAGGGACCTGAACCCCAGCACTGACATATATAGGACAGGCTGTACTGCATTATCCAAAACACAGAAGCCACCCCACACATGAGTAAACTACCAGTACAGGTTGTCCATAAAGACACTGGTTGTCCCTCAACAGGAATCCTAATGAGTGGATGGGAGATGGGAGGTTTACCCTGGGTATCAATGTTATGTCACAGGTAGACAGAGGCACAGTATACTAAACAAGACATATGACATGTCAAACTACGCTTACAATGTGTTGATGGACAAACACATTCTCCGACTAGCATTAGGTCAAGATACCTCTTGAACACAGCCAGCAAGGTGCTCTGCCTCAAATGGACCAGGATTGTATTCCACAGCATAGGAGTCTCCGAGTGATAACTCCATCCCTCCAACATGTCCAACATACATCCCTGCTAAGGTGTCAGTCACCTGCACTAGTGGTTCAGGTGGATCTTCTGAGTCTGAGGTGGAGCATGTCCATTAATCCCTGTTTGGACATGGCCTCGCATGTCAGGCACATGTCACCTCTAAGCAGACAGTATGTGAGTGAATAGAGTGTGAGTGTCTTCAATCTGGCAGCATATGACAGCTGTTGTGGTTCCTTGATCCTTTAGGTGGGGACAGTCAGGGTGTCTCCAATTGCTGCAGATGTTGGGTGAGATACAGCCAGAATAGGGCATTTGACTCGATCACCGGTCTGATAACTGAAGAGTACAGGGGAACAATGACCCACTAGAGCTGGATGTGAATCCCATCCTTATCAGGTGGGCAATGTAGAAGGTCTTCCTAGCCACTTTAGCAATGTGAGTCTCAGAAGAATGGCGAATGTCAACCTGGGTCCCCAGGTCCATGATAACCTCCTCTGTGCTTAGAGGATTGCCACCTATATGGTAGCTTGGGGTCACCTTGCTTTTCCTGAAGGGTATGTCTACACATGTTGTGCACTCTGACTTCAGGCCATGGCCCTGGCACCAGCTATCAGTTACTGTGAGTCCCTTCTGAATGATATCTGTGTGTGATGCACTGTCCACTATGGTGCCCAGTGTGCAGTCATCTGCTAACATTGTCATCCAAAGTCCTCCCATGTTGGCCTGTACTCCTGGGAAGTACATGACAAACAATGGTGGCCAAGGACTGAGCCCTGTGTGACACCACCTGTGACCAGCCTGGAGTCTAACATAGTGCCAGCAACTCTAACCCTGTGGGTCCCGTCCTTAAGCCAGTTTGCAACCCATCTTGTGACATATGGGTTTACATTTCAGTTGTTAGGGTTTTCCACAATACCTGAGTGGGGTATTGTGTTGAAAGTGTTAGCAAGGCCAAGGTAGGCTGTATGGACTGCCTTTCCCCAACAATGGCCTAAGTGACCAATTTGAAGATGTCAACCCAGTACAAAAGGCATGATCTGCCCCTGACCAAGCCAAAATGGGATGGGTACAATGTCTGCATGTCCCTATATATCTTTGTTTATGAGCTCAATTATGATCCTCTCCATAGATTTGCAGACTACACTTGTTAAGCTTATGGGGCAGCAATTAACAGGGTCTGTAGAGGCACTGCCTTTGTGCAGATGTGCACAACTGGACCCTAACCAGCCTGTTGTGCACACTATGAAAATGTAAATCAGTGATAGGACTGAAGCCCAGGATACTGACCACCACAGTGAAAGTACTGAAACACTACACTAGACAGTGCTACAGTGTTAGGTCAGTATGAACGGATGTTGACAATTGTGTGCAAAGTATCCCATGCAAAACCTGCAGGCACAGTATACTCCCAGTTTTGTTCACACAAAAAGCATTCGGACAGTAACTACACAACATGGCACAGAACACACAACCATAAACTGGAGGTATTTGTTGAAGGTCACACTCATCCACAAATGTGATGGGCTGCAGAGTTCAACATATGTAAAGCCCACACTGGGCATGCTCACACACTTAGATAAATGAGACATCTTTCACACAACATGCCACAGGAAGGCTGAACTGGGCATGCTCACACACTTGGTCCAAATGTTACCCCTAGCAAATGTGAAAACACACCAGAGGATGCTCATCCCCCTTTCTAGACACTGATCATGTAAGCACCCTATAAGTATATTGGAGAAAAGGATTCTCTCAGTAATCTGAATAGCGCGCCGTGCTAATGCGTCCGTCTCTAGTGTCATAACATAGTTAGGTAGGGGTTTGAATCCAGCAGGTGGCAAGTGTGTGTGAAGGGGGTAAGTGTGTATGAAAGAAACATCCCTTTTGGCAACTGGGAAAACACACCACAGGATGATCATTCCACTTTCTAGACTCTGATGATGTCAGCACCCTATAAGTATATCAGGGGAAAGGACATTCTCCAATAATGCGAATAGCACGCTGCGCTAATGCGTCCGTCTCTAGTGTCATAACATAGTTAGGTAGGGGTTTGAATCCAGCAGGTGGCAAGTGTGTGTGAAGGGGGTAAGTGTGTATGAAAGAAACATCCCTTTTGGCAACTGGGAAAACACACCACAGGATGATCATTCCACTTTCTAAACTCTGATGATGTCAGCACCCTATAAGTATATCAGGGAAAGGACATTCCCCAGTAATGCGAATAGCGCTGTGCTAATGCGTCCGTCTCTAGTGTCATAACATAGTTAGGTAGGGGTTTGAATCCAGCAGGTGGCAAGTGTGTGTGAAGGGGGTAAGTGTGTATGAAAGAAACATCCCTTTTGGCAACTGGGAAAACACACCACAGGATGATCATTCCACTTTCTAAACTCTGATGATGTCAGCACCCTATAAGTATATCAGGGAAAGGACATTCCCCAGTAATGCGAATAGCGCTGTGCTAATGCGTCCGTCTCTAGTGTCATAACATAGTTAGGTAGGGGTTTGAATCCAGCAGGTGGCAAGTGTGTGTGAAGGGGGTAAGTGTGTATGAAAGAAACATCCCTTTTGGCAACTGGGAAAACACACCACAGGATGATCATTCCACTTTCTAAACTCTGATGATGTCAGCACCCTATAAGTATATCAGGGAAAGAACATTCCCCAGTAATGCGAATAGCGCTGTGCTAATGCGTCCGTCTCTAGTGTCATAACATAGTTAGGTAGGAGTTTGAATCCAGCAGGTGGCAAGTGTGTGTGAAGGGGGTAAGTGTGTATGACAAAAACATCCCTTTTGGCAACTGGGAAAACACACCACAGGATGATCATTCCACTTTCTAAACTCTGATGATGTCAGCACCCTATAAGTATATCAGGGGAAAGAACATTCCCCAGTAATGCGAATAGGCTGTGCTAATGCATCCGTCTCTAGTGTCATAACATAGTTAGGTAGGGGTTTGAATCCAGCAGGTGGCAAGTGTGTGTGAAGGGGGTAAGTGTGTATGAAAGAAACATCCCTTTTGGCAACTGGGAAAACACACTACAGGATGCACATACCCATTTCTAAACGATATCACAATTATGTATGGCTTTTGATTACAGACATGCCATGTGTGTTGTGCACACACAGAATGCCCATGTGTGTGGGTTGTCCCTCACAATAATGCATGACATTGATTACACGGTTATGGCAATGAACACATGATGTATGTGTGTGCCAAATACACATATGTACCTGAGACTTTCAATAGTTACCATGTGTGATGCCTGCCACATGTGAATACATGGTATTTGCACAGGGTAACATTATGACCGTGGTCTTCTGTGCAGATGCTGCATGTGGGATGTGTATATACAGTGTGAGATGTAGATGCTATCAGCCTAGTAGTGAGGGATGCACACCTGGTCTGGGGCATAAAGTCTACATGTTGTTAATGTACAGGAGCTGCATGTTCTCACCTGTTGTGGGAGTGGTAAGACAGTATTCCATAGCAATGCAGTGACTGCATGCTAAGAACCATTCAGCTAGGGTGTTGTAGATACACTTATTCATTAGCATTCAGTAATTTGTCGGAATCCCTGGTGAGGGTCTGATGCCAACCAAGGTCAGGGGTCTACCAGCCTGTGTCACTTGCTCAGTGATCCCTTCCATGTTCCCTATCACGTATCCCAGTGAGCCACATCCCACATCAGCTGTGGTGGCATGGACAATGACTGAGTCATATGTGTCCATGCATCTGACTGACTTGTATGTTGTTGTTACAGTTTGGCCATGTGTTTCCATCTCATACATGTGATGTACATCAATGGGTAGGGGATAGGGTTGACTGTGTACATGTGGCAGCTGTGACATTACTACATGACACACATATTCCACAACTGTACCATAGAGGTGACTGACAACTGACCTTTGCACATGCTACCGGAGTATTGAGATTACATTGGTGATTGACAGCACATAGGGCCAATGGTGAAAAAGAGACATAGGTCCATAGGTTCGTACAGGGATATCTGCCCAGGGCATGTATCCACCTAGCCAGAATGTGCGTGCCTTTCAACATGCATTGTGAATCTGTCTTGCTATGCCCTTTTCCAAGGTTAGTATACTGTGCCTCTTTCTCACAGTGACACATAAGTGATACCCAGCGTAACCCTACAATGTCACATCCAGTCATTAATATCGCTCTTGAAGATAGTCACTGAGTCAGTCCACCTAACCTCTATTGGGATAATAATCAGGAATGAAGGGTGCCTCTGAGTTGTGAATGTGCCCCTCCACCATGTCCTATGTATATCACTCCTGAAGTTCAAGTATTTCCAGCGTGTATCCTGGTGGGATCTGGATATTCTGAGATGCAGCATGGCCATTACGTGAGGGTATGACCTGGCCTTCTATGTCAGGCACAGATTGCCTATGAAGAGGCAGTATGTCACTGAGTACAGCTGCTGCTACTTTAACCAGTCAGTATGTGGCATCTGTTTGAGCACTTTGATCCCCTTGTCGAGGTAGATATGTGGTAGCCCCAGTTGCTGCAGGTGTCTGGTAAGGTGCATGCCGACAGGTTCATCATAGTCAATTATGGGCATGATGAGGGATGAGTAAAGGGGCACAATGTCCTCCCTGGCCTACATGTGGATCCCATGATGATGTGGCCCATATCACATGCTTACCTAACCACTTTGTCCATGTTGTTGTCAAATGGTAGAATGCTATCAACCTGTGTACCCCAAGGTCCATAATTCCTTGGTCTGCACTTACTGGATTAACACATATGTGGTACATTGTGGTCATTTAGTGTTTGACAAAGGAGATGACTATACTCTTTCTGTCATTCACGTTGAGGCCATGGCTGTGGCACAAGTCGTGTGTTTGCAAGAGTCCCTTTTGGAGGATGCGTGTGTTAGCTGTTGAGTTGATTATGGTGTTCAGTCTGCAGTCACCTGTGACTTGCTGAGCCACAGTACTTCCATGTTGGCCTGTACCTATGACAAATATATAATGAACATGACAGCCCCTAGGGCTTTGCCTTGTGGGACACCACTTGTACCAGGTTGGAGGCTGACATGGCTCCAGCAATTCTACCATGTGTGTTCTGCCCTTGAGCCACTGTGCAATACCCATAGTGACATAGGGGTTAATATGTACACTGGTGAGCTTACCTAGAATGCACAAGTGGGGTATTGTATCCAAGGCTTATGCAAGGTCCAGGTAGGCTGTGTGGACCTCCTACCCCTTGACAGTGGCCTTGGTGACTGTTTCAAACAAAGCAAACAGGTTTGATAGGCAGGATTTGCCATTGACAAAGCCAAACTGTGTATGGTGACATGTCTGTAGGTCCACAATATCTAGATATGTGAGGTTCTTGATGATTCTTGCCATAGCTTTGCAGACAAAGCTAGTCAGACATATGGGGCGAGTAGTGTCCAGGATCCGTGACGGCACCACCTGCATGTTGAGGGACCACTGTTGCTGTATGCCACTCTCTGGCCACATATCATGTATTAAGGCTGGGATTGAACAGTGGTGTTATGTCTGGGTGTAGCTCTTCTTGTGGTTCATGTAGGACACAGCCTGGGACACTGTCTGGTCCCATTGATGCAGTGTTTATTGCTTTGGGAAGGGCATCTCTTACCTGAGCATCTGTGATGTCAGGGGGGGGAAGCACTGTGATGCGAGACATATGTTCCCTTTTGGTGTGGTGGGAGAGAAGGCAGCATTGAACCTGTCCACTAGGATGATGGCAATGTCTGTGTGTTTTATATTTTGTGTGACATATTGTATTACCTCTGAGCATATCTGGGTAGTACCACCCAGGTTACTAACATAACTACAGGCAGCCTTGTGATTATCCTCAGTGGCTTGTGGAATCCTCTCTCAAAGATGGCCTTAGACAATCATATGGGTGCCTGTAGTTGTCTTCCAATACTCATCAGTGGTGCCTTCACATTTTGGGAGGTTGTTGTATCATGTAGTGGCGCCATCCTTCTATTGTATAGTGTGTTTATGGCTGGTGTCCGGCGCCCAGGACATCTGCCTTTGGAGAATTGGGTCATGCTTTCATATGTGGCTTCATGATCCATGCATTCCTGAATGTGTCCACAGAATGCCTCTATACAGGTATCTGCAGTCTGGTCCATATTTTCAACAGGCCTTGGGCCTTTGAAGGTTTCCACATCATTTATGAGGGGTGTGCACTTGCTTGACATGAGCTGTTGACAGACGTGCCGCCCTCCAGACAGAGCAAGGGGAGGGTCACAGTCAGCTACCTGTTGGGACATACCTCCCTGGACCACATGGAAAGAGACACAGAGGAGCTCTTACAGCACCCTCTCAAACTCAGGTCTCCCACACAGCCTTCATGCTGACACAGGAGAGTTTAGATTACTCTGCAAACACCATCATACTGGGTGATGCCAGCTACCCAAACATAGACTGTGTACATTACACAGGCCACAATACCCAAGCTCTAAGGTTCCCATTGATCAGACATTCTTTGGCTATGGAACAGGTAACCAACCTTCCCACAAGAAGGGCAGATATACTAGAGCTGATCTTTACAAACATGAGTACAAACTGCTCACCACTGGGAGTATATCCCTCATTGTTGCAATCAAACCATATACTAATCACACTGGTGTTCTGGATCCCCACATATGCAAACCTCCAACACATCGATGTGTGTGTGTGGGAAATGTCCCTATTAGCAACCGTGACAGTATCGTACAGGATGCAGATCCCCCTTTTGAAACAGTGATGATGTCAGGACTGTATAACTATATCACCTGTAGTAAAGTCCTCCAGTAATTTGCATAGCACGCTCTGCTAATGTGTCTTTCTTCAGTGTCATAACGTAGTTAGGTGGGGTTTGAATCCTGCAAAGGGAATGTATGAGTGTGGTTTATGTGTGTGCACTATGCTGGGAGGGTTAACTGCCTTTTGCCAACTGGGAGAACACACTACAGGGTGCACATCCCTCCTACTACACACAGATGATGTCAGCACCCTCTAAGTACAGCATTAGTAAAGATTTCTCCAACTACTGCAAATAGCACACTCTGCTAATGTGTCTGTTTCTACTGTCATTGCACAGTTAGGTATGGGTTTGAATCTTGCAAATGGAAAGTATGTGTTTTACTGTTGGTGGGGTTAGTGTGTGTGCACAATGATGGGGTGGGATGTGGCTTTTGCCACATGGGGCTATGCACTGCAGGGTGGTCATTACCCTTAACAAGCAGTGATGTTGATAGCACCCTATACAAACAAAACTACAAAACAGAAGGTGGTGGTACTGATAACACATGTAAGTTAACACTTGTTCAAGTAATGTCCACAAAACGGAGTAGGATAATCAAACAATTCTTTTATTCTATACAGACAACATGACAACAGACAACTAACTGCCAGTACTCAGTATAGTGTTACATGCTACTGTAAAACGCACATGTACCCGAATACAGATACAGGCATATTGTATAACAATAGTAGGAAGGCATCTGTTGTCTGCAGTGTTAAGATGCTTCACATTCACCAAATGCACAGATATTGGCAACATTGTTGCAGACAGTTTAGGTGCAGGTACCCCCCCCCCATTGTCCTACACACGTGTTATTAGTTATCCCAGATGACTGTAACCTCCCTATCCTCTCACATGTCCAGGTGAGAGCCACCCTCATCATTGCAGAACACATATCATCACTGTTACGAAATGGTATCCCTGGATGTGTGCTACATTCACCCCTGGAGGACATAGCACCACATGACAGACTGATATTAATCCCTGGCCATACTACAGGATATGTACCTGAACAGTGCCATACATACACAGTGGTCCCACACCAATGAGGAGGAACCTCTACTGACCCTGGGAACTACTGCATCATATGCACAACTGGCCTTGTGTTCTAAGCTATGGAAGTGTTAGTTATGGCCCACATGTACAACAATATTACATATGTTTATATTTCATGACTATCTACACACAACCTATCTCATGGACATACCTATAGATAGTGAACTATGATACATTTGGAGGTGTCACAGTATACACAGGATTAACCTGCTACTTTGCATTACCTGTGTTTGTGGCAGCTGTTGGTGTGTCACTGGTGCTGCTTGAAGTTTGCTGCTGTTGCTGCTGCTGCTGCTGGTTTTGCTGCTGGCTGTCTTTATTTCTGTTTTGTTCTCTCTCTGTCTCTCTCTCTCTCTCTTTCTCTGTCGGTTTTGTGCAATGAATGTATTGCATGAGTGTAGTGTGGGTACTCATTGCTTTTGTAGGTATCTGCATAGGTCCATGTGATGGCCTCTGCACCAATTGTAAGGCAGCATTTGCTAATTGCAAGCAGCTGGGTGTGTACTGATTGCATGTCTCACTGTGATTTCAGGACACTGCTATAAAAGGGTATGTGAGATAGGCGTTGCCCTTTCAGATTGTAGGGCGTGGACCATGCTGGTATGCTGTTGACAGTGTTCTGTGAGTGTGAAGGTTAGTACATCTCCCATGCTTCATGCTGTGTTGTAGATTCAGGTTGCTGCATTTATCTTGCCTGTTCCCTGTAGTGAGTGTGTATGCATACTGACACCTACAACTATATGTCATATGTATTGCTATATAAATATATATATATATATATATATATATATCTGTGTACATATACATACTTTCATATATGTACATTAGCTGACATTATTGGGTACAAGCTAACAATTAGCAGGGCTGTTTCTGTTAACACTACTCTAGTATGGGAATCCAGTAATTGGGACTATAAAAGTCTGCCTGACATGCTTTGGGTAGTAGACATACTATATTGCCTTTATCTTCATTCCTACTATTACATGTTCCACTTATTTAGCACTATATTCCTGTATGAGAGTCATGGCTTAGTGGTAGGTCATACAGACTAGTGTTACAATGGTCTTGTGGTAGGGCCTACTAGTATGCTCATATTCTGCTTTTGAGTTGAGTATAGGGCCTATCAATCACAGTGCTGGAGGCACCTTTAAGCAGTTAAAGGGCTTAGTAGGTCTCACAGGAGCCAGGCTGTGTTGCAGATTCTGGTTGCTGCATATATCTTCACTGTTTCCTGTAGTGAGTGTGTATGGCTACTGAGACCTACAACTATATTTCATATGTATTAATATATATTTATATATATGTATGTGTAGATATACATACCTTCACATATGTACATTACCTTACATTATTATGTACAAGCTAACAGGTAGCAGGGCTGTTTCTGTTCACACTGAACTAGTATGGGAATCCAGTCATTTGGCCATTAAAACTCTACCAAACATGCTTTGGATAGTACATCTCCTATATTACCTTTATACTGATTCCTACTATTACATGTTATATTTATTTTAGCAGTGTGTTCTTCCAAAGCAGGCATGGCTTAGTGGTAGGTCAAACAGACTAATGTTACCTAGGTCCTGGTTTCGAGACTGACAGTGGGAATTTTTACTTTGCAAACTTTCCAACTGAGTACAGGACCTGTCAATCAAAGTGCTGAGGCCACCTGTAAGCAGTTAGAAGGGTAAGTAGGTCACACAGGGGTCAGGCTGTGTTGCAGATTCAGGTTGCTGCAATTATGTTAACTTTTTCCTGTAGTGAGTGTGTATGGCTACTGAGACCTACGATTATATTTCATATGTATTAATATATATTTATATATATGTATGTGTAGATATACATACCTTCACATATGTACATTACCTTACATTATTATGTACAAGCTAACAGGTAGCAGTGCTGTTTCTGTTCACACTGAACTAGTATGGGAATCCAGTAATTTGGCCATTAAAACTCTACCTGACATGCTTTGGATAGTACATCTCCTATATTGCCTTTATACTGATTCCTACTATTACATGTTATATTTATTTTAGCACTGTGTTCTTGTAAAGCAGGCATGGCTTAGTGGTAGGTCATACAGACTAATGTTACCAAGGTCCTGGGTTCGAGACTGACAGTGGGAATTTATTTTTCTTAGCAAACTTTCAAAGTGAGTACAGGACCTGTCAATCAAAGTGCCATAAAGGCACTTTTAAGCACTTTAAACCAGGTCTGCGCTCGTTTGCGCGGAGCTCACGCATGCGCACTGGCGGTGAGCTCCGCGCACACAAGCCTTACACCAGCTATTTTCTTTGAAAGAAAAGAAAAAAGGGTGACAGGAAAGTGGTGAAAAGGGGTCACAAAGAGGGTAAGACAGTAGGGAAAGAAGCGTGGGATTTGCAGGAAGGGTGTAGGTAAGGCCCATAGATGCCCATGTCTTTTGCAGCAACAGCTGTATATTTCTATGTATTTTGGTGAGACATTTGAAACCTTCCACCTCTGAGAGAGGTGTCAGGACAACATTAATATTTGTTGTACAGCCAATTGTAATTAACAGTTTAGATGTCCAGCGGACATGTGTGCGACATGGACAGCTATGTATGGGGCGTAATTTTTTTGTGGGACAGAGTGCCCTTTTTTTTTTTTACAGGTGAGAGTGGTATGACAGGTGAAGGAAGTCGGTAAAGCTGGGGAGGTAGGTTGGGTAGGTTAACAGACAAGACAGACAAGACGCATACAGGGACGGTGTATGACACACGTGGGGGGGGTTACACAATTGACGGGGACGGAGGTTGGGATATCCGAGATGCACGAGCCCACAGATGGCAACAGTGGAACTGATATCCCCACCCATAGGCAGTTGCCACTGTTCCTTCACAGCCCAGGACGGGGCTGTGCTGGGGGCTGTGTAGGCGGGGCAACGGCCGGGGCCGTTAGCTGTGCCACACGAGCCTCAAGCTGGCGTAGGGGTCCAAGAACAGTGTCTTGGATCTCCCTACGCACCACAGACCGGACCCCCCGGAGGGTCAGTCGGCCAGCCCCTCCGCCCACACTTCCAGAGGGCGGATGGGCCGCATCCCCTGCAGCGATTGCACCCGAAGATGGCACAGGGCCACCGGAGGGGGTCCGCCTGGGCACTAGTGCCAGGTGCAGTCGCCAGCTGAGGTGGGAGAGGTGGGTCCGCTGGGACCTGCCTTCCCAAGCGTTCTAGGTTTGTGAGTAGTTATGTTAGTTTGGGTTAGTGGCATTTTATTCCATTCAGATTAGTTGTAACAGCATGCATTGGTATTCCCATCAAACAAACACCCAGATATGAACACCATTGAACAAGGGGCATATCAATATCACATGCATTATTTGAACAGCAAAACACAGTCAAACGACATGCAGGGTTGATTAATGGCAACAGGCCATCAGATTTGCAGGTATGAACAGGGCACATGCACGAACAGACATGCATATATGTTTGAACGGACAAATGTCCATGATTAATGAAATGTTCACATACCATTATTTAGTGGATGTTGTTATATGGAATTATAGGGTTGGGTGGGGATAGAAAGTGATGACACATTCATATGTTACACATTGATTCACATTTCTAATAGGTACACAATTAAGTTGAGGCTGATGTTTCAAAATAATCTTTATTTGACTGTCATGCTACACCTGTTACACATACATCACTATCCTACTTATTTTGAATTTGATCAGATACATCATCCTGCTACACTTTGATGACAGGACAGGGGACAACTATGGCTGTTTAGTCTGTCAGATAATCATTCATTCTATCTGCAAATTGTTTACTGTTATCACCATATACAGATTTTGACCTAGACATTCCAGATTCAGACACACTGAAATCAGTTTGGGATGTTAATTTGTACTTCCCACATGCATTTAGTTCTGTAGAAACACACTGAGGCTTATATATTCAGGGGTTATTACTACTTTATTTATTCATACATGAGCCTTTCTGTCACTCTCACACATTCTGCAACTTCACAGTTCAGGTTGGTACTTCTAGGCTTTGTTCACATATTAGACCTGTGGTGATTCAAACACTTTCCAACAGCCTCACTTCTGTCATGATTCAGCATTTCAACAGGGATATATCTCACATGTGACTACCTCAGATTCTGAAGCTGTACTCTTGAGACTACTGCAGGTTACAGTATATTTAATTAATGATGGGACATCTGTATTACAGCACTGTTTAATTCTATCAATTATATTTCCAGTTACACTTGCATACTGATGAACTTGTTGCAGCCATACCTGCAGACTTTCAATTCCTGCTTGCACATTATATTACTTTTAATCAATACACTGCACTGTTCTGATACATGGTACATAATAATATTTATTTACAAGTACTGGGTGGGGTTACTAACCTGCATGGTGGCGCAGCCGCACCAGCCTTCTGGCGTGCATCTCAACATTCGCAGAGCGGACACCTGCAGCTGTAATACAAAGGGAATAATATTGGACTACACATCTCCATGGTATCAGCTGGTTGAAATCCTTACATACATGAGTAAAATGTGACTTACTCAGTAGTGGGGCGTTGGGCATTTGCCGGGCCTCCTGGATCCAACGGTTCAATTGGTCCTGCTTGCGTCTCTTCAGGTCCGCATGGTGGTGACGGACCTGCTCACCAGTGCGTGGAATGCCAGTAGCACTGGTCAGATCACGAGCCAACTGGTCCCACGCCTCTGCCCTATATGCTCCCCATGAGACCTGGCCCTGCATGAGTTGGGCCTCGTGATTATGGACAAGGAGCCAGACCATGTATCTGGACTCCTCAACGCCCCAACGCTGTGCTCGAAAGCAACGTCCCTCACCTACTCCACTCATGCTGACTGCAAGTCTGTTCTACAATCAGTTATGCTGTGTATTCCGCCTATGGGGCTTATATATGCCGCTTTTCCGCACATTTCTCTGATTGGCCGTTTTGGAATTGTATCTACTTCACTGAAAATGCTTTCTCATGCTCCATTCTGGGTTTTATCCCATATATATGCTATTTCTGCATTTCTAGGTATTGCTGTCATGGCTTGGTGGTTTAGTTCCTTGACTCTAGTGCATGGTATCCTGGGTTCGAATCTGGCAACTGATTTTTGCTTTTCCTGACAGAAATGAGTTGAGGACCTGTCAATCAAACATGCCAAAAGCACTTTTAAGCACTTTAAACCTGTTCTGCTCGTTTGCTGGAGGTAACGCATGCGCACTGGCAGTTAGCTTGTGGGAGCGGCGCAAGCGGTGTGCTGGGATAAATCTTAATTGGCTAGTGACACACATGTTCAGCTAATTGCACACAGTTTCAGCTTGTTTACCCGCTGCTTGGCAACGGGCACGCAGTTTGCAGCTTTAAACACTACTCAGCTACGGGCACTCTGTCTCACGGCAGCTTAGCTATCAGTACATTTCTGACTATTTTTATTCTTATGTTACTTCAAAATATATGCTCTATTTCATTCCATTTTACAAAAGGGAATACATTTACATTTGTACAATACTGTCAGGGGGCTTTTTAGTGCTTATTTACAAAAAAAAAAGGTTGTTGTAGGGGCTCGAACCCTGCCTGCCTACTCTTAGGCCGGCTACTCTACCGCTAAGCTATTATTTCTTGGCTTACTTTGCATATTTAGTTCTTATATCCTTTTCCACTGACTGCTAACTGTGATTGCGCTAGTAGCGCACACAGTAGCAAACATTTACGGGGTTTAACAAAAAAAAAAGGTTTTAATTTAATTTTATGACATCTCTTCACTTTATACACTGATGGCCAGTCGGGGCATGTGTTGTATAGTGTGTTTATTCACATTTTCATGGCCTTTCTCGTGGCTGTTTACTTTCAGCCATTCTAGTCTTCCGGGGGCGTGTCCGCTTGCAGGGCTTAGCCTACAGACACGCCCCCTACTCTCTTACACGGACCGTGTAAGAGTTACTAGTGTGATTCAGCATGCCTCATGCACCTCATGCATATGCATGACATGCTGACATCACACAGTTTAACTGCAGCCTCCGTGTAAGAGTTATAACTCTTACACGGAGGCTTCCTGAATCTGGCCCATGGTCTCGGCCATGTGGTCTTCGGAGTTTTGAAACTTCAGTGATTTGATAGGCAACTGTATTTTTTTATATTTCTGAGGGTGTCATGGTAGATTTAGATGGAAATCACAACTGCAGTACAAAAATGTTTGCCAATGGTACCACTCCAAAGACGAGCAAAAAGGGAGCAACAGGTGGATGTATTTTCTTGTGGAATGCATTGTAGTCCAGTGTCTAATGCACAAAAATCCTAAATGGTAGACTAAGTCAGAATAGTAACTTCCACTCTGTAAAATCTTAGAATGCATTAGATGTTATGAAATTCGATGTTATGAGTTTTAGATGTTTTGGGTTTTAGATGTTCTGGTCTCAATGTTATGATATTCGATGTTATGGGTTTTAGAAATGTTTTTGAAGCTCTCTCTCTCTCTCTCTATATATATATATATATATATATATATATATATATATATATATATATATATACATTATATACACAAACACAGACACACACACATATATAGATATATATATATATATATATATATATATATATATATATATATATATATACACACACTAATACATATGACTAGAGACAGAGAGGGAACATGTGTTATGTTTTATGACCATAGGCTTGAAAGCAAAAATTTGAATTCCTTTATAAAATTTACATTTTTTAAATAGCTGCTTTTTGAATGCATTCAAATAAATTTCTTCAAATGCAAATCAGATTGCTTAGGGTGTTCCAGCATACCATCCAAAAACCTGAAATGTAAACCCTCCTAAGAAATCAAACTGCTTTTCTGCTTTTCTTATGTGAACACCCATCATACTGGACACAGTAATTCAACCTCCCATGTTTGCATCATAACCTGCTGAAGTTTTCCAGAAAGATCCATCTTAGGCTTTCCTATTCAAATTAATACTGCTCCCTAGGTAAATTGCACCTAAGATCACATCAACAGTCCCAGCATGTCACTAATCCTAAATTCCTCCTTATAAAGAAAGACAGCCAAAGCCACCCATAAATCATACATCTCCAAAGGGGGTACCACGCAAAAATCGTCCAAATTTTTTTCATCCCTAATGTCTCAGTGAAAGTATTTGTCCCCTGCTTTTAACTTATGAAAATAATAACCATACCAAAACTAAATGTCCCCTCCCCTTATAGTTAAGAAATACAACAACAATGGTAGACCCTGCTTAGGAGTTCTTATCCAGCCTAACCAACATAAAATAAACTCTAAAAACTAATTGCAGCAAGGTCTAAACTTAACTGGTTTAATCTGTCATAAAACAGCCAATGTACTGTAAGGTTCTTGAATCCTGAAACTTCTCTGTTAAAGATGTCTGGGCCCTATAGCTGCTAATTAGCTGAAAGAGTTAAAAAAAAATCACCTTTCTAAACCTTTTCCTTAACTACTGTAAGAATAAGTGGCATCATAAACACACCTTGACTGATATCCATAAAAGATTGAATACACCAGTGCTGGGCTCAGTTGACCTGGGTCTTCCTCCTCATTCAAGACCAAGTCAAAAAGTAGTTGGGGAAACATTGATTATCCTCCCACCTTACACTCCCCCATTGCCTTCTTCTTGCTCAGCAAATGGTACTGGTCTTTCATCTACTTTTTCCTGCTTGAACTTTGCTGCCTTAACAACCCTAACAATCAAAGTCTACCTGCCTCATCCAAACCCTGGAACAAATTTAGCAAGTACACATCAGTATCACAGCTAGAATGCCTTACCTCATTAACAACAGCATTATTATGTGCTGAGGTCTGGGACTTCCCTCATTGTGCCACTTTTCTTTCTTCTGGATCTTTCTCCATTATTTTCTTCTGACACTTTGGACACTCCTTCACTATTATTTTATTATGGCCTGCCCATCTCTTGTGCCCTATCATTTTCTTTATTAGTGGTGTCTGTTCATCCAGATGGTGATGGCCAGATTCTTGCTGGAAGAAAGTCTTCTGTGTTACTATGTTTAAGATTAGATATGAAGATACTTTACTGTAGTTTGCTGGAAACACTGTATGCCATGAGACTGAGAAACAAAAGTCTTAATTACCCAAGCTTGTGTTTCAATAGGTGTTAGTCTCTCCCTTATGAACCAAGTCTTATGCACTGTATAGAATGAATGCCTCCAAACACTGTAGTTCATTTAATAAGGTTTTATTCAATGTTCACAATATCCAAAATACTGTTTTCATTAACAGTTCTGATAAACAATTCAAGTTGCTGTACATCATTCTGATTGTCCTGAACAATGTAAACTGACATAGTCTCTAGATGACCTGTTTTCTGTACTCAGGCTCAAGTGTTTATCATCTTCTCTGAAGTAGCAGGTCAAACGAACTTACTAACCTTAACTGCCCTGCTATCCTGAACACAGCATATTATATTCTTTTTTCAGTAATTTTGCTTTATTAACTATATCCACCCCCTAATCCTTGATCCTTAGGCTACGTCTTGTTTTTAGCTTAACTTATCTCTTGATTCTTTCCTTGAGAAAAGAACATAACAAGTACTCTCTGCAATCTTCCCTTGACAAACTGTTATTTCAGCAAGGTCAGCATTCAGTGGAAGATTCTTTATTTCTGCTTTCTAAAATCTTTCCATAAATAAAACATAATTTCCTAGCCAGCAAGGTCAACATTCAGTGAAAGATTCTTTGTTTCTACTTTCTAAAATGTATGCATAAATGAAACACCATTTCTAGCTTATTTTATTCTTTTAGCCTGTCTAATGTCTGTAAAATGAAAATCCCTAATCTAACACTATGGCTTCCCACTTTTTCTTTAACTGGTCAATGGTCAACATCCTAAAAAGCAAATAAGAATATTAGTGCCTTTTCATGCCGAATCCTCCTTCCCCCATACTCTTTACTGCTGTTGAGACCCTTCTCCAACAGCTATTCACACAGTTGTTTAGGTTCAAACCCCCAACACCACCCAACCCACCTTACTGCTGTCACTCAACTCTCCAAGTCTCCCATCCTTGCTAAGTACCTATATATATGTTCATCCCATAACTCGCCTTCACTGCCTTATGACAGAGTACTTAACTTGGCCTTGCTTTTGAATCTTGTCCCACCATCATTTTGACTGTATCAAGCTTTCCAGCCAATGGAGATTGCAAGTTATATATTTAAATTTCCTCCCCCTCACTCCACCCTGTTTATCAACCTGCCTATTGTCTCCTTCACTCCTTCCATGGATCCAGGCCAGTGCTATCACCATTAAGTCTGTTCCTGTCTCTCTGTCTGTCTTTCTCTCTCGCTCTCTCTTTTTCTACCATATTAACAAGTAGAGAAAAAAAAACTTGCTAAATGGGCAGCCCTCCCGCCCTCCCATCTCCTTAAGGGTAACAAGAGCATTGCAATTCTCCATTTGAAGTATCTATGCCACCCTTCTCACCCAGCCTAACATTCTAAATACCCAACTTCCTCTAAGGCTTAGCTACTTGCCTCCTAGCAGAGCCTTGGTAAACATTCCCAGACAAGAGCAGCTGCCCTATAAATTGGGCAAACCTATATTAAAATTCACTTCCTTTGCAAGTTACTGTAATTTGTTCTAAGCTCAATTCAACAGCAGTGCTGATGATGCTGCAGATTCCTCCCTATGAATGAGACTATGGAGTTTGTATATATAAGTAATGTCAGGATGTGGCCTTAATATAAGAAGTGAATAGCCTGATGCAACAAAAAATGCTTCTTTTGCGAACTGAATTGCTATAACGTTATATTCAGTTTCATTTTTTCAAGTGAGCTCTGCTATCTATAAATAACACAGTTTGTGGTATTGCAGATTCTTTGTGAGATTATGATCAAAGTGTTATCTGTAAGTAAACAGGCTGGTACAGGGTGTACAGTCTCCCCACAAATATGCTTCTTTTGTGAATTTAACTTTTGTAATGTTATATTTGATCTTTCTAATTGAGATATCTTTGAAATACTGGTTCTTTCACAGAGCACTTTTTAATATTATTACTTTTAAATATTGTGTATTTCATATTTAGGTCATGGATTTTATATGTATATGTCTACTCACTTTACTAGGTTAGCCAATATGCTGGCCTCCAAAACATTGACTGCAAAAGGTTGATATACTGAACACAGACACTTTACCATCCATGCACCAAGAAAGAACATCAAAGCATGATAATTCAAACAGAAGAAAAAAAATAACGCCATTTTTGTCATGGAGCAAGCCCCCATGCATCCCCTATATCCCATCTAGATATATATACTAAATCCAAGATTGCACAATCCCTAGAGAAAGGGAATACTCCCCTATTTGAGGATTGTCAGTCTCACACACCTGTTGATCATCTGCATATATTGACCAAATATAGCCCATTAAATGGATGTTGATTAAGCTGCATTTAGCCCAAAGGGAGGTCTTCACTGTGTAATACTTTAATCCTCCTGTAGTGGAGGCCCACGGGATATATGCTAAAGACCTCTTAAGGACACAGCAGTGTAACAGCTACATGGATTCTAAATGCCCATAATTTCTTACTTTTTAAATCCGTATGGGTGCATTTAGGGCAGTAAAGTTAAACCCCACTAACTGTAGATATGCATGTTTCAGGGTATTTTAATCTTATAGTTTATGGACATCAGGCTTGGTTTCATGTCCTGTGCTTCTAAAGTACAACCAAGGAATGAACTTATTTTGCACTAACAAGGTAAAAGAAAAGGACCATGTTAAATTTAGCTGAGACAGATTATAATAATATTGATTCTACAGCTTTAGCAAGGAAATTATTTACAATGTATGTACAGGAACAACTATTGGTAATTGCAAATACAACTACCAAGGGAACAGAGCATACTGGATATCATTTGTGTTTCTAAGCAGATGACTGCTACATCATGTCGGGTTTTACCCCCTTAGATGTGCAGTGACCATGGGGCTATACAGGTTAAGCTATTTCTATGCCCAAATGAAAACTAAAACAATGTACAGAAGATCAATAACAGACAATATGCAAATAAATGTGACACATTCTGAAAGGGACAATATTTGAATACAGTTCAATAGAAAAAAAATGTTTAACATCAGGATCTAGACAAACAACAGAAGGAGGCTATATTGCTCTAAAAGGAATATACTTAATTATAATAGATAAAATGGTTAACTATAAGCATTTGACACACTTTCCTTTGACTCATTGGTTTCCAAAAGATTAATACCAAAACAAGTTTGTCAAAAATCCTTTAAAACAACACCCACACAAATGTGCATGCCAACTCTATGCTCATATGACAGTACAAAAATAGGGACCCTCCCAAAAAAGTGCACTGCTTACTTGCACAATATAATACACTTCAGTAAAACCAACCAATGGCACATAGGATAGCCTTGATAAAAAAGCATAAGAAATGGAAATGGCATTGAACTATAACTCTGAAAGCTGAAAATAAATAATAAAACATGCAAATTAGGTTGAATAAACTGAAATAAGCAAACCAGACAAACAAATTAAACATAGTATGAGATAACATTAGGAACATTTTGTAGACAGTTTATATAAAGATATCGTACATAATAAGATAACTAGCTAGGCTTAAAAAGGATCCACAAGGGCAGTTAACATAGTAGAAATTTGTGAACCTATGAACCTATGAAGATATCATTTTGTAGATATATATCATATAGTAGGAGTAAAGATATACAAAATGATAAACTTTGTTAAACCTGTCAAACATTGTATGCATGTAACACAAAAGCTGGAACTAGGCATTTAACAAAAAAGGTTTTATACATAAAAGGTGGGAATAATATGTTTTAATGCAATGATGTTTTTTGTAATGCTTTAAATGTCAGTGGTCTCACAGATAAATACAAAAAAGAAAGAGTAGTGAACTATATTAATAATGTAGAGTGCAAAAAGCTATTCTGCAGGAAACACACTTAGAAAGAACTGAACATATAAATTTGATATGGAAAGGATTTCAGGATGGTTATTCAGCAGAATACCTGGGACAAAGGAAAATAGGAGTACATATATTAATTGCAATTGGAGCTCCAATAGTGGTAAAACAGGATAAAAAATCTTTGTGTAGATTCTAAAATGTATTCGATATCTTTACAAAATATTATGAAAACAGTTTGGTTCCACAAAGTGGAGGTAACATTTGACTGCAGCAATTGTGAAACTTCAGACACTGAAATTAAATAAGGCTATGTTTAAAAACTAATTTACAAACTGGACCATGGCAAAGAATGCGAAAGAGAAGAACATTGTCATAATGATCTGAGAACACACCAGTGTGAATTTACAGTACCATTACATATTTTTTCCACTAAGTCATTTAAGTATGGAGAAATTCCTCAAGACGTGAGACATGTCGAAGGTAAACCCACCTTTAAGGGAAAGAGGGATAGTACAAATCCAAAGTCATACAGACACATCCATTTACTTTCTTGTTGGGAAATGTAATGGGGAAGCTTATTTTGGAAAAATTATGGTCAGAATTAGAAAGGTTGGGACATGAAACCATTTATCTGCATGCATTTGTTTAAAATAAGTCTATACCTGTAATACAAAATCTCATAATAATAATAATAATAATAATAATAATAATAATAATAATAATAATAACAGTAATACATGTGATAATTACACCTATGCATGAAAAAAGTATGTTGTGATTTAATTTATATAAATCCATTTTCAAAATGTAATTGGGTGATACACAAAACCCTAACCAATAAATTAGAACAACTCATTATCTGTGCAATCTTGATAATTGCTTACAAACAGGACAGAATGTATACAATACTGCAAATGAAGAGGTGAAATTCAAAATAACAGTCTGGATGTTCCAGAGAGCTATATATTTCACTCATATGTGTTTAGGTTGTATTTTTCTGATTTACCTTTTTCATGTGAGCTATTCCACAGTCTGTTGCAGACGACTTTAAAATGGGAAAACTGATTGCTTCTATAACAGATAGGGTTTATCAGCAAAACAACTTGAGTAACCTGACCAGTTGGGCACAGGAAAATAATTTGCTGGAAAAGGAATCAAAAACATATTATGTCAAATCTGGAAGTCATAGAAAGGTGATTCTTTAAAACAGCACACAGAGACTGAAACTGTGGATTAATTTGATGGAATTGTGAATAATGATAGATCCAGCTTTGAGTTTTACTAATAATATTAAATAATTGGTTCATTTTAGTTATGGAACTATAGGCTGTATAAAATATCTGTAAAGTCTAGGAAATCAGTAATGATGGAATTTTAGTTTGTAAGTTACATTAGACTGAAACTAGAGTATGTAATAATAATAATAATATGGAAACCGTATATGGAAATTATCACACATAAACTGAAAACTAGCATGAGCAACAGGAAATACCACAGAAAAAATAGTCTTTGGGCATCAATTGATGTGAAATTTCAAGTTATTATGAACTATTAAATATCTGAGGTTGTATGGTATCCCATAGAGATATTTAAGAGGAGATCTTATTTAGCTATATAGGGGAATTAGAGATGACTACCTCTGGGGATGCTTGGGATTATGAAAGGGAAGTAGAGAAACATTGCTAAACCTACCCAGGAGATTGTATAGGAATGAGAGAGGTATTAATCACTTCTCTGACAGAGGTACTGATGCCTAAAATAAGAGTACCAAATTACAGTAAACAAGCCCTAATTATGATATTTTTAAGAACATCTTTGACATTTATTAAGTGGATGACTGTTTTGGTATATTGGCAAGCTAGGCAGGCATTGTTGTCTATGCCTTAAATATTTGTATATTAGTATGGGTGTATGTATGCATGTATGTTCAAATGACTGAAAGCCCATTTTTTGAATGACCATACAGTCTGTTTTATTGAGTAAGGCATAAGTACGGATAGAATGGTAATACAAGAGCAGAATATAAATACATGTATGGAGAAGCTTTATCTGGTGACTGATGTCACCTATACATAATTACTTCTAGTGTGACTTATATTTGTGTGATGACAGTGATTTTATTCTGTCTGGGATTGTCATCGTTCTCCACAGTTCTTCAGTCTTGGAGTTACTCCCCCACATGGGTGGTCAGAGAAGGGCTTTCCTTCTGCAGAAAACGTTTTTAAAACATTCCCTTGGGTGATTTTATTTATTTATTTATTTATTTATTTATTCATTCATTCATTCATTCATTCATTCATTTATTCATTCATTCATTCATTCATTCATTCATTCATTTATCATTTATTGACCAGGTTACACCCACTAGACTTAGCCTCCTTTCAAGGGAAACCCAAAGTGGTATTTATACTATTAGGGGATATTTGGTCAGTGCATCAGGACAACTCCATTCATTTTTGGGGCTGCTAGATGGCACTGTAGGGCTGCAGCATCAAGGAAGAGGTCTATGAGAAACAGCAGCATGGTGGAGAAGCAAAAAGCCATGGAGAGTTTGGAAGTGGAAAATGAAGACGTGGACAACAAGTTGTTTAATATGGAACATTAGAACACAGATAAACATTCCTGGTGGTGGATGATACAAATGAGCTGCATTTAGCTGTCTCAGTGGAGGATTATGTAAGTCAGCCCATAGTGGTGCAGATAACAGAACTTGTGTCAGGATAATGTTTTGTTGAAAATGATCAAGCAGGATGATGCAGGTGATAGCTCTGCTGTTTCACTGAGTTAGATGATACATAACGTTTTTGGAAGTAGTAAAGGTGTTAATGTGGAGCAAGAAACAGTTGATGTTGTAGCAAAGAATGTAGCAGTTAAAGTTACTCAACAGTGACAGAAATTAAAAGAAGAAGGCAGCAACAAATTGCGAAACTATTTTTGTAGCAGCAGAGAATGCAGCAGTTATAACTTATGCAGCAGTGACAGTAAGCAAAACAGAAAGCAGCAGCAAATTGTAAGTAACACTTTTTTTAAAGAAAGATAAGAAAACTGTTAGAATAAGAACAAAAAAATGACACTGTGATAGATATTATGCATGGGGCGATTTGGTAGCTATTCTTGGATTCATAACTCAAGGAGTTTAATCTTTTATACATATAGGCACAGGCATTGTCTATGACTTAACATTTGAAACTGAGTGACTAATGATGCAATTTCTGGAACTGTGTCACAAAAAAAAGGGCATTTATCCATGGAACCATTATTTTGCTCTCTGATAACTTAAATGCAAAAAGAGTTAATTTGAAGTTTAGAACTGATGAACTAGAAGAAGAAGATATTAAAATGCAAGCATGTTTTATCTGAAACTGCTAATAATACTTGGTAAGTTAGAGATGAGAGAAACTTCCTTATTGAAATGTTAGCAGTCTGCCCCCCCCCCTCGCCCGAACGTATATATGCCAACTTTGAGATCACCACACCTAGGAGAAAAATGCATAGTCTGAGATATGGCATCTCGGACATAGCATATATAAGTTCAATGCTTCAGCCATTCACTGTCCACTTTTCAGGACTTACTCTAGTTGGTGCCAACATTCCAAATGGTTACCTTAAGGGAAACTTATGGAATGGAAGGTAGAGGCTGAAAGCAGTTTTGAAATGTGATAAACTTGTGAAACATTTAGTAAATGTCATTTCTGCGGCTAGTCAAACAGGGACTTTAAGATACACTGGCCAGCCTAAATCATGTTTCCTTTGTTGGGACTTTTCTGATTTAATTAAGGATTGCAATGAGATACAATGTAATTTGGAGATAAAGGACATATAGTAGAAGGTATTCAGCTGACTGTGAGTTTTTTAAAAAAGGGACACTTTTAGAAGTGCTGCCAAGAACAAATAGTAACTAAAGAAAAAGATGGGGAAATGGAAGAAAACATACATTAGGAAGGACAACAACGGGCTGATGGAGAGAGTGAACTGGGAAGAGAGTTTGCATGCAGGAAGCGAGGTCAGGAGAAGGGAGTGGCAGAAATATTTTTGAAGTGCTAGTGAAAAATCTGATTCTGAGGCTCAAGAGTTATTTGTACATAAATCCAGGAAATATTCAATATGGGAAGAATACCCATAAGAAAACAAAAAAGTAAACCTACTTTTCCTGAATCTGAAATGTAATCAGTAAAAACTAAATGAAAACTCCAGCCAAGCTAGAAATTCAAATGAGTGATCTCCGAAACCTCCTATAACAGAGGCACATGGGATATATGACCCTTATGAACATCAGGTGTTTCAGCTATACGGCGATTCTTATTGCCCATGATGTTTATGTTTGAAGTCGTTTTAATGGACAATTTCAAGCCAATAAAGCCAAACCCCACTAGCTATATATTTCATATATATTGTTATAAGGACATTGACAAGTTATGTAGGATATAATATTGAAAATATCAATTATTAAATGGTCACCAGACCCGACAATAAAGTCCATTGTAGAGTTAGTGAGAAGCCGTAAGGGGAGCCACGGTGATGATAAGACAGGCGAGACATTACGATATATATTTTTTAGTCTTTAGCCTATCATTTTGTCAGCATAGTTTGCAACAAGTATGAAAGGTAGTTTTGTAAGATGTATTCTAGAGAGAATGATCTTCTGTATTGTAAGTTAATTAAACAACTAGTAATGTATCAAGTTGTATAGGCAACGAACAGTGAAAATAACTATGAACAAAGATATTCCCCCGGATTCACAAAACCTCCGTGTAAGACTAAATAAGCCTTACTTGGAAACTGCAGTTGAACAGTATGACGTCAGCATGCCATGCATATTCATGAGGGCATGCTTATTCCACTCCAAGTCTAACATGGACCATGCAGGAAGGCAAGGGGCATGTCCGACTGCTGAGCAGTCCAAAGGTCCACGCCCCTGGAAGTGTCTGAGTTGTGCAATGTCAACACACATGAGCGAGTCCGCTCAAATGTCTACATACCCAACACCACACTCCCTCACATTGTAAACCCCCAGTACAGTTATAAAATGTAAAACCTTTAACTTATTTCTAATAATTCCCGATATAGCTGCCCGTATTTGCGTGTGTTTGCACGGGTGTGCCCATTGCTTAACTACAGTTAGCAATGACGACATCGAAGAGCATAATAGGAAATGTTTATGTAAATTAAGCCAAATAGCAACAGTGTAGTGGTAGAGCCTATGCACAAAGAGGAGGCATTCACAGTTCTAGTCCCCCCACACCCCTTTCTAGTATATGTTTTAAATTAGTATATGAAATAATACCTGACATATATGAATAAACTTTTAGTAAAAAGCATAGAAATAGCCTACGTATCAGTGAACAAAATGTATACATATATAATTATAAGAAGGAACTTATCATATAATTGCCCATAGCTAAGCAGCACTTTACCCAGCGCAATATAGTTGCCCATAGTTAAGCAGCGCTTAACCCAGCGCAATATAGTTGCCCATAGTTAAGCAGCGCTTAACCCAGCGCAATATAGTTGCCCATAATTAAGCAGCACTTTACCCAGCGCAATATAGGTGCCCATAGCTAAGCAGCGCTTTATCCAGTGCAATAGTTTTGTGCGGAGCTGAACACCGCTCCAACTAGTGCACCATCGGGCAATGTTGAGCAACGTTGGGCAACATAGAGCAAAGTTGAGCAAAGTCACCTAAACACAACCACACCCCCTAGCCTGTCTGGACAGCAGTAAAATAAAAAGCAATGACAAGGCTTGAATCCAGGACACTGTGCACCATAGTCAAAGTACTGAACCACTATGCCATGACAGCTTTGCAGAAGCATGTACTGTTAACATACATATACTTATGGATGGAAGTTTAACCATTACTAAGCAGGTTTGCTGTTAGCCGAGAATTTTACAAAACGGCCAATCACAAATAAGTGCGGGAAATGAGGCATATTTAAACCCCATAGGCGGGAATACTCGCATTAACTGATTGTGGTACCCATTTGCAGTCAGAATGACTGGAGGGTGATGGGTGGCCCTCCTCCGGCCATGCTTGCAGGGGGGGGGGCAAGCCCCATCCCCTGCAGCACTTCCATCCGAAGGTGGCACAGGGCCACCGGAGGAGGAGGAGAGGGAAATCACTTTAGAGTGCAGAGGTGGGGCATTGAGGAGTCCAAATACATGGTTTAGCTCCTAGTCCATCTTCATGAGTGTAGACTCCTGCAGGGACAGTTTCAAGGTACTGAGTTTAATGCGGAGGCTTGGAACAGGTTAGCTCATGACCTCACCAGTTCCACAGGCATCCCAAGGACTGGTGAGCAGGTCCATGACCATGATTCAGACCTGAAGAGATGGAAGCAGGACCAACTGACCCGATGGATCCAGGAGGCCCGTCAAATGCCAAATGCCCCACTACTGAGTAGGTAGCCATGGAATGAAGTATGTAAGGAATGCTATTGTAGTCTATATTATGGATAGGTATGTCTCAATATTCCTTCATTTACATTACAGCTGCAGGTGTTCATACAATGAATCAGCAAGCCTATGCAGATAGGCTGCTAAGGCTGCACCACCAGGCAGGTTAGTAATTCTTCTGCATGTATTGTTATATAAAATAAGTGAGAGAGCCTGAAAAAGAGTGTTGTAACCCATTAATAAAGGTCTAATAAGCCGTAAATAAAGTCTCTGCATGTATTGTAATATAAATTAAGTGAGAAAGTGTGGAAAAGTGTTGGAATCCATTAATAAAGGAAGGTATAATAGGTTTGGAATAAAAATACTCTGCATGCACCAAAATATGAAATGAATGAGAAAGCCACTACAAAAGTGTGTAATGTAATTAATGAAGTAGAATGCCTGGACTGTGTCTGTGTCACTTTCTTTGATATGTTGTAATAACCTTGCAGTATGGAGACAGTACAGTTGTATTAAATGCTGTCAATCCACAATTGGGCAGGTCCATATAAAGTGGATGAAGGGAATGCCAATAGCCCTTAAGCATATATTCAGTCCTCAACTGTTGGTTCATGTCTAGTATGTACAGGTTAATCTGGCACATGAGTAGCTTGTGAATGTGATCCCCAGAAATGTCAATGTGCTGCTAGAAATGTAGGGGTCTATTTAAATGTAGCTGAAAATGTCACCTGAAGACAGCCAGATATGTAGATATACGAATATAAGTGAAATATATAAATATGTAGCAGTAACATCTGCATCTGGAACAGTTTGTATGTCAGATACAGATCCGGTATATAAACAACTATCAAAACCCAATTCACAATTTCATGGACACTGCCTAGTGTAATAATACATGTAGTGGATATATAACTGCTGTCAGTAGGAATGTAGAGTACAGTTAAAAGTATTTACAAGTTGTTAATGGATTTTTTTCAACCCTACTTTATGTTCATAAATAATGCCATTCCACAACTCAATGGGTATGTGTAATCTCAAAAACATTGTTGGGACATATGTCCTGTTGGTTTATAAATATCTGCATGTACTTTGATGCATGTGCCCTGTTCACATACCAAAACCTTGGTGGCCTGTTGCCACCAATCAATCCTGCATGCTGTTGGAATTTCCATCGGTGTTCTAAAAATGCTTGTGTTATGCTTGCTGTTCAACTGCTGGAATACATGTTTGTTGGGTTAATGGGAATACTACTGCATGCTGTTACAACTAATTTGGAATGTTGTTGTCTGTTTCTAACCCATATTGTCATTAAATCCTGCTAAACATAGAATGTATGGGAAGGCTGGTGCCAGTGGACCCTCCTCTCCCACCTCAGCTGGCGATGGCACCTGCCACCAGCATGTCCATTGCCCAGCCCAGGACCTCCTCCTCTGGTGGCCCTGTGCCACCTTCAGGTGGAAGTGCTGCAGGGGATGGGGCTTGTCCCCCCTGCAAGCATGGCTGGAGGATGGCCACCCATCACCCTTCGAATGGTCCGGGCTGTGGTGGGTAGGGAGATCGAGCGCACAGTCGCTGATCCTCTACGCCAACTCGAGGCAAGAGTGGCACGACTCATGGGTGAGCCTGCCCCGCCTACGCAGCCCCCAGCACAGCCACCCTCGGGTCTGTGAAGGTGCAGTGGTGATTACCCATGGGTGGGGATCTCAGTTCCACTGTTACCATCTGTGGGCTCATGGGCTTGCGATATCCAAACATCCTTCCCTGTCAATTGTGTTCACCCACCCCATGTGTCATATTCCGCCCCTGTATGCATCTTGTTTGTCTTGTCTGTTTACCTCCCTAACCTACCTCCCAGAACATACCTACTTCCCCTACCTCACATTCCACTCTCATCTGAAATTGAAAAAAAAAGGGCAAGCTATGCCCATACATAGCTGCCCATCTCGCACACATGTCCGCAGGACATGTAAACTGATAATTATAACTGGCAGTGCAACAGACATTGTTGTCCTCATCCCTCTCTCAGGGGTGGAAGGTTTCAAATTTCACTCCAAATGTCTGCAATATGCACAGCTGTTGCTGGTAAAGAAATGGGCAGCTATGGACCTTTCCTACACCCATCCTGCACATCCCGAGCTGGTTTCCCTACTGTCTTTCCCTCTTTGTGCCCCCCTTTTCACCACTTTCCTATCTCCCCATTTTATTTTCTTTCAAAGAAATTAGCGCGGGGGTTAGCGGGAGTAAGCACTTTTAAGCAGTAGTAAGCGGGGGTGCACGAGTGTGCACTTGTGTGCTCTTAGCTAAGCGTAGCTAAGTGTTGCGCAAACCCACTTAAAACTGCTTAAAAGTGCCTTAGTCACTCTGTATGTCAGGGCCCTTGTTCTGCTCAGCAGCAAAATAGAACACCTCTGTCAGTCTTGAAGCCCAGACCTTGGACATACTAGACTGCATGAAGAACCACTAAGCCACAGCAGATTTGCAATAACTTGGTGCTGAAATGAATATATCATGCATTACAATGATTGAATGTAAAGGAAAAATAGGAAGGCCATAACACAAAGCTTGTTCTGTGGATCTTTACCAGCAATTGTTGTGGAATTGCATTACATGACTGTGATGAGAGAAGCAGCCATTCTTGAAGCAAATAATGTTATAGATGCACTTTATAACCCCCACACAGTATCATAGCAGGACAAACACTGGCATATCTGAATAGGGCGGAGGCCATACTTCCCAACTGTGACTACTTTTCAGGGATGTCTCTGAGTGTGAAACATATATTAGCTGTGTCCCTCTGAATCCCTCTGAAAAGTACTGACATTAGGCCGAAAGGTGGGGTGTTACATAATGAATAATGACAATAATAACAGTAGACACCGCTTGTACTTCATAAAAGGTGTACTAATCCATATACACTGCTTCACTCAATTCTACACTTACTGTCCATATTATTTGGAAGGTGTACCTCACTTTCAACTACCTATCTCAGACTCCATGCAAGTATGTATCTGAGTGATTCATAGGTCTGACAGAGGCACAAACCCACAGACATATCAGCTTCACAGCTGTTACACACTCTGCAAATAGATTTGGGAGGACTTCCACAAGGATACCCTTCTGCAGGAGTACAGCACAGAAATACTAAAGGATGTAGCCATGTACTGCTAGCAACTGACTGCAACAATTCCATTGTACCAGTGCTGTAAGCACCTGTGGGTTGCACAGACAATGAATAACAGGCTAACATCCGGCTACCATCTGGATTGGTTCACAGTTGGGAACTATGCAGACAGACCACCTGCCTTAGTAAACTAACAGATACACACCTAACCTTTAAGTCCAGTAAGATAACATTCACACAATAATACATAATGCTCTCTGTATGCCTGCATACCCCCCCCCAAATTTACAATATACTTGTGTGTTCAGGGTCTACCAAGGATGTAGGTAGGCATACTCAGTACTGGAATAGTCCATTTCTCTTGGGAATCCTTTGCTAATGTCAACAATAAAAAGCACAAACCCTGCAGAAGTGAGTACATAAATATTCACAGTATAACAGTTCACAAACAGTTCATGTGTCAAAAGAATACACTGCAATAACTACTTCTGTATGGCAGTTAGTCATATAAGCAGAAAAGAAACTACATACTGACATATATCTTGTGTAAGCATTTGTAGGGCTGAGTTAAACTCTACACTGATATCTCCGTATTGGAAGTGGCAACAGTCAGGTCTGAGTACAACATGTACATCACTGGCTACAAATCTAGCTTCAGATATAAGAAGTATACCAACCTTCTGAATTGAACAACAGTGTCCACAGCAAACAAACATGGGCCTCACTCTGGAAATCTGAAAGGGCTACGCCTACATAACTTAGCAATTTATAGCAGTGGGTTGCTATAACAGTGTGTACTGCAATTAACACACAGCAGGCTGTATGCATTTACCAAATGCTGGGCACCAATTGGTGCAGAGGGCATCACATGCACATGTGCAGATACCTATAAAAGCAGACTGTACTTGCTATCCCCACATGCAATCATTACATTGCATGACTTGGAGTCTAGCTACATCCAGGAGAGGAAAAAAATACTTTAAAAAAATTAAGTAAAACAATAAATTACTGAATTACAAAACTAAAATATTAATTAAGTAAAAAAAAAACATAATTAATAACCAAAGGAAATATAAGTAAAAACAACCATAACTTCACACATTCAAAAGAGACAGTAAACAAAGTTTATAGCTTTGCCACAGCATACACAGACGGACCTGCAAATCACAAACAGGTATGTAACAGATATGTAGTTACCGGCAAGTAGTAGATGATTATGAAGATTACTGTACATATTTCGAAACATGCATATGTGGCAGCATTTGGTATGTATGCACTGATGCCATGCATAACTACTGCCATGAACAAATTAGTGTGTAGCTGTGTGCAGTGGGACATAACTGTGAGAAATGTAGCTCAGCATTAAATGCCAGACATCTGATCATATTATCTATGGTCTATACAGTACTGTGTATAATGGCTGTTTGTGAGAGTAGGGCAAACAGCTACATAAACTTGGATGTAATAGAGTAAGACATGCATGACAGTCATATAATGTGTAGCTTAGCATTGCCAACTGCTGTACCAGGCTAGTATAGTAAGGTAGCATTTGCAGCTATATATACTTCCTGTAATATTACTGTGTGCACAAATGTGCCAACTGTTCATGTTGTAGCAAGGCCCAACAGCTTATCCGTGAGGTGTATGGAATTACAACAGTGTGGACCATGTGTGTGCATGGCACACACACATATGGAGAGATATATATGTGTCAGATATATTAGCATCTGTACATGTGCATAGAGAAAGGGACATACTGCAACTGTTTGTGAAGGGTGGACATATATATGTTGGTAAAGGTTGTTATGTGCATATTGTTATGTAGGGCGTAGTGTGTGACAAACAAGACAGCATACAGTGCTGGTATATGACATGGTGTTTAAATGCTGTGGGTATGATTTGTTAGGTTTTCAGTCTTCCAGACAGGGAGTCCTGCTAAAGATACATGGGCTGTGAATACCTTCAATGCATGCTGCACAAGACTGTGCAATATTATTACATAACTGTATCCCTCTCAACCTTTGCATAATTGATATTCCCACCATGAAAGGTGGACTGTATATGTGCCTATATGTAAATCTATCTGTACACCAATGTATAACCATATGTACTCTCAAGCTCAATGTTGTACATGTATTGCCATCCCTTTTGTTAGAAACCCTGTACCCATGAACTACGACATAGGTGGTAGTCTACTCCACACCAAAAGTGTGATAAGTGACCACAGGACACAGGTAGAAAATAGTGTCCCTTTTGATAAGCACAGTGCCACACTAGTCATGTAAACTGTGTACGGTCCACATGTCATCAGAAAAGGTGTGTCATCCATGGAAAAAGAGGTCAGTGTTCCACTCTACTCATCAGTCATAAAACCCATCATAGAGTACAATGGCCCTTGTGGTATGTACCTCAGAAGACATCTACAGCAACTGTAGATGGCAGCCACATACCTCACAAAGAGTATTACCAGACTCAAACAGATGCCCTATGCAGACTGTCTTACAAAGCCACAGCTACACTGTGCTGCATACCGTCTACCCAGAGGCAGCCTCTGCCTAACATACAAAGCTATGCCAAACCCACAGGTGTTGGACATGCTCCATGTAAACAGATCAAAATCCCTACAAGCTACACACTGTACTGATCTCAACCTTGTAACGTCAGAAAATAGAACACGCTGGACTGTACATTCTCATCCCAAACACATACCATACTCTGGAACTAACTACCTATCAATAGCAAAGAAAGGTCCTCATTAGCAGTCGTCATGACTAATCATGATGAATGGATGTGAGATTGAAAATACAACCCGGGAATCACCTCTGTGGCTCTGCACATGAACCTAAATGACATGGGTGTTGAAGGTCAGGGTACCGTATGGCTAGGCTTCTATAGGCCCTATGGCTAATAGCCCATTAGCTACCTAGGACCCGATACACACACACGCATGTGCATGTTGCATTAATTGCTATGTGAGGTTGACTAAGTGTGATGGTGAATGTGTAGGTGAATGTGTCAACGTTGTGTATATGTGTGATAGCCGAGTGGGAAACTGTTCATATCATGGTATGTAGTGTACTATCTATGATCCCCGCAGAAGATATGTATGTCATTGCTAGGCAGGAAAATCAGTATGGCATACGGTGTGACATAGTCCCATGGTGTTGACTGGTGTGTGCTATTGTAGGCTAAAGCAGTACATGTATGCTTATTGATTGTTAACGCTAGTGAATATAAATCCCGTATGAACTGTAGTACTGCCTGAAGCTGTAGGCCTAAACAGTACAGTATGGTGTATATCCACATTGCTTGGAAACACTGTTTTGTTTGTTACCTGTACTCCTCACACATTACATACCTCAGGCATAAGGTTTTGTAAGTGCTGACACACAGTACTGTATGGTACACAGGTAAAGCTCATCAGGGTTGCCATTCCTTTGTGTCTTGTAAGTATGTCTGATGTGTATGTGGTTATACCTGTAACATGGCCTCGGTCGTATGTGTGTTACAGGATATAAGTGCATGTCTAAAAACATGTATACTGTAGTACAGCAGTGTGCCACGTGTATTGATGAATGTGCACATATGTTACATAGGGGTTTGCTATCAACAAGTAGTGTGGTGAACTGGTAGTACTGTAACTGTACTTCACAATTATTTCAATGGATGACATATTTCTGTATGCATTAGCTTCAAATATACCTCCTGTGGCTAGGTGGTGCATTGTGTCACATACAGTGTGCCATGTACTGTTGTATAGTCTTACATACTGGTTTCACTGTGTTGCTGTGCAGAACATGGTTTAATATATAGAATGTGCCAGGCACTGTCAGGCAGTTGTGGGCTGAGCACCAATATGTAGTATTAAAAGTGTGTATCTACTGACAGGCAATAGGTTGTTATATATGACATTTTATTGACATCTGTACTGTAGAATGTTAAGTGTGCCACATGACTTGCTGACAATTATTGTTTTCTTGTCTTCCAGGGACATGCCTCATCATCACAACCCTGCTTATTTCCCTGAAGAGGCAGAAGTAATCATAACCACCCTAGTACAACATCACGCTCTGCTGTTCTCCAGAACCAGCCAGGACCAGCATGAGAGCACTGCACTGTGGCAAGATGTTTTCCATCGGGTTAATGATGGAGGCATGCATAACCAGACATATGAGCAGGCATGCCATCACTGCAGTGATTTAATTCGACATGTCCGGCAGCGTGCCTCTGATGTCCGCAGAAAACAGCTTGCCACAGGTGATGGTGCAGCATCACATCAGGCCCTCACCAGAGTGGAAGAGCTGCTCCTCAGCGTGGTGGCTCCTGGCCCACCACTACAACAGACATGTCTCATCATGGAGGCCGGACTCACCCAGCAAGTTGACTCGGAGCGTGCAGGTGAGAGGGCATATCTGTAGACTACTGTTAGCTCAATTGTTAGAACATGCATATGTCAGATGTGTACTGTGTATTTAGAAGATGTGGAGCCTGGTGTTGTGCAATACTGATAACCTGGAACATAACCTGTATGCCTGTGACTGTCAACCATTGTACTATTGTACAATTGCAAACTTACAGCAGCAATGCCATAGTTGTTGACACTGACAAACTGTCTCAAATACTTGTAGGTCCCTCTGGTGTGACAGCAAGACAGCAGACCCATGCTGGTGAGTGTTTTACATTTGATATGGCAAATAACATGTGCATGTCATAGGTGAGTTGTAGGACATATACACATGTATAACACCTACACATAATGCATGCTCTGTATGTTTTCTGTGGGACTATGCACAACCCAGTAACATGCCTCAAACACATGCAATACACAAAGCATCACAAACAATTGTGGTACACTGTAGTGGACATTGTATAGACAGAGTGAATACACATGCACACAACATACACCACTTTGTCATACGCAGTACGTGTTAATATGATAGACATGGCATATTCAGACAGCTGCTGTAAGGTCAGACTCCAGTATCCCAAATGTCATCCACACAGCACACATACTATACCTGAGGGGTAGAGGCCTATCTTGGGGTGGTGCAGCACTATTCAACACACAACACATTCATGTTAGGCAATGCTCCCTATTGAACACCTTACATACCCATGTAACAACTGCCTGTGAAATGGTTAATGTAGCCAGAGTGCTGCAGTTCAGGTACAGCAAAATAGTTGCCAGTGTGGCGCACATTAGTGGCCTTGAGTGACCACATGATGATGCCTGATGATGGCTCATGGTACTACACTACAGCCAGTTACTGTAACTACAGTACTACACATACCATTCATTGCTATACACCTGACAGTTGTGTGCATCCAGCCATGGTATGTATACCTGTGAGTGATGGTGCACAGGACATTGAAAAGCATTTAATACTTGCACAGCAATGTTGTATCAATCTACACATTGTGTTCCAGGGTGAGGCCAATCATTGAACAATACACATGCATCAAAGACATGTATACTGTTATTAACAAGGACTCTCTACACTCGCACTGCATGCTGTTGGGAAACAAACATCCTGCATGCTGACACATGTGATAGGACTATTTGGCTTGTCATACTGTACTCCACCATCAACCACTAATGAGTATGTTCTGGATTGCTGTTGGTGTGTGTGTGTGTGTGTGTGTGTGTGTGTGTGTGTGTGTGTGTGTGTGTGTGTGTGTGTGTGTGTCTACTTTAATGAGTAGTGTATTTGTGTTCATGTGTTCATGTGTGCTTGTGTGCATGTGTGCATGTGTTCATGTGTGCATGTGTGCATGTGTGCATGTGTTCATTTGTGCATGTGTTCATGTGTGCATGTGTTCATGTGTGCATGTGTGCATGTGTGCATATGTGCATGTGTTCATGTGTGCATGTGTACATGTGTGCATGTGTGCTAACATGATGTACAGATTGTAAAGTGTGTTTCCTGTCTTCCTCTCACATGTGCTGAGGTTGTGTTAGTTAAGTGCAGCAGGGAACCTGAAGACACTACCACAAATAATGGGAATGATGATACATGTGTTGTGGCACAGGCAGGTTTGACAGGGTCTGTTTTTGGTCCGCCAATTGACAGTGCACAGCTTTCCACCCCATCTATGCGCACATTCATATTGCCAATACATCCCTCATCAACAATGGCCTTAGCTGAGGGACAGCATACAGTAGGCATTGACCAGGATAATGGGGTATCTATGGCACATGCATCCCCTCACAGCAGCCATAGCCAGATTCCTGGAATGGTGCCACATAGGCAGTTGTCCAGGGGTTCTCGTGGGAGCTCCACTGGTCATAATGCCCCTGGCAGATGTGCCCCACAGGTCTTACAACCTCAGGTATGTTCCGCGCTGTAATGCAGGCACAGGCACGTATGGAATGGTACCCTAGACAGGGAGTAAAGGCACAGAAGGTCCATAACACCGCTATCAATGACAGTATCCGTGACCTTGCCGGTGCCATCCGTAATTACATCAAGGTCATTGATAGACGTTGGTGGGAGACATTAGATGTCCTCCGCAATGTCATGTCCATGTGCCAGGACAGTGCAGGATGGCTGAGACGTCGACGTGGACATATGCCAGCAACATCACGGACGACACACAAGTCACACCCTCTCCCGTAGTGGCAGTACCAGCCCCAGCAATGTTGGGGCTGGGCTGTCAATTGACCATCATAGAAGACCAAGTGCACATGGCTCTGGCTAGTCCCAGCAGATAGTACCCAGTCTGGCTTAGTACCCGATACTGTCTGTGGCACTCCTGCCAGGTGCAGGAACTGTGGCCATGGCCAGAGATGGTGATCTGTACAGCCTGGTAGGTACAGTCTGTGGCTGTCCCACAACCACCCGTATATGGCAGCCACATGGTGGAACTGTGTGCATGCAGACACACACACTTAAACCAAACACCTAGGGATAACACATACACACACACACATTACATCAACATTAACCCATGCTGTACTGTTGTCCCTCACACACACACACACACACACACACACACACACACACACACACACACACACACACACACACAAGTACTGCTGTGATGGCTTAGTGGTTAACTACTGTGACTATAGTATACAGGGTCCTGGGTTCAAGGCATGCAATGGCTGTTTATTTATGGGTTGGGAGGGTGGCCTAATGGTTAAGGTGTTTGCCTTACAAACACAAGGTGCAGGGTTTGAGTCTTGCAAGGGATAATTGGCTAGGCTTAAAATGGCTCACAAGGGCAGTTAGTCTAGTACTAATCTATGAACATATCTATGAACACACACATACATGTCGATTGGATGGGTCAATGTCGGGCTCTGGCAAACCAACAACACACCCTGTGCATATGATGATACTGTGCCACCTCCTGTCATCTGTCACATTGATGCAGGAACAGGCTAACATGGTGCTAATGCACAGGGTGACTTTATAGCTGTGTATCAATGTTAGCATGTTGTCAACAGTAGGGTGTAATGATATAACTGTAGTTATATCTGAGCAGGCATGATGCATTAAAGCTATGATTATTAATGTAGCATTGTTTACATCAGAGTTAATGCCAAAAATGTATTGTCCTCCCAAGTGCCACTTGGCTGATGTGTGTAATTTTGCCAGCATGTGTTGGTCAGTCAACAGTATGTGTGTGATGTGTGCAGTACAGATTTGCAGGTGTACATTTCTGAAGATGGTGGAGGTGCACTGTCTGCATGTATGTGCATAGTGGACACATGGGAAGGGTGACATGCCCTATTTACACAGTGTTAACACTTCATAGTTTATATTGGTGGCCAGTATGCATTTTACTACACATATGCTTTAACTTGGTACACGTGTGTATGACATAGTTTGACACTATGCTGTGGGTGATACTGTTACTATCTGTCATTGGTTTGCATTCTGGTAGTATACACAACCTCACCAGCCTGACTATAACCAATTGTTAGATGATGTCTTGACAATTGACACACAGATGTAGGAAACTCAGTAGCATTTGGATCCTTCCGGTACTATACTATACCAGTAACCAGTGGTATTGACCGCCACCCTTTCCTAGGACCACTCCTGTTTGGCATATAGCCCTCTTAGGTACAAGCAAACACACTAGGGATGTGTCCGACCACATCTGGAAATGCATACAGTGGCCTGCAATGCATTCTCCAGATGTGACACCTATCCTTCTCAAGGGTATCATACAGACAGATAACTGTTGTCCAACCCATGCTGTAAAGCTATAATCCAACTATAGCATAGTCATCCACATTTACTAAACATAGGCTCCCAACAGTACCACATAGGTAGTAGCCCCCAACATGTAGAACGGGTACCGATGTGTACATACAGCCAAGTGTTATGTCATCTGTCCTTTCGTATTCACATTTCCAAAGGTATTCTGATGTCCCTCAGTGTATCACATAAGCAATAAGGGGTCTGTATGCATGTCCACAATGTTGTTGTACACCTATAATGACTGTCCATTATTGATGGGGACTTTGTTGTGTTTGAACACATCTGACATATACCCCAGGCATGAACCCTCACTCACATTATTCTATAGAAACTGTCATGGGTGTGTGTGACACAGATGACCTAGACCACAGATCACTACAGTGGCTGGCCTTGTCACAAACATACATATGTGACCTAAGGTCTGTGAAGCAGCAGCACAATCTGTCAAAGGTAACAGATGTATTCATGGAGACAGCAGGCTTCACACCTATGAACTCATTGAGGTCACTTGTACATATATATATATATATATATATATATATATATATATATATATATATATATATATATATATATATATGCCACACAGATACCTGAAGTGTGCAATGCACATACAGTTGTTATACTGATATGTCATACAGTAGCAAAAGGAAAACCCACAACACATTAACCAACAGTATCACACACACACAAACTCAGCAATTGCAGGATTCAAACCCCTACCTAACTATGTTATGATACTAGTGGAGTGTGCATTAACACGCTGCACTATATGCTTTACGGGGGGGTTTCATTTCCACTGCTATATTTGTAGGATGCTGACATCATGGGACATGCCAAAGATGACTATACCACTTTCAGGTATTTTCCTGATCTCCAAAAAGGGCATTCCTCTCAATGGAAATCACACACCCCCACTCACACACACACTCTGCAATTGCAGGATTCAACCCCCTACTTAATTATGTTTGATATAAGAAAAATACACATTAACACAACGGGCTATATGCTCTGCTGGGGGGTATCATTTCCACTGCTATATTTGTAGTATGTTGACATCATCAGACTTGCCAAAGATGAGTATACCACTTTGCAGGTGTTTTCCTAGTCTCCAAAAAGGGCACTCCTCTCAAAGGAATTCATACACTAACATACACGCACATGCAGCAATTGGAGGATTTAAACCCCTACTTAATGATGTTATGATATTAGTGATGTACGCATTAACACGACACGCTATATGCTTTACCGGGGGTTTTCATTTCCACTGCTATATTTGTAGGATGCTGACATCACCAGACTTGCCAAAGATGAATATACCAATTTTCAGGTATTTTCCTAGTCTCCAAAAAGGGCACTCCTCTCAAAGGAAATCACACACAACACACAGCAATTGTAAGATTCAAACCCCTACCTAACTATTTTATGATTCTAGTGATGTACACATTAACACGACATACTATATACTTTACTGGGGGGGGGTTATTTCCACTGCTATATTTTTAGGTTGCTGACATCATCAGACTAGACATTGTAATGTGTGTGCACTTTGTCTTATGCAATCCCAGGACTGAGACATGGGGGACAGCAGGTGTTACCAGCTTGAACAGGACACCACAATTCTTACCTTGTGTGATGTATCTGTGTCCCAGTTGGCAATCCATCACATGACAATACATATTTATGCACAGGTTGTTGATTTTGTGGATACGACATGTGTCTAGGATGTTGGAAAAGGGCTATTCAAGGTCTATGTGGGACGTGTGTAGCTCATTTCATTGATGTATGTCCTGGGTGACTGCCTTGTAAGCAGTCTAGCAGGTTTGGGAACCATGATCTGCCCATGACCAAACCAAGGTCGGTAGTGTTGTGTGTTAGTGGGCTTCCAATAGCTCTGTTTGTAACTTCAATCATGATGGAATCCATGGCCTTGCAGATCTGGCTTCATAGGCTTATAACACTATAGTTCCCATGGTCTGATGTGCACCAACACTTGTGGAGTGTGCCAGATGTTGCTGTAACCCATTCAATAGTTTCATATCCTGTAGAGACGGTGAGGCTCAACAGACTGTTCAAGTGCAGGGTCTGTTTATTCTGCAGTTCACATATGACAATATGGGGTAACAATGTAATTCCACTGATGCCGTGTTTTCAGCATTAGAATGAGCTGTTTACCCATTCTACATATGATATCTCCTAGTATGATGATAGGGCATTTTGTCAGTGGGAGGTGGGTATGTATGTATGGGCCTGTCTGACAGGATGTTGGCATTGTCAGTCATTTACAGTTGGCACTGATTCAGGACATATATGAGTGTACATTGCTATTTATGACGTAGCTGAAGGAAGTATCATGGTTCTGTATGGACTCCTTCCCAGATCCTTTTTCCATAACCTGGATTGGATAATGTTTGGAGTGCACATTGTTTATTGATGATACTGATTGCAGGTTTTTTATCTTCTATGCCTTTCCACTTTCTGTGAACAACCTATGTATCTGTAGTACATATTTGATTATGACAGGGTTCCAATATATTATATGTGTGTCTGTTTTCATAGAACTGTGTGCACAGGGCAGGATTGGTGAATAGTGAGAAGTTCCTGGGTTAAGACATGCAACTGGCAGATATGTGTGGCCCACTGCTGTACTCAGACAGCCTAACTGTGTGTGCATGCCCAATTTGACCTTTCAGTATGTTGTTGCCTGACATTTGCCTCATTTATTCAAGTGTGTGAGCATGCCCAGTGTGATCTTTCAGTATGTTGCTGTCTGAAGCCACTACATTTGTTGTTGTGTGTGAGCACACACAATATTTACATTTATACTATACGTGTGTTGACAATCATGTTGAATTTTTACTGCAGGGCTCACCTTTGTGTCATAAATCTACAAGGATTATGCTGTGCCTGCAGGGTTTCCATGGGACACTTTGCATAGACTTATCAACATTTCTTCATACAGTCTGACCAGTGCAATAGTGTCATGGTTTAGTGGTTCAGTACTGTGACTATAGTGCACAGTATCTGGGGTTCGAGGACTATCACTGCTTTTTCTTTCATACTGGGCAGACCAGACTGCTTAAAGACCGGTAGAGCAAATATGAGCATGTTTACCTGGTTTTGCTCAATTATGCCCAACTTTGGCCGGACTTGGCCAGCATTGCTCAACGTTAACGAACACTGCTGAATGTTGCCCAATATTGCTCAACAGTGCCCAAAGTTGTGCTAGTTAGAGCGTGCAATTTTGTTTACATATACTAAATAGTGGTAAAGGCTTTTAGTACTGCTTTATATTGCTTATAACATGGCAATCATGCCTCATGTGGTACTGCAGGGCTGCCTCTGTCGGATGCACATAGTACACTCCATGTACATGTTTGAAAACAGGTAGTGTCAAGTTTGGCCCCCTTTTACTATATGTGTGAGTCAGAGAGAGGTATCATTTCTGGGGTTCCTACTGAGCCAGTGTATGTGCTATGTGTTACCTCTTTGCCAAGGCCAAGGCATACCGGGCACGCCTCCTTCTGCCTACTGGGGCAGGCTCAGGTCGATCGTCCTCCGAGTCACGCTCTGCCTGTGATGGCCTTGGCAATGGGGGGGGGGGCTGTTTGGCCCAGGCCTCTGTTGCTCCTGCTGCAGCTGTTTTCACAGGATCATGTTATGTAGCATAGTACATACCATGACAATTTGCGTACATGTAGTGGGTGAGTACTGCAAGGCTCCACCAGATGTGTCCAGGCACCGGAACCGTGACTTGAGCAGCCCAAACACACGCTCAATTACATTTCGTGTTTGTGCGTGTGCCTCATTATGGTGTTCCTGTTCAGGTGTGTGTGCATTTCTGTTGGGTGTTATCAGACACAGCTCCAGCGCGTATCCGGCATCCCCCACTAGGTGACCATGAAGGATGTTCCCATTGGCAAATGTCTGGTACAGCTGCGTAAGATGCCAGATATGGGAATCATGGTAGCTTCCAGGGCAGCCAGCACAGGCATTCAGTATTATGCCCTGGGCATCACACATGACCTGGCAGTTGATGGAGGGGAAGCCCTTGCAGTTGTAGTAGATCCTACCCCACTCACCAGCTGGTGCTTTGATGTGTATGTGTGTGCAGTCTATTACACTCACTACCTCAGGGTATTCCACTATTTGCTGGAAGAGACGCATATTGCTGGCCAATACATCATGGGAATTGGTGAAATATACATGTTCACCGAAATGTGCTGGCATTCAGGAACTGGTGCAGTATCCAGGATGCTGATGCCTTTGAAATCCCCATCATATCACCAGTTGGTCTCTAGAAGGTACCTGTTGCTAGTATTCTTAGGCCAACACATACCTTGGTTTCCACTGGAATGGGTTCCCCTCTGTTGGTTCTGTGTGTGAGGTGTGGCCTGCACAGCTCAACAATTTGCTGCATGAGGTCCCTGTCCACTCTATAGTGCTCCACTATCTCCAGCTCATGTAGCCCCTGGTAGGTTACCCTGGGCCTGTACACTCTTCTCCGTCTCCTCACTGTGGGTTGCTCAGCAACATTTGCATTGTCACCACCCTCAGCATGTTGAATATGACACCTTATAATAGCAATGGCAGCCCCTAACATTTTTTTGTCTCAGTAGAGCTTTTTAAGTTTTCATTTCTCTTAGTATACTGCAGTGTTGCAGTGTCTCTGAGAAAAACATGGTGGAATGTTGTTTACAGAGTTTTAAGTGCTGGGTTGGGCTGGGCTACTGTACTGCCTGTTTAATTGCCTGATTCTGATTGTTTTCACCTGCTAGCTCTGCTAGTTCTCCTTAATTAACTTCCTACTATTTGTTTTCCTTCCTTTTCCCTTTTCTGTTGCCACTGGGGGCAGCGCCGTGAAAACAAGCGCACCCAAGCACCAACACGCACACCCAAGCACCAACACGTGCACACAAGTGCCGACACATGCACACCAGCTCACATGCACGCACACATGCTTACACAGGCGTACACTGGTTTCCACAACCTGACACTTGCTTACTCAGGCTTAACCGCACGCACACAGGTGCACACATGCGCAAACACGTTGCAGGCATTTGTACAAGAAACTTTAGTGTTATCCATGGCGTACACCTTCAATTTCTTGCCTTTAGCTTGGACACCTTTTGACACGCCTCTTCCAGTGATGACTGACTGACAGCGAACACATGCCACTCTGCTCCAATGAGCTTACAGTCTTTCAAACATACCCACTTCAAGATGTTTCCTATCTTCTACTCTGATACTCCCTTTATACTACTCTTACACTCCACGGACTTGGCTCATATGCCATGTAAAATTGGGATTCACTATCCTTACCCTCATTTGCATAGGATTGCCTACTAATGCTTGGTTACATCTCTAGGATTTGGCTCCCCCCCCATAGCAACCCCTACTCAGTGGGCATGTTGTCTTTAGCCTGCCATTCACCTGCATGGCAAATAACATTTTTTTATTTAAATGTCTATTTTTGCACATTTTTGTGTTATTTTGTGCTTTTTAGAGTGCCGTACATTTGCGCAGCGCTGCGCTATGCTTAAACATCGGAGATTGTGGAAAAAAAAAACTTTGATTTTATTTATTTGCAACATGTTTACATACCAGTGGCCTTATATATGGTCATTGACATGCTTCCTCAACTGAATGCATCCTTTATTTGGGGCTGTCATTGCTCCGTTTTGCTATTTGCAGAATGGTACTCAGTTGCCAACCGAGTAAACTTCTGCAAATAACACTACTCGGACAGGTTAGGGTTTCCTGGATCACAAATTTACCTCATTTGCATAGCTTTTGGCAGCAAATGAGGTAATTTGCATAATCTAACCCTGTCCGTGTAAGAGTAGTTTTAGGAGCTCTCTTGCACACCCCTACCGGCTTTTTCTGGATCGCTCGGCAGACATGTTGGCTGCATGGAGTCTTACTCTTCTCTTAGACTCCGTGCAAGCCTTCATGAATCCGGCCCACTATTTTAAAACTATTTTAAATTATGTTTAGTGTAAGTTTTAAAACATTAAGCATAAGCTTGATTTTATTTATTTGAAGGATGACGTTTTATATTTTAAATTAATGTTATTAGTATATGTGCATATAACTTTAATAATTAAAGTAGTTCTGAATTAGTACATCACAGTGTTTATATATAGAGGGTGTAATTGAAATGAGTTTGAATTTTAACGGTCTGATGAAGCTAAAGTGAAAGTGTTAACCCGTCCATGCTAATAAATCAGTTTTACACAAATGAAGTGTTTTTTGAATGGAATTTTCAATAACTAGCTCTGAAAGTTGTACTATTGATCATCATTGAGATGCTGGATCTTCTGGTTTGCTGTGTTTGTCTCTGGTTTGCATTTATTGGACTGATTTATCAATATTTTGTTAGTAAACCATATTACGCTATGTAGTGGTTAGCATGAAAATTGGAATTTAAGAGTACTTTAATTGTGATTTAGGGGTAAAATGTAAAAAGGAAGGGAAATATGTAAAAATACAGGAAGTGATACAATCTGATAAATTAGTTTTGTGGAAAAAGTCAATAGACACATAGAATGGGGCACTTGGATCTGAAATTGATTATTTTGATTATCATAAGGCTTGAGGGTAGCAGATGCTGAAACAGTTGTGATGTTTTTTTTTATTCTCTTTAGCAATATGGATGTAGCTGAGTATATTAAAAGAGGAAAATAAATTAAAAAAATAAACGAGAAGCTCTGTGGTGAAATCTGAAATTTGGAATAATGGTTAAGGTTCTTGATTTCTAAACACATGGTATAGGTTTTGATCCTGACCTCTGGCCAATACGTATTGAGTTTACATGCTCTCCCTGTGTGTCTGTAGAATTTTGTTCAGCTCTGAAAAAACATGCTGAGTTTTTCCATGTCAAACTTACCAAAGAATGGAGCTGTGGGCAGCAGCACAGACTTTGCATGGTATCCTATAAGGGGAAGAGTTACATAAACCAACCACTTTGCTATCTACTGTTGTATGCAGTATCCCCATGATAGGAGAACATGGATCACAGACTGTGTGCAATGGCAAGGCTAGACACTCAACAGTGTAAAATGTGGTTTAGGTGATTCAGTCATATTGGCTATCATCACCAAATGGGCATGGGTGTTTGCCAGTGATAAGTTGATGAAGATCCAACCTATGTCAGAGACTCATGCTAACAGTGGGAGAGGTTTATGTGCCCCTATTGGCCAGTGTGTGCCCACCATAAATAAACTACTGGCTGGCTGTTGTCCGGGATAGGTCTGTTGAGTGAAAGCTGGACATAAAACTGACCAACCAACCAAACATGAACTAAAAATTGCTTTTTTCAATGACGTCAGTGAAAAAAAACTCTTACAAAAGTCAAATAACTACTGATGTGCATGTCTGTTATATCTAGTCTTAAACATTTGTCTGCTAGCCCATCAACTATTTGTTTCATTGTAACAGTATTAGCTATGTCACTAGCTTATTATTAGAATGCAACAGAGCCTGGTCCTCCACTTTCCTATATGGTACTTCTATATCTTTCCAAAGAAACCTTATAATTTTATCACATATGTTTCTCATTAACTTAACTCTTCAGGTTCTGTTCAGTAAACATTGCTACCAAGTCTTAGGTATATATTATCCAGAATCCTACACAGGTGAATTAAAATTTTATAGGTTCACATGTTCATAGGTACTTAGGCTAATAATTTGTGAGGATCTTGCGACGCATAGCCATACATCCACACTAAGTTTTTAGCCATAGTATTTTAAGTAGAATTACCCACTGCCTTTTGTAATATTAGTACAAAAAAACCAAGGGCAGGCAGACATTTACATGCTACCCCTGTCCATTAGGGCAAGGGTAACAGTCCACGGTCAACCTTATGACTTCCCAGGTACTCACCCAGATTTTGCTTGAACAGAATAAGAGATGTACACTACTTACATAAAGTAGAAGTCAATTTCAGAGAAGTGGTATTCTTTGCAGGGCATATCTATCCTGCTAACCTGTTTTATTTATGCTACAGAAAAAAAATGAGATCTTTTGAACAAAGGTTTCTATCACTATTGGATTTGTGGATGTGTAGTGCATCTGAAAGGATGAAGTCACCAGAGGCTTTGTCAGTGAGGCAAAGATTGCACTTCAGTACCCTGTAAGATACTGAAAAAAAAAGTCGGGGCTTTTGGATAATCAGTGTAGATTTTCAGACTTAGTCCCTTTATTTTCTTAATGAAAAAGTCTTGTCTTCATTTGGGTTGTGCCAGGTGTTTGAAGAGTTAAATACAAAAGGGGGCATTATACTCAATAATCAGCCCAATGAAAGTGATCACTACCTTTGACCTGGATGCCATACCCTTACTAATAATCACTGCAATTAAGAAAGTGCTGCCTTACATGAGTGGATACATGGTGATTGAATGACAGCTGATATCTACATAGATTTGCAGGCCTCTCACTATTGGGTCATTTTTTGGGAGTGTGTTGTCAATGTGATAGTTGCAGTGGATGTCATGCTTACCAAAGATTACAGATAATTGGTATTGATACACCATCAAAAGAGTGTTCCAACAGGCACAACAAGTAAGACATTAGTTTTTAATTTATCTGGTCATCGTCTCTCTGATTTTGAACGTAATGTCCTGGAAAAGGGACTAACGTTTATACCGGCCACTAACATGTCTATAACTGATGCTATATTTGATGTGAAGATGTTCACTCGTAATTTAACTTTAAAAATGATGTTTGATGATGGTCAGACTTCATCGGACACTTATTTTAAGAGACCTAGAACATTTGTACCAAAACAGAATGCATTATTCAATGCTTTTGAGCAAATTTGTATATCAGACATCTATAGTGTCTATGAGCAGAAAAAGAGGTTTTAAAAGGCACAATGAGTGGCATAATCTAAGTAAAATGGAATTTAATGCCTTACAAGCACTTGAATGTAATGATCAGTTGGTCATTAGACCAGCAGATAAAGGAGGCCAAATAGTAGTCATGGATAAATCTGCTTATAATAATGCAATGTTTGATATGCTAAGTGATACTAAGTTTTATGAGGTTGTTACCCATTCTCAAGTATAAACTGTTGTTAACAATATTTCCAACACTATTAAGTATCTAGAAATGGCATGTCTCATCACTAGTGATTTGGCTAATTATTTTAATATACCATTTCCCTCTATACCTATTATCCAGGGACTCCCTAAAATTCACAAGCACCCCACCAAACCTCCTTTAAGACCCATAGTTGCAGGTCATAATTGGAGTACTGAATCCCTTTCTATTTTTTTGGAGAAACATCTTAAGAAACTGATTAGCAAGTCTCCAATAATTTTGAGAGATACTGAACACTTTTTATGTGATTTATATTGTGATGTGAATGTCAGTAATTACTGTGGTCAATTTTTGTTTGTTACTTTAGATGTAGTTTTTTTGTTTACAGTAATACCCAATGATGTTGGTTTGGAATATAACAAAATTATTCAGTAATAATGATGAGTTCACAGAAGCAAATGTTAGCTTGATTATGACATTATTGAGCTTGGTTCTTAATAATAACATTTTTACTTTTGGTAATAAGATTTTTAGACAGAAACATGGGGTAGCTATGGGTAGTTCCTGCTCTAATAGCTATGCTAATGCAGTCATGTCAGTGTGGGAAACTGAACATTTATTAGTAGGTCCCTTTAGTCAATTTATTTTATTTTATAGGAGATTTGTTGATGATCACTTTATTCTTTGGAAAAAGTCAACATCACATTTGGATGATTTTAAAATATATGTCAATAGTTCTAGCAATTTTCCAAAATTCACTTTAAATATCTCAGAGATAGGCATTAATTTTTTAGACGTATATGTTGATAAGGATGAACATGGTAATATTTCTACCAAGCTATTTAAAAAGGAGTGTCATGCCAGTCAGTTATTAAATAGGGAAAGTATGCATCCCGAATTTGTATTTAGGAATGTTTCTAGAAATCAATTTTTTAGGGCCTCCAGGCTGAATGTAAAGAGTAACGATTATGAGAGGCAAATGCGCAGACAGAGGTTATGAGACAAGTTTGATAAATAAGAACTCAGCAACGATCAGGCAACTAAGGGATACTACAGCTAAGCCCTATTTTTCAGATCCATCACTTAGAGAAAAACAAAGAAGTGAAAACAAACTTAGAATGTCCTTTAGTTATACTAGAGATGTCTCTTTATATACCAGTGTCATAAATGAACACTGGGGTATTTTAATGACAGATAAACATATTAGAGACATTGTAGGTATTAGACCACAGTTTTCCTTTAGGAATAAAAAGTCACTAAAAAATAGACTTTGCACTAATAAACAAGGCATCTGTTCACAATTAGTAAGTGGCACAAAACCATGTGGACAGTGTAAATATTGTATGTATATTTTGAGAGATAGTGTTTTTAAACATCCAGACACAGGGGAGGTCTTTACCATTAGAGTTTCAGCCTCCTGTGACACTACACATGTGGTTTATTTAGCTTTTTGCTGTGTGTGTAACAAATTCTATGTAGGTAAAATGGATCGTAGCCTTAGAGAGAGGATAAGAGAACATCTTTAGCACATAAAGAAATTTAGTACTACAAATGCTTTAGCTAAACATGTTACCAATACAAATTCACACCACATATTCAAGTTCACTGTATTGGGTAGGAATTTTACTAGTATCAGGGGTGATGACATTAGAGCCAGAACTGAAGAGATAGAGGCACAATGGATAGTAAGACATAGAGACAATGTTGGCCATGGCCTTAATGAATATGTACCTCTAAAACCAATTTTACAAAAGAGATCTTTACGCAGATGAAAAATGTGTGTATTTTAATTGTTCACACATTTTTATTGTGTTTATAATTGTCTTTATTTTTTGTTTTTGTTTTCGTTTTTGTTTTTGTTTTTATTTTTGTAATATGTTTTTTTGGAGTTTTTTGTAATGACTCTGTACTTTTAAATCTAAATTTATGTCATGAGATATTGGTGATTATATAAGGTGTGTATTTTATACATTTATTTTCTATGCACCTGATGAAGTTAATGTGAAAGCGCTTGTGCTGAATAAAATAGAGCTGCTCAACACTATTGGATTTTCTTTGAACATTTATGTCTTTTGGATATTTTGGAGCCAGACCTTTGCTACTGTTTTTTTTATTTATACTTTCTCATGTTTCAGCAAAGGTATCCAGTGCTTTATAGGTATCATTTTTGTTTTTTCAAGTTGTTTCAGTTTAGTTTAATTTCTTAATTTCTTGCAGCATTCCATATTCTCTCTCCTAATTTGTTTAGTGTATGTAATGCATGGTCACCTTATACTAACCCTATGTCCTTCCTAGTAAATACCCTCCTTAATTTCACTTTGAAAGTCTACCACTACTCTACTCATTATTCTTAAAGGACCCATTGATATTTTGCAGCTAGCATACTGCACTGTTCGGTACTATATGCTGTATCAAAACATCTTTTAGACTAATAACAAAGGGTCTTTCAACAGCCAATAAAGACCAATGTAGAATTGTAAGAAATGTGGAGCAAAAGGATTGACACCCCTGGTGCAAGGTGCTACAGTGTTGTGATTAACAGATGCTGACTGTAGAGTAGTACCCATGTTTAGATACTGCTTACACTGTCAGGATTGAAGCAATTACTTCAGCATTTCATGTGTGGTATAAGTTGTAGCAAAGCCATTTTTATCCTTAACCAATGAAAGACAACAAACAGATCTGGCTAGTCTCTAATAAAGAATAAGAAAGAAACATTACAGGGCTAGATTGGACCTTTTTTGATCCTCAACTATTGAGGGACATGAACTGGTGAAGAAGGCTATGCCTTTGATTGCATTAATTAAATCACAATATGTGTGTGAGAAAAAAAATGTGGGTAGACAATCAATTAAAGTAACAAATGCAAGTGGAGACAAAAAAGAGAACCTGCAATCCAAAAATAAACTCACATTCTTCTAAACAAGTATTTCTACACAGTAGCTTTAATTCTTATTATAAGTGGCTAAGACATTCCCCAGATCTAAGAACTTAAGAAAATGTTAGGAGTATGCAACTAAATAGGTTGCTAGAGATGCATACACTTGGCAAATAAAAGAGTGTAGAATTTGAAACCTTGAAAGGAAAAAAAAACTAGGTCTGGATTGATGAGTCAGAGTAACCTGATATTGAGTTCTAAATTGACTCCAGCTAGCAAACAAAAAAGAGAGAACAGTTTAGAACCTGACAGGAAAACACTCTTAGTTCAAAACAGTATAATAGCAAAACTAGGCATTCAGAAAAGAAGTTAGCATAGAAACTGAAATTAGTTGAGCCATGGTTAAAAGCAACTTATGACAGGATGAGATCGAAACTAAGATAGAGACAGTTGATTCATATAGTGATATACAAAGAAAAGAGGTACTAAGTATCACCATAGGTTCATAGGTAAGCCATAGGCTAACTTTCCTTGCAGGCCACTTTAAGTCTAGCAAATTTCCCTTTTGGGGTTTGAATTAACCTATTCCATTTGGTGTTAGATTGAAGTTACCCATCCCATGGTCAATAATTATAATCTACCCTTAGTGACAATAACCGGGATCATATCAAAGATAATTTGAGGGGACCTATGCATGGGATAAAGCATTTAAGAACTACCCCAGTTTATTAGTACTACAGCATGCAGTCCTGGGGTAAATTTTCTGTTTCCCATCCTTATACCTAAGTTGCATTTGAATATGGACAGGAATGAGCTGTCTTTACATCGGTAGGGAGTAAGGTCCAGAGCAGAGGTGTCCTCTGCAGGATAAACCTGTACCTCCAATCCGTACGTGTGATATTTCAGATGAGGTTTAGATCCCTATACTGAGCATTTCTCATGCAATTTGACCTGCTGATGTGCTGTAAGCCTTCCGCCTTGTGTCAGAAGATGCCTTGCGGGGGCGTGGCCAAGGATGAACACAGGATAGCAGCAGATTTCTTCAGCTCCACCAATTTCATTACACTGACAGGAATTAATTACTTAAAAAATTAATTTTTGAAGTAATTTTCTTTCTAAATACGTTTGTTTTATATAGTTCTTGAACTATATCTAAAAAAGAAAGGAAATCTTAACAATATTCCTGTCAGAAATCACTGTGGAAATTTTCCTGTCAGTTTATCAGTCTGAAATGAGTTCCAGTAAGACAAATTCTCAAGACTCCAGCATCAAGAAAGAACTTTAGTCTCTGATAATTATAATCCAGCAACTTACTGATAAAATGGATAAAATGGATACTAAAATAGACACCTTCATAGAAAAAACTGCAAAACAAATAGACCTGTTACATACAGACCTGCAACAACAGAAGATCCAGATGACAGGCATAGAAGAAGCTGTGAATGATATGGAAAATAGAATCCAAGAAGAGGAAATCAACATTGAGTTTCTGCTGAAACAAAATACTCATTTACAAACAAAGCTGGATGACCTGGAAAATAGATCTAGGTGCAATAACATTAGGATTTTTGGACTGCCAGAAAATATTGAAGGTAACAATATTACTTCTTTTTTAACAACTTGGCTCCCTAAAACTTTAGACTTACCAGAAGCATTCTCTTTTGGTATCGAAGAGCACATAGATCTATAGCTAATACTAACTCTAACAAAAATATCCTAGATCAGTTATAGTTAGATTTCTATCATCTTTTGATAAAGAGATGGTTCTTAAATCTGCTTGGGCTAAAGCTCCTGTTAAGATTAATGAGACAACTGTGCGTTTGACAATGACTATTCTTCCATGGTAATAGCTAAAAGAAAAGTTTTTCTGCCACTAATAAGGGAGCTTAAAAAGCACAGTTTAAAACATACCTTCTGTTTCCTGCCAAGCTTAAAATCTTCCTTCCTGATGGTCCTAAGGTTTTCGATGATTTAGACTCTGCTTTACTGTTTGTCAAAGAAAAAAGGATTTTGGATAAAATAGAAGAAATGGAATGGGCTAGTTCTTCATTAAAGAGATTGGCAACTGAAGCTTCGTGGAAGACTTCAGAGAAGAAGAAGAGACTAAAAAACAAATGATTTGTTATATGTTTTTTTTTTCTCTCATCATTTTAGTTCATTATTAATGTTTTTGAATATAGTTCCTGCATTTCCAGAAAGCCACAAATATTTTGGAAAAGATTTAATCAAAGTTATTCTCTATGTGCAAAGAAATGTTTTGTTTCATAACCAGTCAAAATATCTGAAGATTTAAAGGCAAGCTGTGATTCAATTTGTTTCTCTTTCTGAAAAGAAGTAAGGTTAGTAATTTGATACATTTTTTTTTATCTTTACCTTTTTTTTCCTTCTCCTTTTCTTATTTTCTTTGTTTAAACAATGACATTCTATTTAGATTATGTAGTGGGTAAAGGGTGGGGGAGGGCAGGGAGAGAACAGTAATGAAAATATGATTAATACAATAATAACATATTTATTCCTTGTAAAAGTTTATATGTTCTTCAAATGCTATTTCTAATTATACTTTCTTGATTATACTGCTTATGCTTGTTTGTAAATAATCTGTCATGCTTTAACTAATAATAATTAGAACTAAATAAGAGTAAATAATATGTTTTATTTTTAACTCTATTAATATAAACAGTAAGTAACATTCCATTGTATATACTTCTTACAGCTTTTTCTTACATTTTTTTATTTCTGCCTCACTCCCTTTTATTTTCTACTCTCTTTTTCTTTTCTTTATTAATATATAGAAATGCTTTTGATTGTGTGGGCACAGTGAATAATAGGATTTGTATGAAAATTGAGTTGGGACAAAAATGTTGAGTTTTATTGCTTGTTGGTAATTTTGGGCTTAATTTCACTTACATAGAGGCTGTAATGATCTGTGGAATACATTGTGAAGGTTTTGTCATGTTTAGATGCATTTACACTGCTAAATGAATGTTTGTCACTAGTTTTTAATAAGTTTCCCGCCAAAATGTTAAGAGAGACAATCTGGGATGTGGGCTGTCTCATGCACAGTGTCCATGAACTACTTCAAAAGCTTCAACTCACAGAATTCTCACAGAGAAACTGAAAGCAGTTAGTATAACCTTTGACATAGTTATCACAATGACACACCACAGATTCAGGAAAATACTCTATTCATAAAATATGTCAGTTATAATGTTTTGTTTCATAACCAGTCAAAATATCTGAAGATTTAATGGCAAGTTGTGATTCAATTTGTTTCTCTTTCTGAAAAGAAGTAAGAGGCTGTAATGGTCTGTGGAATACATTGTGAAGGTTTTGTCATGTTTAGATGCATTTACACTGCTAAATGAATGTTTGTCACTAGTTTTTAATAAGTTTCCCGCCAAAATGTTAAGAGAGACAATCTGGGATGTGGGCTGTCTCATGCACAGTGTCCATGAACTACTTCAAAAGCTTCAACTCACAGAATTTTCACAGAGAAACTGAAAGCAGTTAGTATAACCTTTGACATAGTTATCACACTGACACACCACAGATTCAGGAAAAATACTCTATTCATAAAATATGTCAGTTATAATGAATTTAAATGATGTAGTTTCTTGTAGTAAGTAAATGTCTTATTTTAGAAGGCATAGAAAATGAAACATTTATTTAAATGTTTTTGAAAATCTACTTAACAGCAGCATAATAATCTGTGTTAAAAACTTGTGTTCCAAACAAATACTTTATTATAATTCATTTAATTCATCTGATTGACAAGCATAAATCATTTTATAATTCTATTCTGGAAGAAATGTCATGTGATATATTTTAAAGCAGTAGGTTGGCATGATTGTAAAATCTGGTTACTAAAATGTGTTTGCTGTGCATTATTTTGTATAAAGCAGACAGATTTATTCTAAGGACAGCAAGTAGGATAGCGCTGTGTGTGTGTGTGTGTGTGTGTGCGTGTGTGTGCGTGTGTGTGCGTGTGTGTGTGTGTGTATGTGTATGTGTGTGTGTATGTATGTGTGTGTGTGTCTGTGTGTATGTGTGTGATGGCTTTTTTTTTTTTTTTTTAATAATGCAAGTGTTTCTGAGAATCTGCATAACTATGCAATATGATTTATAATATTTTTTATGAATACAATATTTTACTCTATTAACAATAATGAGTTTAAGTAAATGCTCATATACAAACAATTCAAGATTTTTTTTTGGAAGCTGTTAATAGTATTCACATGACAGAAAATAGATGCATCTTAATATATGTAATGTCTGAATCATATTAGCCAAAGTTTTTGATTTAAATGAATGTTAGAACCTAATTTTCTCTCCTCTTGATTTCTAACATCAAGATTATTTGAATGCTATTTGAATACAAGTGTTATATATTACATAGATCTATATAGTAGTATGAACAGTTTTAAAAAAAAAAAAGTTTATTTTAGTTTATATGATGCTGTTTTACCAAATGTGTAGTTTTGTCTTGATAGATAATTAAATTGAAAACTGTTAACCTCAGTTAAATATAACTAGTATTAAATTGATAAGGTGGTAGCTGAGGTACTGCTGCTTAGGGTAGGGGGTTAACTTGAGTAGTAAATACTACTCTAAGTTGGAGTTTATAACTCCAGGCTGGATGCAAGGTTTAATCCTTACATTATTTTCACTTGTTCATTGTTATTTGTATATAGTTTTGACATCCACAATATATTTTGTGCACTCATTGTCACTACAAACAAAATTGAATCCTATACAAAATCCCATAAGAGATTTAATAAATACAGCTATATTTAAAGGTACACCCAAAAGAGGAAATGTAACATTATTTATCTTGTTATTTGTTATTTCAATTATAAGATTCTTGAGTTTTAAAAATGCCAAATGACATCTTTAAAAGGAATTTCTTTAAACATTAATGGATTGAATAATCCGTGTAAAAGGGCAAGCCTAATAAGATACATTAATTTACACAAGGCCAATCTAGTCTTCCTGCAAGAAACCCATCTCTTGAAAAAAGATATTGATAAACAAGCCACTAATAAATATACAGTATTGGTTAGTTCAGAGCACACTCAGAAAAAAAGAGGAGTGGCTATTTTATGGAATAAAAGTATGCCCATTCCTAAAACCATTAAGTCTTATCAGGATGACAAAGGAATGTTTTGTATGGTTACAATACAAATTAATGGGAAGACTTACACTTTAATTAATGTATATTGGATACCTGGAATTGGTATTAATACAGTGAAACATCATATTGATAAGATCATATCATTCTCTATAGGGATATTATTTTAGCTGGTGATTTTAATTGTATACTACATGAAAGTGATACTACCACTATAAGGAAAAGAAGAATTACATCTAATGCAAAACATTTAAATGATTTTGCTAATTCTTATCATTTGAATGATATTAATAATCAGATAGATTCAAAATCATTACCATACACCTTTTTTCTAACAGATACAAAACTTATTCAAAAATAGATAGGGTCTTTATTTCTAACCAGATGGTAACAGATTTAATTAATTCCAAAATCATTTCATGTCCTATATATGATCATAACTCAATTGTTTTTGAATTCATGATAAAAAATACTCATAATGTTCAGATCAAAAGGATACCAGCATACTTAACTCAGCTAAAAGACTATAAAGAATATATACTTTCAGAAGTACAACATTTTCTAGACATAAATAATACTCCTGAAGTCTCCATTGTCTATGTCTGGGATGCCTTAAAATCATATCTATATGGACAAAGTATCAGATGGTATAATAATAAAAGGAAATCTTGGGATAAGGAATTGTTAGATATTCAAAGTAAATTAGACTCTTATAAACATAATAATAAAGAAAATATTATGGACAAGAAAGTTATTGAAGAAATAAACAAACTAAATGAGAAATACAAAGAAATTTTAACTCATAAAGTTAAAATAACTTTAGAGAATACAAGTTTTTGTCTTATTCAATAAGCCCCAAATACTTACATAGACTTAAAAATAAAACAAAAAAATTGAATAAACAAAACCATATCAAAGAAATCTTTTCTCTAAGGAAAAAGAAGAATGTTTCTAGTATACCAGAAATACTGGATGAATTTAGAAATCACTTTCACAAGATTAACCATAATAACATTAACATGGAACCTAAAGATAAAATAAAGGAGTTTATAACCACAAACATGAATAAAAAGCTTAATAAACATCAGATTAAACTATTGGACAAGAGTATTTCATATACAGAAGTTATTACACAAATAAATAAGCTTAAATCAAACAAAGCACCGGGTAATGATGGTATTATACCAGAGATGTATAAAATCCTTTCTAAAACTACATATTCATTAATACATAAGGTTTTTATTTTGGCCCAAACTGAGTTAATAACCCCCCCATCTTGGCAATATACATTTATTTCACCAATTTTAAAACCTAATAAAGATCCAACTAGATGTTCTTCATATCGACCCATCTCATTACTTAATGTTGATTATAAAATGTTTATGAGTATTTTTGCTGATAGATTGAAGACAATCATTCCCGGCATTATAGATATAGATCAGACGGGCTTCATTGTAAATAGAAATACTTTTGATAATATAAGAAGAACTTTAACATTAATTGATTTTGCAAATAGGAAAAAGAAAGATTTAACACTTATTAGTCTTGATATAGGTTCAGCATTTGATTCAGTAAGTTGGGAATATTTGTTTAACTTACTGAAATGCACAAACTTCTCTGATGCATTTGTAAATTTAATTGAGCATTTATACAAAGGAACGCTGGCTTATATTAAGGTAGGAACATATGTTTCACAAAAAAAAAACACATTCTTAAAGGTATAAAGCAAGGATGTCCACTTTCTCCACTATTATTCACTTTAGTAATGGAGCCTTGGGCTAATTTGATTAGAAACAGTACTGACATAGAGGGTTTTGAAATAGATGAAAATACAACATCAAAAATTCAACTTTTTGCAGATGATGTTCTAATTACATCAGCAGGATCTAATTCTTCTATGCAGTCTTTATTTGATAAAATGATGAATTTTAAAAGTATTTCTGGTTTAATATTCAATGAAGAAAAAACTAAAATACTACCTATATATACACGAAAAAATATTCTCATTAGTGATTTTACTAAATATGTACCCAATTCAGGTCAGATAACTTATTTAGGTATAATATTATCTAAAGATATTAAATCTATTATATATAATAATTATAATACCTGTTTTCTTAATATACAAAATCTTTTTAATACCTGGAATAATATGTTTTTTACTATGGAGGAGAGACTTACAATTATTAAAATGATAATATTCCCCAAGATTTTATACTTAATACAATCAATAATACTTCCACCTACAAAAATAATTATCAAGAAACTGAATACACTAATGTTAAATTTCTTATGGGCACCTAATAGACCTAGGATTGCATTAAAGTAAATTTAATTACTACCTTTGATGGACAATCTAAGTTGGTCAGAAAAATTATGGAAAAGGAATGGCTTAATTTTTCTAAAATATCTGATCTAACTAATATTTTTTCTGATGGTTTGAAGTTTGTATATAAAAAAGGTAAAACACTTAAAAATAATTTTGAGACAGGTCATAAGGACTCGAAATGTTTTAGGTTGAAGAACAAAAATCAAAATAAAAAGGGTTTATTTAAATGTGAGGCGTGCAAATATTGCAAATATTTACTGGTAGGGGAGAGTTATTTCTTGAAAGACAGGAACAAAAGATTGTATTTAAATTCATTTGTTAATTGTGATACCTGTGGTATTATTTATTTAGCAGTATGTATGTTCTGTGGCTCATTTTACATAGGCAAGAGTGAAAGAAAACTGAAACAACGTATTTATGAACATTTGTATGAGATTAGGACAGCTAGAGAAAGCAATGCCTTGTACAAACACTCTTGCCTATGTACAAAATCAAATTTTCAGTTTTTTGTACTTGAAGTGGTAAATACGGATGCAAGAGGGGTATGTGGAGACCAAGGTGGAGTTCAGGGAACTCTTTTGGCAGGTTGTCTTGGACTCTAATAGGTCTCCTGGTCTAAATGAAATGGTTTCCCTGGCACCCGTATTAAAAATGAGGGCAGCTAAACTTTAAAATACAAAATGTTTAATTATTTTTAAAACAACAGCGAAAGTTATGAAACATATGCTTTTTAAATTAATTAATGGACTAGTACAATTTGTAAGGATTCTTTTTTATGTATAAAAGTTACTATTAAATCAAGTCCTTAATCTTTAATGTAGTTTTAAACAACTTGTATTTTTTGCATTTTCATACCCTTAATTGATGTGATTATTCTATTAGCATTTCATTAGCATTAATTGTGACCACTATATAAAACAATGGAGTTGGATGTGCTGAGTTCATTCTGATGAAGTTGTTGACGAAAACGGAGCTACAAATAAAGCGTTTTTGGATTATCTGCCTTTGGTTTGCTTTTGATTCAGCTGCAGAAGCTTGCATTTTCGTGGTGCACTACAGTTTTGTTTGGGGACTTATTGGTGTTTGCCTTGATCCGTTGGTGTTGTTTTTTGTTTATCAGTTCCTTTAACACCTTCCAGTTTTGTTTTTATTGCATTAAAGAAACATACTAATAGCTGGTCTCAAGGGGGTATTTCTTTTCCAGACTTTAATTTATATATTATCTCTTCTATTATAAAAGTTATTACTTTATTAATAGATCAGTCATATATCGCAAAATGGAAAGATTATTGGGAGCTAATTAGTATGCACTTCATGAAAATCTCCTTAACACATAAAAATATGATTGTAAATAACTCCATGTTGTGGTTGCTAAAGGAATTTTGTATTTCACCTATTACACCTAAACATATGATTTGTTACCCATTAAATATTATTATTAGTTATCGTAACTTTATATTCATGCACCCTAAGTATAGGGAATGGAATTTTATTGTATTCCCTATAATGTATACTCAGGGTATGCTTATGTCATCTACTTCTGAAGGAGCTCATTTAGCTTTAGATAATGATCTAAAGTACTGGTATCAGCTGATATCGGATAATAAAGTTAAAAATCTAGATTTCTTAAAACAAGAATTTGATCTAAGAGAAACTTGTTGGTTAGAGGTTCAGATCTTTAGACAACATCTCATTGATAGAATAGATCTAATGTCTATAACAGTTAAAGAATCTATTCCAAAACTGATTGATTACTTGATATTAAATTTACAGCATAAAGTTTCTGATAAAGGTAAACTTTCATATATACATAAAATTATCAGACAAGAAACTTTTACAGTGTAGATTCATACTGGAATTATTTCACCTCTATTAATGGGGACCCACCAACTCAACAAGATAAACAATATATATTGGAATCTGCTTATAGAACTACATCTTCCATTGTCTGGAGACTTTATACATGGAAATTTTTACATAGATCTTTTTATACACCTTTGATGATGAATAAAATAAATAATAAAGATAATCTATGTAAGAGATGTAATGTAGAAATTAATGCTGACTGGGCTCATATGTTTTATGACTGTATGAAGTTGAAAGAATACTGGAAGTCAATTAATGAATTTTGCAGGCTCTTTTACAGATAATTTCATTATTTCTAAGTCTCTTATATTATTCAACACACCTGTACCTCAATGTGTTAAAAAGATTAAGCTTCCCTTGTTATGGTCTATCCTAGCAGTGGCTAGGAAAATAATAACTAGAAATTGGATTTCAGATACACCTCCTTCATTCAATGAATTTAAAAATGTTATGAATATAATGTGCCATATGGAAATAAGCACAATTAGAATGAGAACAACTAGAAAAACATCATATTATATTGTATGGGATAATTTACAAAATTTGTTAAAAAAATTCTAATTTCAATAGCACGGTATTTTAGTTTAATTAATTGATCTGATTGTAGTGGATGTCTTTGTAAATACTTTAGTTGTTTTGTTGAATATTATAATAATACCTATTTTTTAATTACTTGTATGAAATTGTTATGATATTTCTCTTATATGTTAAAACAATAAACCTGTTTTGAACTAAAAAAGAAGATGCCTTGCATGCCAGACAGCTCTAAGGAATTTGTAGGATACTGAATAGAGTTAAATAGCTTTGAGTTGGTCTATATGCAACACATTCTTCTCCCTGCTATTCTAGAACACATAGCTAAACAAAAAAAAAGAAGGAATGCTCCAAAAGCAGAGAAAGTAAAACAACTACTGAAGTAAATGAATGAAAACTGAAGCCTCCCCTGGCAGAAGAAAATTATGTTTTTATGAAATATCCTTTTTAGAAATAGATGATGGGGGACAAGTTTCTCCTGTTTTTGTAAGGGAAAAGGCTACAGCTTCCAGTCCATGTCAGGCCATTAATGAAAGTAATATTGACCTGACTGAGTTGCTGATAAGTTGTGTAAATTCTTAGAAGGCCCTGTGGGTAAGACAATATGCGAAGTAGAGCTACAGAGAGAAAACATCTGGAATAGAATGGAAACCAAATGAAATAAACACCACATTATGTGCTTACATCAAACTAAGAAGTGACTTGCTGTACAGGATGACTAAAGAAAGAAAGAAAGAAGATAGAGAGTCAAGTATTGGTACAAAAGCCTTTAAGAACAGTTTTGAAGAAGTTGGCAAATACACCTTTTTTGTCACTTCCTGCCAATGGATAATTCAAAGGCCAAAATTTTAGTCAGGCTTTACCATACTGGTATTAAAAAGGAAGAAGACAACTTTGTGCAGCTTGGCCTAAATGTGAAAAGGCAATTAGAAACTTGTGTTTGAAGACCCCTTTTGATACTCTTGCCAATAGAAGAAATTCCATTTAATCAAAGTACATTGTAGCCCTACATGTGAGGCTGATTAGGAGAAAGAAGTACATACTGCTGAAATGGATTACTCAAAGAAATTTCTTGAAGCTATATCATTATGAAGAGTCAATTACAGAGCAACAGCTGAAAAAAATAGAAATTATTTTTCCAGAGTAGGAATTCCATAAGACTTTTTACAGATCAATACATCCCATTCGGGTCCATAATAATGCAAATGCTCTACCAATTCTTTAAGGTAAAACCACTAAAGAGCTTTGTATCCCATCCACAAACTGATGGATTAGTTGTATGCTATAATAGAACCCTAAAGCAAATGTTAAAGAAAACAACAGAACCGGATAAAAAAATGGGGCAGACTGGTCTTATGTCTCATCGGCCATGAATGATGCCCCACAAGCCTCAATTGGTATCAGTCCATTTCAGTTGCTATACAGCAGACATCCACAAGACTTGTTGTATGTTGTAAATGAAACCTTGTAAGAGGCAAGCACTGCATTTAAAAGTTTGATAGATAAATTTACAGATCAACAGGGGAGGTTAAGAACAACAATACAAGTAAAGGAATATATGAAAATAATACCTGAAACACAGGAATATATATATATATATATATATATATATATATATATATATATATATATATATATATATATATGGGTCTACTTTACATGATCGACAACTCAAATGTTCGACTTTCATATGGCCGAGATGATATAATCAAACATTTGAAACACTGACCATGTAAACTAAACACCATAACACACACAAACAAAAAAAAATAACTCTGTTTAGCAGGGGGACAAGTAGCCCCTGCAGCCCCCACACCCCCCTCTACTTAAATATACCAACTCCGAGATCACACTACATTGCGGTAGCGGGAAATCTTCCCATTCCACACTGTATGGAGATCTCCATTCAGATCGTCCAAGCTTTCAAAAGTTCGATCATATGGTCTTGGCCATATGAAAGTCGAACTTTTAAAAGTTTGCTCATCTGAATGGGACCCATATATAAATATGCATATATATATATATATATATATATATATATATATATATATATATATATATATATATATATATGTACATACACCATACAGATATTTTGACACCTAGGAAAGAAACTGAGGTTTATATATTGATCATATTTGTAGAGGTAGTTAAGAGCTCACAAAATGTCTGGAAGTAAACATAGGCGAGGCTCTCTCAATGGTCAGCAAGCACGGGATTAAGGAATTTGTAATGAGAAACATGATTGTATTTCCTGAGTTGCTAGGCAGAGACAATTTAATCCAACATGACACTGAAACTGTGCCTGGTAAAAAAAAAATCCAAAACAGCTTCAGATACAATCATCTCAGCGCGTAACAGTTAATGAAGAAGAAGAAGTACAGAAACCTTTCAAGTCTAGAATCATCCCAAAGTGAGTAGAATAACCCCTTTTTGTTTGTCTGCAAGTCTAATACATCTTCCCAAATTTTACAGTGAGTTGAGAAACCTAAACTTAATTTACAGGTAGGTGCTACTCATATCCTTTTCTGTATTTGGATGAACTAGTGGAAAGGTGAAAGGGGTTTGCTTCATAGAAATCTTTGGGTGATTCAGGGCCTGAAGGAGTAGGGGGCAGGGATAATAGTTTGTGGGGAAAGATTGTCACTAAATATTATAAAAGCATAGGGAATATAAGATAACCGAGTAACAAGAGCATCTATCCCTTACCAATACCCATTGTCATGCTGTGCTTCCTTCTGAATAAGAACAAAGCAGGTCAGTTGTATAGCAAATTTCTGGGAACCCATCCAATCATCAAGGTTAAAGCTGAAGGATATTACGAGTCACATTGTTTAACTTGCAAAGGAAGTCTGGTTCACAGGTGGGGTATGCACTGGGTAATTTTTTTTTTGTCTCCAACATATTTTATATGTGCTGGTGGAGATTTAATTACCTTGTTTTTGTATTAGTGCAGCTATCAAACTAGTGAAGATATAGAAGATTAAGGTGGACAATGTCCCTAATGTCTCATAATGCAAGACAAAGACCACCTTCCAAGAGCCAATAAGAAATGGATAAAGGTATCACAATTCAGGCTTTCCCTGATAGGGTAAGAACAATAGGCCACCGATTGTCTAAGTTAAGAACCTTTGGGGATTGTCCAGTTGCTTGGCATGTCTGAAAAATAAATATCCTGACGTATTGTGCTCAGTTAATGCTCTAATTAGGGATGCACGCAGAGGGATGGTATCTTCTTGATGATATGTGTTTATGTATTAGTTATACTAAACAGAATCATTTTTTGACTACTGTTTTCTCATGGTTGTCAAAAGAGAGATAATTTTAAACATGTTTCCGAGATACCTGATTTCATTATCATTTTGGTGTGGGCACTGCAACTGCTATGCATTGAGGGATAGAAATATTTCTTAAATCTAACAATACCACACTTTTTGCATTTAGCCATTTTCTTTTGACCATTTATTTATGAGTGTTGGTTCCTATTGTAATGAATGGGTACCAGAGAGAAATTTTATAACAATACTCACTTTTCTGCCATCTTCAACTTAGTCAACCATCGATCCTAATTCCTGGTCTGAAGATCAAAGAAGTATGTGCTAATCAGTGTTAAACACTGAGGCACACTACTAGTTACTTTCTTACTTTCTGTGGTGGTGACTACCGCCATAACTTTGTGAAGGCTGTGTTTCATTTTTTTTTTTTAACCACCTTTATTGAATTATCACTTGTGACATAGGAATATTTACATTCATATAAAGGCACATTTACATTTATATAGCAGTAATCAAACTGTGTTAACACATTAAAATTAGCAAACATTATGCTTCACATATATTGCTATATATCATATAACCTAAGCAATATTACATAAATTATTTAATTTCTGCACCTTTTTTAAACAAGAAAAATCTTTATTAAGCCATTACTTATGACATAAACAATAATGCATTTATATAAATGAAAACAAACCACACCAACATAATCTTAGTTGCAAGCATTTTACATCACAAACCATACTGACACATTCCCAGTTGCAAACATTATACATCACTTATAAACTACCCAATTATTTTCATTCAAACATTACATAGTTCATTTAAGTCATGCCTTCTTTTAAACCTCATTCCTAACCTTTATGTATTGTTCCCACAATTCCCATATTTTTCCTGTATAGTTTACTCCTACCTTTTTCTAAAGATCTCAGTTCCAGTCATTTTATCTCTGTTACTGTATTTACTACTTCTAAATATTTGGTTTAGATTTTGATTTCCATTTTCTAGTAATTATTTTTTTGGCAGCTCCCATAATTAGAGACAGCAAGGCCTTAGCATGTCTAGGCAATTCTGACTCTGTATCATAGCTCAGAAAATCATCTACCTCCATTTACTCGACACCTCACCATGTTAAGCTCTTTGTCCTTATAGAGTAGCTCAGAACATTGTTGAATATTATTCTTTGACATCCTAACATTGTTAAAAAAGATTTTTTCCTGCAGTTGTTTTTTTGTGCTTGAGGCCATCCAGAGTTCATACTAATATTCATATACGTAAATTTACCTAAGTAACCAAGAATATTCAATAGTTTATTTCTTCAGAAATATCTGAACAGAGACATGTTGGTTTGGAGATAATTTTCATCTATTTTGCAGAAAATCATAGGTTTGTGGTCAGATGAATTTCACCAAGAGACACACAGAATAGCTCAGTACAGAGATGTAAGGCTAAAACTGCTTTCTAATCACCAAACATTGTAAAACACAACACTGTAAATACATTCTACAAGTACAAAGCAACATCACAGCCACAAGGGGCACATCTGACCTAAACAGAGGAATATATATATATATATATATATATATATATATATATATATATATATATATATATATAAATATATAATATATATATATATATATATATATATATATATATATATATATATATATATATATATATATATATATATATATATATATATATATATATATATATATATATATATATATATATATATATATATATATATATATATATATATATTTATTTATATATGGGTCTACCTGACATGGTCGACACTCATTTGGTCGACAGTTCATTTAGTCGACAAGCAGATTTGCCCCCTTCCCCAATGTTGTGTGACCCTGGAGTTGATATATATATAGTTAGGGGGGTTGTGGGGGGCACAGCCCCCCACATTGGGGGGTGAGGTGGGCGAAGCCCCCCACCTAAAATGCTTGTCGATCAAATGAATTGTTGACCAAATGAACTGTCGACCATATGAACTGTCGACCATGTCAGATAGACCCATATATATATATATATATATATATATATATATATATATATATATATATATATATATATATATATATATATATATACATATATTTATTTTTTTTTTTTGTGGCCTTCGTCTCACTTTTATTTGTGGCTTTGTCCACATTTCTTGCTCTAAGAAGTTGAAAGGTATTATGGAATTAAACCAACAATCTGTAGCCAAGGTTTACTAAAACTTAGGGAAACAGAAACCCTAGTAAACAAACCAATGAAATACCACAGGAACAGAAATACAATTGTGAGACCAACACAGTACAATGGTGACAATTTAGCATGTTGTCCCAACACTTTATTAACTCATAATATCATCAGCATAGCTCCATTTAAATATCTTGTCCTACTTAAACTTAAAAAAACAGCAAAATTTTAAATAACAACCAATGAAATACTTGAAAAAATCACATGATGAAATTCTACCAATAAATGATGGAATACCACAATTAAGTGGAACAGTGTGATAAACAACACACAAATTAATTACATTCATATCCCATGGTGTAAAAAATTTGATAAAATATGCCAAGTGGCCTTTCTTAACTCCACAACTAAGTTGAAAGATAAAGAATGGACACATAGCTGCAGCTGGATCCAGCTTGCTCCTAAGTAAGGAGTCTCATATTCTTTGTTTTCTTTTTTTTGCTCCTGCATATATCTTAGAGATGAGGGGTGCTAGACTGGGAAATATAACAGATGTTAGAGGAAGCAGAATACTTCAAAATTTCATTATGCTAAAAAAGAAAAAGTGAACAAAACTGTTCAAAATGCAAAATAATCACAGAAAATGGAAATTGCAATATTAGCTTGAAATCATCTAGTGTTGGGGAAATCAGATTAGTAGTCATTTCTAGTGAAATATGTTTACATGCCAACAGTGTTTTGCAGCTCTGCTCAAACAGCAGTGATCAGCAACCAGGTATAAATACACACCAGGGACTTCAGGAATAGCCATTCTAAAATATGTTGTGTGAAGAGAGATAAATCTAGATCAAGTTATAGGGATAATGTCCCAATGAGTTTTTGCTAACAAAATGAAAAGGAAAGTGTTGCATCGTATTAGGATCAAGATAAATATATTTCATGACTACCTATTGTTAGTGAATGATTGCTACAGAGTTTATTAGAATAGACATCTTTTATTGAATTAATATATGTAGGTTTGGTAACTTTATGTCAGAAGTGATCAAGAGAGGAAAGTTTGTAATCTTCTTGTAACAGGTATTAGCATATTTAGCCATAGTTCATTTAGTAAATGAAAATATTTTTTGTCTTTTTTTTCGTGTGTTTTTTTTTGTTTTCATCCTCAACTTTGGGTTGAGGGGGCAGATTTTTCTGAGAATTCCCCAGTTTACCAGATAACCTAGCTATGGCTCTGGAGTCTGCCCCAGAATATAACCAAAGAAGCTATCTCTATACTACAACAGGCACATCCTTCCAATTTTTCAAGTTACTTAATGCATACTTACTGGAATAATCAATCAGGCAGTCAATGAATCAAACATTCAATCAATAACTAAATAAATATCTAAACAAATAGTTATTGTATTTGTTTTCTGGGGTAGAGCACTGATGTTCATGGCCCTTTTTCAGACTCAGCCCAGGAGCAGTGTCTAGTTAAGTGACTTGCACAGAATCACACAGGCAGGCAATGGAGGCTTAGGGACTCAAACCTTGCACCAGAGAAACACAGAAACATATTTTTAACAGCTTCTTAAAACTCTAAGCCAACTGTCAAATCAGGAAAAGAAAATAAATAAAAAAAGAGTCCATTATACTATAAGCTGGCTTCTGGGTAATGTTATATGTGAAAACACATGCACCAGTAATATAAACTTAGATTGATGCAGCATTCTACAAATAATCAACAAATTATTCTGCAATTATTATCCAAATTTATATCACTTTCAGCACAAACTGACAAGGTATCAGGAGACCAAGCATGATAGTTTGGATCTTAGCATGCAACATACATCATATAACCTTTATTCTTCCTGACTCCTGAAGTGATTACTAAATACTACCAAATTAACAATGCCAGCTGACATGACAACTACTAACCCAGTGTGTCTCCAATTTCTTGAGTAGGCTTCCCTTTTATTTCAAGGAGAATAATTCCACAGTAACCATAAAAAGCCACCTGGTTTGACTGGATGGGTGATCTCAAACATTTACAAGGATATTTGGGGATAATATACTTAATGGGAATCACGGTTAGTTTTGCACAAATATTAGTTGCTATGACTTAGTTTCTGGATGGTTTCCTTTGCCATTAGCTTAATAAGGACCTAAGAACTAAGAGGCCATCCTACATTTGCTACCTATTGGTCAAAATTCATATATTTCAAACAGTCTGCATTTTTGAAACAATTGAATTAAACCACTTCATTCATTTAATATAGCAAATTAGCTGGATGCCTTTACTATTTCTTGCAAATGATGCAACAACTACTTTTACTAAACTACTAAGGAAATCCTAAATAACTCAGATCCAATAAAATGCATTAGGATCAAATACTCTCTCCAACTCTGCTGAGTACGCAGACAATAAAAGAGTTCACCATTGATCCATCTTAGGGCTTGTCATGTGTATCACTTTTGTTAGTCCAATGCCTGACTGCTGCAAAATGGACAATTTTAAAGAAGAATGTAAAAAAAAAGATGAAGTTCTAAGTGAGTCTATTAAACAATAATAATCACAAATCTTGAGTATAGAAGAGGTAATGTCTGATTTTGAGGGAACATTACTTGAAAATGAGAATAACACTGAATTTCTTCTGAAACAAAACTACTTATTCCAGGATAAAATAGAAGATGTAGAGAACAGATCTAGAAGGAATAACATAAGGATTTATGGGATTCCTGAAAAAGAAGAGGGAGAAAGTATGATTCAATTTGTTATTACCTGGCTGCCGAAAACTTTAAACCTGCCTGAAGCTTTTTCCTTTGGCATCAAAAGGGCACATTAATCACTTTCTAACTCATCTTTAAAAAAAAAAAAGAACACATTCAGTAAGATCAGGCAGGGAGTGTAAGACTGTAAGATTTCTCTCAAGTCAAGATAAAGATTTAGTCTTAAAAGCTGCATGGACTAATTATCCAGTTAAAATTATAGGAAATACAATATGATTTGTCAATGACTGTTCTACATGAGTGATGTCCAAGAGAAAACCATCCATGCCACTTGTTAAAAGCTTATAGAACAATAATATTAAAACAAAAATCTTGTTTCCAGCAAATCCTTTGAAGAGAAATGCAACAAGAGATGGTTGGTTAATAAATGACATAAACAATGAAAAACTGAAGGACAAATGAAAATCAATGTATTTCATGGTTATTAATTCTTATTAATTTAAATAAGCCCTTAAAAACTTATGAACAGGTGCTGCATGTTACCTTTTTAAGGTAACTCATTTATGTCTTTCTTTCCCTACTGGTTACTAGTTCCCTTTCTAAAATGTTAGAGTTTGATTCTTTTAGCCATATATGAAATTAAAGCTACTTATTTTCATTTAGAGTTTAAAAGGTTAAACTATTCATCTTATTAAAAGTTAATCATTATTATGATGAAAATTATGTTAGGTGGCACACTTTCTGATATCTTGGCAAAGTTGAGTAATATATTAATAAATATAATACAAGATGCAACAAATTATGCTAAAGAGGCATGGTAAGTTGCATTCTGGGTTCTTAAAATGGTACAGTAGTGTGCCACTGATAGTATACTTGACATGCAATTGCATCCAGGAAAAACATGTTATATTATAAACAAAGTATAAAAAATATAGAATTTTACATATATAAAAGTTGTTATTAGAATAATATCAAATAATCAGAGTAATACTCACACTTTTACAAGTTAAACTTGGATCACACATAACTGTCATTCTTTTAATGCAAGTTTATATGCTATGTCTCCTTTATAAAATGACAATCTGTTTTTATTAAACATCTCATACAAATAATTCTTGCTGAATTCATCCACCCATCCTCAACCCCTTTTCCCATTTTGCACATGGGGTCATGGTGTCACTTCAGCCAAGGTTTACACCATGAGGTGGTTAGCCCTGCCACTGTAGTTCACTCATACTACTCACTTGCACACACAGTCTCACCTGTGACAAATCTAGAGTGTCCATTCCACCTACTGCATGTTTTTGAAGTGCGGGAGGAAACTGGAGCACCCAGAGGAAACTCAATTAACTGCCGGGAGGACATGTAGACTCCACACAGGAGGCACCCCAGCTGAGAATCTATACAGAGAACCTCTTGCGTTTAGGTGACACTGCTAACTGCTGTACCACAACTGTCATTAAATGTTATTTCTTTGAGTGCAATGTCTTTTTCATGGTTGGGATGCTTTTTGTTGGTCTGAATGGGTTTGAGAGATTGATGCATGGTATGGAGGTGGTTTGGATTTACTTGTGAGCATTTTTGTGTGAATTATAGCTGATGGTTTGTTCATTTTCAAGACCTTATCATGAAAACCAGCTTGAAACAGTTTAGAGTCATGGGCACTTTTGTGATGCTGTGGGATTTCTAAAATTCTAAGAACTGTCCAGGTTACTTCTTTCTGTCTAAAAGTAAACAATCATAATATTTTGAATCATATTATAAGATATCAAAGAATATAAGTTAGATAATAAGCAAAAGACAGTCAATTACTTTCTAAACCACTGTCAGTTATTACATAGTTCTGAATGCTTGCTACTGATAGTATATGTGATATGCAATAGTACTCAGGAAAGTTATCCTATGATATAAACAAAGTATAAAAATATAGTTTCTTACATATATACATTTTTATTGGAATGTTATCAGGTTATTAATGGAATGTTATCAAATAGATTAACATTCACACTTTTAGATGTTAAACCTGGATCACACATAACTAATTCTTTCAATGCAAGTTTATATGCTATGTCTCCTTTAAAAAATGACAGTCTGCTGTATATCAAACATCTCATAGAAATAGTACTTACTGAATCATTACATTTCTTTAAATACAATAGCTTTTTAGTGGTTAACATACTTTGGAATGCCTTTGTTGTTTCTTTTTAGTGACTTGGATGGGCTTAAGAGATTGAAGTATAAAACAGAGGTAGCTTGGATTCAGTTTTGAATGTTTTTGTGTGAATTGTATCTAATAAACTGTTGCTTAGCAAGCCCTTGCTATAAGGACCAGCTTGAAGCAGCTTAATTAGTCATAAGCACATTTCTGATGATGTGGGAGTTCTACAATTCTAAGAACTGTCCAGATTACTTCTTCCTGTCTAAAACTAAATAATCATAATATTTTTAATCATATGCTAAGATGTCAATGAATGCAAGTTACATAGTAAGCAACATACAGTGAATTGCATTTTAAATCATTGTCAGTTATTAAATATTTCTGAATGCTTGCAGTCTACCAAAGGATAGTTTATATACTAGCCTATAGAATGACACTTCTGATAAAAAAATTGTATTGTGTTTCTCTGTTATTGTCTCTTTTTAATGTTAACAAAACTTAACATTTCAGAACAATTTATTATGGAAAGTTTGATTCTTAAAAGGGAAGATTTTTCAGGTATTTGTTCAGATACTATTACAGATAGTTAAGGAAAAATAGGACAGATTCTAACAGTAGTACTAGTTTAAAGAGTATCAAATATATAAGGGTAAATATAAATGTTATATTATACAACACTCTATATTAGGATTATAGGAATATAATAATAGTACAAGACATAGTATACAAACAGAAATAGAAAGTGATCAGAATAAGTTAATAGGTATATAGTTAAAGAATATAAAAACATCTACAAAGGTGGGAGCTTGGTATGGTGGTTAAGATGTTCATCTTCTACGCACAGGCAGGGTTTGATTCTCACATGGGGTAATTAGATGGACTTGGAATGGCCCACAAGGAGAGTCAGCCTGGTATCAATTTATGAAATTATGATCCTATAAACAACTTTAAACATGATAAATAAAATAGAAACAATATAAAATCATCTGACATAAATTAATAAATATGAAAATAACAACTGACTTCCTCCCTATACTAGACTGGAGAGATAATGTGAGGCACAAAGAAAGATCACTGCAGATTTATTCAGTTTTGTCAACTAATAATAAATATTCTGAATGCCAATTTAACTGTTCTTTATTCATAATAATTCAATGGCAGTCTTTTTTAAGATGATGCATGCTAAAAATATGAGACACATCAATATGAATCAAAAGCATGAGCTAAGCTTTGTTAGTCTAATGGAGAGTTTGAGAGATAGTTTGCTCATCCTTTTCAACAAACTAGGAATTAGTTATTCCATGGTAGAATGTTTTAGGGTTATATAATTGGGTATTTTTTATTTGTTTCAAAAGTTTTGTCCACAACTGAAGATTTCATATTGTTATATGTAAAGTATATAGTAAGTTCTGTACATAAATGTGATTTCATTATACCTGTGTTTTTTCACTCTTATATAAATGTCTGATTTTAAGTGAAAATCTATTAATATTAGTGGATTGAATAGCAGTAAAGAGGGTGAGTTTGTTCAAATACTTGCAATTACATAAAGCTCAAATAGTATTTCTACAGGAAACATATTTACTTAATAAAGATATAAATAAACTTTCATTAAAGAATTATTTGGTTTTAGCAGGTACTAGCTTTTGAGCTAAAAGAAGAGGCACCTCATTTTATGGAAGAACCCACCAGTAATGCCTAAATTAAAATATACCTATGTTGATAAAATGGTATATTAAGTATTGTCATAATTGAGTGAAACAGAAAACTATATACATTTGGTGAACTCTTAATTGGATTCCAGAAGTTGGGGCTAAAGATACAAAAAAATACTTGGACACTATAGATAATTGCATGAAAGGTGAAGTTATAATGGCTGTTGATTTTAATTGTATTTTATCAGACAAATATTCCATTGCAGACAGAAAGCTGAGAATCACATCTTCAGCCAAACACTTGATGTTTTTTGTAAATCTAATGAATTTAAAGGATATATATGAGCTAAGGAAAATTAACTCACTAAGATATGGAACACAAATAAATAATGATACATTTTTGTTTCAAACAACCTATCACATATCAGAGAGGTTTCAATAGTGTCATGTCCATTATCAGACCATAATAATATTTTAACAACTGACAATCTAATATATCACAGGAGACTGCCAATGTACAATATTAAAATAAAAGGATTTAAGGATTGGCATGTTAAAGAGATCAAACATTTCCTAGAAATAAAAATGAATATTGAAGTAACTGACATTGTCCTGTTGGATTCACTAAAGGCTTACTTAAATGGAAGAGTTAGAATTATACGCTGGCATATTAGTAAAACAAGAGAATGGGACAAAGAATTGGATACACAACAGACCAAAACAGATACACTAAAGATACATCTAAAACCAAGTGGCATTATCAGTCAGTCTGAATTTAAAAACATAGATCGAAAATATGTTGAAATTCAAGTCATAAAATTTCAATAAACCTGGAAAAACTTGAACTTCAGGCTTATTCAGTAAATGCTTTAAGTTTGTATAAACTTTCCCTTAGATCAAAGAAAACAAATAAACTAAACCATATCAAGAAAATTATAACATATATAAATAATAAAAAAGAAAGTAGAACAGATATTAAAGGTATTTTTGAGGTCTCTAAAATATTTTCTGAAAATGTAAATAATAATGCAAATAACTTAGATAACAATGATATAGTTGAAACTTTTCTAAGGAAAAATATAATAATAATTTAACAATTGAACAAATAAAAAATGACAGACCATTTATTTTAAAATATCAAATAAAAAAGTTAAAAAGTAATAAGGTACTTGGCTTAGATGGTCTTACACAAGACCTATGTAAAATACTACTGGATGATGCAGTTTAAAAATTAGATAAGGTCTACAGAGAAATAAATATTCCTTTACATCACTTATTTTAAAACAAGATAAGGATTCTACAAAGTGTTCATCATACCGACCCATTTCATTTGTAAATGTGGACTAGAAGATGTTCCTGTCCATTTTAGCTAACAGAATTAATTTACGTTAACCCAGCTAATTAATTATGATGAAACTGGGTTTATTTTACATAGACAAGTACAGGATAATATAATAAGAATACATACATTAATAGACTATGCAAATAAAAATGAAAAATAACTTTTTTATCATTTGCTCTATTTAGATAATTCTATTGACTCAGTTAATTTGTTTTACTTATTTAAAACACTTAAAGTGTATAATTTCTCAACTGAGCTAATTGCATTAATATCTATTTTTACAATAACTCATGTGCTTATGTTAAAATAGGCATTTTTCTTTCTAATTTCTTTAAATTACCAACAGGGCGAAAACAAGGATGTCCATTATTGCCTTTACTTTTTGCATTAGCCATAGAACCCTTTGCTAATAGTATTAGATCCAATATGAACATTAATGGTATAAAAACAAAAAAAAGATTTCAAACTAAAGATTCAACTCTTTGCTGATGATATCTTACTAACAATAGAAAACATAAAAATTTACTACAGCATATAATTAGTTATATGAGTCAGTTTGAAGAAATCTCAAACTTAAGATTTAATCATAATAAAACAATTACATTTTTAATTAATAGAAAACTAAAAAGAATCATGCAAAAATATTCTAGCTTCAATTGGAATAGCAATCAAATGAAATACCTTGGTATAGCCATTATGTTTAATAGTAAAGAAATGATATAAACTTTCAACAGGTTGTTCATTAAATTTTAAGTTTAGTCACAAATTGTAACAAATTCTTTACCATGGAAAAACGACTAATGCTTATTTAGATGGTAATTCTTCCAAAAATGTCACGTCTTGCAATCGTAGTACTATCTCTACTAAAAAAACGAGGAAGAAGATAAATAATATCTAACTGCCTAATAATAATATCAACTACCTCCTAGCTCCCCTGGTCCTGAAAGTAGCACCCCTAGAAACCTACTCGCATTCAGCTTCTAACCAGTCACCACTTCACTTATCAGTACCTTGATCAAAAAATTAAAACCCACTACACTTTCTGCTGATCAGCTCCCTGCCAAGTACCTACAAAAATCAGCTGATGCTATTGCTTACCCCGTCTCAATACTAATCAATCGAACCATAGTAGAAGCTAAAATCCCCACCATCTGGAAAATATCCTATGTAATCCCACTTCACAAAGGAGGCAGCTCTACTGAATTCTCCAGTTATAGGCTAATAGCTATACTCTCTCCACTTGCAAAGATTATGGGAAAATGTATTCAGAGACAACTCATGCACCACCTAATCCAGAATCACCTTATGGCAGAAACTCAGCATGGCTTCCGTCCTCATCACAGCACTACTTCAGCCCTCCTAGCCTTTACCAACACCATAAACCATAATTGCAACGATAATTATAAATCCTCAGCCCTCTTCTTGGATCTTTCCAAGGCATATGATATGGTTGATCACCAACTTTTAATTCACACCCTGCAAACATTCTGCCTAGGTACTACCTGAATGGTCAACAGCAGGCTGTCCTCTGGCAGAACAAACTTCTACCTAACACCCTTGGAGTACCACAAGGCTCTATACTAGGGCCCTTACTGTTCTCCATCTTCATTAACGACCTTTATACTGTCATCCCAGAAGTCAGCTGTATCCAATATGCTGATGACTCTACTCTGATTTGCTCTAACAATAGAGTTATGGTCAGCTACCCAGACCACCTTTAATACAATAGAAAACTGGTTTTCTGAATGTCGTCTGATCCTAAAGCCCCAAAAAACTAAAATGCTGTTATTTTCACCAATATGTAGGTCTAGCGCTTTCACCTTTACCATAAATTCAAATGATGGCACAATAATCTCCCCTGACTCCTCTACAAAACTATTAGGTGTCATGATAGATAATAATCTAAAATTCGACCTACATGTTAATCAAACTATCAAAACCATCAATAAAAAACTTGGGTCACTTTACAGAATAAAAGCTTTCCTAACCCCTCCAGCTAAAATTGCCATAGCTCACTCTCACCTTCTTTCAACCCTTCTGTATGCATCCCCTCTACTCTCAAATTTAAACAAGACTGTCCTTAACAAACTCTCAACTTGCTACAACCACACTACCAGGTTTGCCACTAGGCTGCCATTTAGGACACATCATTGCATCAATATAAACCAGCTTGGGTGGTTTGAACTACCCAGCCTAATCCAGTATAACCAACTGATTATGGCCTATAAAATCCTCTATAATCCGGACAATACTCCTGCACTTAAAAATATTATCACCCCCTATAACAATCCTAGACAGCTTCGATCCTCTAACAAACTACTAATTCAGACTAGCAAAATTAATAACACAGCTGGTGACTTTTTGCAAACTCTGTAAGTAGATCCTGGAACTTTCTTCCAGCTGATATTACCTACTTTCCACCTTAGGTCAATTTAAAACTAGACTCAAACAACATTTGTCACTTAACTGGTTATGTCATTGTGTCAATCCTGGCTAACTCTCTCTAGAATGTGTAAAAATCTGTTAACCATTTTACTGTGTAATTTAATTTAATCCTGACTTACGCTTGGGATTAACCCTACGCTGTGGAACTTGTTTAACTTGCTAATTTATGTAATCTCTGTAAATAGTCTGTATGTAATATGTAATGCTGGTATTATGTAATGCTGTATCTGCTTACCCTTGGAGCTTTTCTCCCCGGGCCTCCGCTGAAAATAGACATGTATCCAGTTGGACTATCCCGGTCAACAAATGTAAAATAAACAAATAAATAAAATATTCTACTTAAATGTTTTTGGCATCTTAATAACCTGGGTATATATTGAATGCTCGAACTTTCAAAAGTTTGAGTGTCATATGTTCGACACCATATGATCAAACTTTTGAAAGTTCAAATGTTTTAATGAAGATCTCCATACAGCACGGAATGGGAAGATTTCCCCTTTTTGCATGTACTGTGATCTCAGAGTTGGTATATTTAAAGAGCAGGGGGTGTGGGGGGTGCTGGAGGGCTTGACGCCCTGCTTAAAACATTCATGTAGGTTATTTGTGTTGTTTATTTTATTTTATTTTTATTTTTTGGATGTTCAGTGTTTTAAAAGTTCAGTCTTGTGGTGCGACCATATGACACTCAAGCTTTTAAATGTTTGAGCATCCAATATAGACCCTAATAAACCAACCCCGGGATTCATGAAGCTCGGCGCAAGGCCGGCGTAAGGCCTGCGCCGGCGGTGCAGTGAATAGCCGGCGTAGTAGCGCCATATGCATAGTAATGAGTGCGCGCCGCAACCACAGACACGTGCGTAGGTTACGTGAGCGAGCCCAAGTAGGATGCGTCTGGAGGCGTGGTTAAGCCGGCAGGCGATGAGCAACCTAAAGTGCTGACTGCCACAGTCCGCCCAGAATAGAAATGGCACCAGCCATGGCCTGTGCAGAATGAAATGCACACAGAGTATGCAACATAGTACCCGTCCCAACTAAACGGAGAAGCAAACAAAACCCACGAAGCCCGAAGTGTACCTGTCCAAGGAACAAAGGATACGCGTAATACCGTGTTCGTCCCGCAATGCACTGTGAGTGTGCATACCCAGAGAAGGTGTACCGCAGCATGCCAGCGCGCCGCCCCGACATAGGAGTAGTGACCAAGGTTACCACCTGTCCCACTTTGCGAGGGGCAGTCCCCCCATGGGCAGTTGTGTCCCGAAAAAAAAATTAAAAACGGCAAATGCGCTAAGATTGTAGGACATAATCATATCCCGTATTTTAGGTAATGGTTGCATGAAATAGTTATTACCGCAACTAAAATACCTAAATGTCACAAGAAACAGAATAAGCAACCAAACTGCTACAACAATAAGCTTATATTAAGGCAAACAAGTGAAGTTCTATGCTATGTAGTGACCGTGGGTATGTGTTGGCCTGTAAAATCTGACGTGAGTCCCGACAATGTCCCACCTTGTCCATTGGAAAATGTGGCAACCCCAGTAGCGACATGGGCACGGTCACCAGGGTCAGCAGCTGTCCCACTTTGCTATGGACAGTCCCTCATTGGACAGTTGTGTCCCGCCAAAAATCGAAACATGGCAAATGGCCTGAGATATCCGTGCAAAACTATTCCCTCAATATACCTGTAATAGTAGCATAAAACATATATTTTGTATATGAAACACATACATGGCATAAGAAACCGAATAAGGAACCCAAATGCTACCAGAATAAGCATATATTATGGCAAAAAAGTGAAGTTCTGTCAACTCTACTTGCTGTGGGTATGTGTTGTCCTGCAAAATCCGATGTGTCCACAAAAAATGTCCCACTATGGGCATTGCAAAAGGTGGCAACCATAATGGTCACAGCAGTAGTGAGAGTACACAGCCGGGTAGCCGTGTCGACATAACAACAGGAAGGAACCAAGATACCCTAAACACAGGCAAACATGTGCATAGCAACATGTCCCACACCCAGCAACGTGTTTGTCGCATACACAGGATGGCGTATGTCTAAGTGTAATATCCAGAAGCAGAACCTATGCATGCAAATGTAATACACAATAGCCCCATTGTAGCATGTAAGTCCCACCCATGTACGCCTGTGCACCCAACCCAGCTATCAGCCTGCTGCAGCTATACACCTACACACAATGGGCATACCTGAAATGTGTTAAGAAGTATTGTTTTAGGCAGTGCCACGCGGGCAAATATGTACCCCACATGTCACCAACCCACCTCAGGTACAGATATGCAAATGGCTGCATGTGAATGTGTCTTCAGAATGTGTACATCCCGCATGTGGTATGGACCCGTCCAAACCCTATAGGTTTGCACACGCCACGGTGCACATAACTGTACACATGTGGACAAGTCGGGATGTTGAACCACCGCACTGATGATTAGGTATGCAGACAAGACAAACACATATAGCGGAACATGTGCCTGCCAAACAGGACATCATAACAGGGTGCCACAGGCACAGAAGGGGAAGGTGGGACATCACATGTGGAGAGTAGCGTTGCTGGATGGCCAAACACCCACAGCCAAGGTAAAGGACGGAACAACATGCATATGTCCGGATGGATGTTGTTAGAGAAATATATATAGAAACACATATGAAGTGCCAGTTTAGAAGCAAAATACTATATAATGCCTTGAATTGTACTGTACAATATGGCAGTAGAAATGATCATGCATGTAATTGGTGAAGCTTAGCTGCAGTGTGATCGAACTCTGACCCTGGCAGTAACCAGTTCAGCAGGCTTATGTCTCTCAGCATTAATTATCTGCTGGGTTACAGAAAAATAAATGTATGTACATGTATAACATCCTCCCTTACACTGAGGAGGATGGCCTTGTGAGCTCTATGTAACACAGAGTACAGCTGCTCACCAGAGAGACAAAGGAACCTAGCAGGAAATGAACTGATGATGGTATCCGAACAGGCTTTGAACGTTGACAGAGCAGAATTTACAGAAGGACATTCTAATTGACTATGTGCCTCACAAGGCTGTGCTATTGTTATGGGAAAACATTTAATAAGCATTACCTTAGCACCATTGTAGGAATACAATATTGTGGACAATAGTGATGTATATGCCCTGTGACTGACCACATCATTAATGTGGGCAAATGATGATTGTAAACACAATACTCATACAGCTGCTTCTTCTATAGAGTCAGACAAAAATCTATACTTGTACTGCATAGTTATTTGCCTCCTGGTGCACACTATTAAAACGTTGTTAAACTGAGCTTCCTGTGTTATTGACTGTCATTTTGAAAAGAGTAATGAGTGTGACAGTGTGATTTAAATAACGTAATTGACAGATGTGTATGTTCTAGCATGGGAATAGGTCAAGCCAACCACCACAATCATCATGTGTACCACATACAAACAGCCAGTAACACGCAGTGGTAATGCATGAAGGCATACACGACTGTGGGAATAGCACAGGACATATGGCACATGCCAAGTGCAGATGAGTGACAAAAAAGCCCAGGATGGGGCTCCCTGCAAAGATGAACATGTGCTAACCACACCTCCCACAGACGTACTGGCAATGAAAACACATGCCAAACACACAGCAACACTACCGTCCAACACACGACAGCAACGGAGGCTGGTTAAACACCACCATGAAGCGTGCACAAACAGGGACATGTGTAACCGTTGCCGCAACACCCCCCCATAGGCCAACGAATAATAGAATGGACATATGCATGTGATGTTGTGAAGGATGTGTGGTAGTCCTCAGTATCACAGTGGTAGGGACACAGATACACTGTAATCAACAGTGACGTATGTGCACTGTAGACAGCATACCTGCAGGTAATACAGAGGACAATCACGTGCCACAGAAATATACACATGAGAAAGAGGATAGGGGATAGACAAGTGTAAATGGGACAAAGTATGAATATAGGTTCATAGGTCCATAGGTACAGGGTAGGCTATCTACCCAAGTTCAGCCATAACCCTACACCATAGGTAGGATTCCTTTGCCAACCTTCAGGTCCGGAGATAAAATGCTTACGATATTGCCGTACCTCTGTCAAGCAGTGATAATGATGTAATCCCTGGCCTATATCTGCAATCCCCCATCCAACGGACAAGATACCCCTTGAACAAGGCTAGCAATGATCTCTGCCTCATATGTACTGTGATGTAGATCCACAGCATAGTGAGTGTCTGTGTGACGTATGTGTCACACCAACACATCCATCAATGACCGCGTCAAGGTTCATGTCACCCACCCTTGTGGTTCCGAGGGATGTAGATACAGTAGGTGAAGCATAGACATGACATATGGGTCGATATGGCCTCGCATGTCAGGCACAGGTCAACACTGAACAAGAGGTATGTGACCGAATGGAGCAGGGGTCCTAACAGTGGGGCAGCATTACACAAATCCATTACACCCTGTATCTGTATGACAATTAACCTATGAGGCCTTCCCAGCTGCTGTAGGTGTTGGGTCAGATACCCTCCGAATGGGGCAATGTACTCAATCATAGGTGTAACACGTAATGAGTACAAGGAGACAATGACCTACCCTGATCTAGATGTGAATCCCTGCACAAACAGGTGGTCAATGTAGAAGTCCCACTGAACCACGATAGCAACGTGTGTGTGGAACGAATGGTGATTGACAACCTCTGTCCCCTGATCCCTGGTAATTACCCCTGTGCTCAGTGGACTGCCACCCATATGCTGGGCAGGGGTGACCTCGTACTCCTCGACAGGTATGATGTTGCATGACCTTGCAGTTAGCTGTAGGCCATGTCCCTGACAGCAGATATGCATATCTGGGAAGCCCCTCTGAAGGATATCTGTGTCAGATGTGTGTCCCACTATGGCACCCAATTTGCAGTCATCTGCAAACATTGTCAGCCATAACCCCCCTGTGTATGCCTGTACTTTGGAAATGTAGATGCCGAAAAAGAGTTGACCCAGGACTGAGCCCCGTGGGACACCACCTGTGACTGGCTGTGAGTATGACATTGCGCCAGCAACTATGACTGTGTGGGTTCTGTCACTTAGCCAGTTCACAACCCATCTGGCGATGTATGTACTTACATTCAAGCTGATGGGTTTAGCAATGATACCTGAGGGTGGTATTGTGTTGAAGGCCTTTGCCAGGTTGAGGTAGGCTGTATGGACTGCTTTACCCTCATCAATGGCCTTGGTGACTGATCCTAAAAAGTCACCAAGTGTAAAAGGCATGCTCTGCCTTTGACCAAGCCAAACTGGGTTTGATCCAAAGTATGCAAGTCCCCTATGTCTGCATCTGTGGGTTCTATTATGATCCTTCTCCATGGCTTTGCAGATAAGGCTTGTCAAGTTAATGGGACGGTAATCACCAGGGTCAGTGGAGGCACCATCCTTGTGAAGTGGGACTACAGTCGGCCTGTGCCACTACTTGGGTATGTATCCTGAGGTGAGGCTAAGATTACACAGCCGTCCAACTGTGGGTTTAATTCCCCATTGAGTCTGTGGAGTACACAGCTGGGACACCATCTGGTCCCATGGATGCTGTGTTTACTGTCTTGGAGAGAGCATTTCCCACCTGTGCATTACAGATGTTCCGGGATCTACAATCCCCTGGTATAGATATCTCTCTATGTGGGGGGAAGGGGGTGGATAAGTCAGCACCAAACCTGTCAGCCAGTATGTTGGCAATGTGTGTAGGTTCAGTAATCTTCACATCATTCTGAACCCAGTCTGAGCATATCTGGGAGTGTCTTCCCAGGTGTCCAACATACCTAAAGAAGGCCTTATGACTGTCTGCCGAATCCTTGTTGATGTCTCCGTTGAAATCGCCCTGGATGATTTTATGAGAACTTGTAGGTCTTCACATATAATGAACAAGGGTGTCTAACCTTACAAGTAGTCTGCTCTATCTTGTAGTAGCTACCTCCTGTCGTTGTAGAGCTTGTTCATGGCTGGGGTCCAGCAGACTGGATGCTTGGCTTTGGTACAAAGAGTCTCTGTTGTGTCTGGGATTGCCTGATCCATGCAGTCCTGTAGGTGCTGCTGGAAGGCATATGTACGTGATTCAGCGGTATGAGTAATGTTTACCACCGGCTCAGGGGCATTAAAGGAGACCACACTAGTGTTCAGATGTGTGAAGTCGGCCTTTGAGAAAGGCATATGTATGGTAACCGGCACCACCCACAGCATTGTATGCCAATAGCAGAAGCTATTGTAGGTTGTCCAAACACACGTGTCCGTACACATGGAACATCATAGCAATAAACCACGCCCGGATGTGGGTAATGCTAGATATACCCACGGCAGACGTGGTGCGTTCCCGGGTCCGACGCCCGAGGGACCACACACATAGCCGGCCGTAGGCATAGGCCAACTAGGCAGCCGCCTAGGGCGCCGCTCCACTAGGGGCACCTTTCCAGCCTTTAGTTGGTGTAGGTAGACCAGGACGGGGGTAGCGGGGATGTGGCGGTGGCACCATGGAGTCCTTCTGCCTAGGGCACCGCTTGACCTAAGGCCACTCTTGCCGTGGGTAAATACAGCAGTACCCACACCCAGACGCGGGACATTGCTAGTATGCCATATCATCTATGGAAAGAAACCATATATTCCCAGACATAATGGCACAGCATAATGCCTGTCCGCCGCCCAAACGCAGACATACGGCACCCACGGCGGTGTGGACGTACTGCACGAGATGTCCGTTATCAATGTCGACACCGTCTCGCTCTGTGAAACAAAGTCAACATAGCGAGTCAATACTAAACAGCAGCGGAGAGCCCGATGTCCCCGTTGCTGAGCTGTTCAACCTGTTCCGCCATGTTAAATGTGTGTAGCAGAGCGGGACTGGCCCAAACTAAGCAACGGAGATGTCCGTGGCTCAGTGAAAGCCGTCACGCAATTCCGAACCGATGCAAAATAGCGAGACAGGTTATAAATACCGAGGGTTAGTAATGGAAATAGGTCCGTTCGACCAGACCGTGTGCAATTACTATAACAGGATCTACAACGTGTACGCCGGCCAATCAGCGCACACGGTTAGGAATAATGGGGGGGGGGACATGGTATCACAGACACGGACAAACCGTGCCCATGTGACTCATCTAACATTCGTACACGGTCAGGGCAGTCCCGTACACTGGGCGGACAAGACCAAACCCAAAGCACCACAGACACACCCTGACAATCGACGGCCTGTATGCGTAGGGGATATAAGCCCCTGTGATCTCAACATCCCTGCGGTCACGACATATGCATCCTGGGCCATGAGCGGGAGGGAATAAGGAATGTTTAACATGTAGTACCGCACCTTTCCCAGCAGGAGAATGGATGCCTGTGACGTACGTGAGTGCGGGGGGGGATATGTAAATATAGCTAAGTACCATGGGTATGCATATTAATGAGACCGAACAGCCAACGTGTAGTGGTCACAGTAACCGGCAAACGTGATTGCAGTCCCGTTTGAATTACGACCATAGAACATATAAATGTGAACGTGTACGTAATGCGTCCATGCCGCAAAGACTGTTACATGTATAAAGGTGAAAGTGCGTTCCGCACACGTCCGTCAACCGGATCACAGATATGTTACCGGAATAGTCACATCTAACACAGACCACGTAACCACACAGACCCAGTTAACATATGTAAACAGAACACGGATATACATGTGCGCCTGCGCGTAACCCACAATTAGGAAATGCAAGTGCGCGTGTGCGTCTGTGATCCACACGAAGCAGGGAAAGTTAAGGATGTGTCCTCCACGTCAATCATACATGTCTCAGAAATGTCAGCCCCTGAAAGTATGGAATCGGGCAATGCCATGTAAAGTACCATTAGAAATAATGAGAAACACACGCTATGTGATGAGACAAACATAGAATGTCGATAGAATAACGTGTGTGTTAGTAGTATGGATCGATGATGGTTATGCATCAGCAACCCGACCCACTTGTCAGAAGGTGCCCCCGTACGAAATGCGTTCAGTTGGCTCACACTTGTTGACCGGCCTAGGCTACCGGGATATATGTCCAGTGTCAGCAGAGGCCAGTGGAGAAATGATTCACACACAATAATAGCACAACATACCAAAGTACTCATATATGTAACCACAAAAGAACAACAATAGAAAGTGTCCTGAAAGGACTGGTTACACACAGATCCCAAACGACAGAGAAATATATGGCCAGTGGAAGCACGTCACAATTATGGGATCAGGTCTCTAAAGAAGCAAGAAGGTCACACATGTCACGCCAGCGAATTGCCAGATAGGCACAGGTCAATGTAACACACTGCAAGATTAAGGGCCAACCATCCGTACACCATGCCAGAACCTGTACAGTGGAAAGGTATGGCATGGTAATTGATGTGTGTACACAGGTAATCCACAGACAGTAACAAAGAAAGGTATGAAACGAGGGGTTCACATGTACATATCTACACACAGCAGTCCGACGGCCCGTAGATATGATGCATGGACATAGATTTGCCACTGGAAAACAAGATGTAAACAACTACAGTGTATTCCATTTCATATTGATATAGTTTTAATACAGTCATATTCATATGTAATATTGTGACTCTTATTTACATTCATATTTATACAAAATATGCTGTAATTGTACTTATGTATTCCATGCTTTGGAATCGTAATGCAACAATTATACACATTGATATACAATAGCATGATCAACACACTACATTCTAAGGTTTACTCACAACAATTATCAACTATGTTTCAATATACTGATTGTATTGACCAATATTGTAGTTATATTAACATATTGTTGTTGTATTATTGTTTCCATTAAGTAATGTATGCAACACTGATTTGTATATGTCACTTTATCATCATGACTCGGAGCACTGTCCACTTAACTATGAGCAGGTGTATTGATTAATTGACTTTAAACTGACTCTGAAGGAAGTGTATAAGGGACGACTATCTCATGTATTTCGTACTCCGACGATGCCCCATGTCAGTGGGTGAAAGAGCTCAGTATCCTTTGACTGTGGAGTGTATAGTTTTTGTCATTGTCCGTTTTGGCCTGATTAATGTTCAACAATGTCTTTTATGAAGATGACCAGGACTCAGGGTTTGCTGTATTTCCGCTTACTGGCACGTGGATATAGATAGGCCAAGTAATACATAATATGGGTAGTCAAACAGACATCCGCGATTGGGGAACATACAGCAGCAGCCAAAACCACTGGCCAGATGGTGACAGTCCAACAAGTTCTACACTTTACATATGCACATCGGTGTCCACTGTAGGACTCCAAAAATTGATCCATCCGCAACATCAACCAGCTGCGATCGACACAGACGAAGTGACAGCCGTGACCACGGCACAGCTAGACATATGCACCACCAGCGTGTTTAAGGTTGATGACAACTGTCCATGAAATGCAGGACATATGAACAGAAATCCCCAGATTGTCGTGTCCATAGAAGTGCGTCCACATCCCAGTCCCGCACACATGAAGGATGTGTAATGGGTACCGTGGAGGGCTGCAGCCATGGGATCCTGGGTATGCAGAAATGGGGCTCGGTGTTGTTTGGCAGATGATCCGTTGTCCCGCCCCGTGGGAGGGATGTGGGTATAGCACGTGCCTTACTCCCCAATAATGATGCAAAGCATCCACCGGATATTGCTAAAAGCAGGTGTGAAATGTGTACAGCCCTATATCAGTGTCCAGCAGGCAATTCCCATGGATGGACAAGCCTACGTCCATGATGGCATCCATACCTGCAAGGCCGGTGGAATTACACAGCTGCAGTAAGGCATAACACAGGAAATACAGATGGAAACAACAGTAGACACTCCCCATAGAAATCCATCCTGCCGTGCGAATCCCGGCGTACACAGCAACCAAGCTGCTAGCAAGAATATGGGGATCACCCGCTTCCATACCGCGGAACATACGGGCGACCTGTGGAACACATATTAATGGCACACCAACAACGTCAACTAGGAAGGTCATAGGATGGTTAAACTATGGCGTTCCCACTCATAAAGAACATCCTTTCATGAATAAATAGGTTCTACATGTACCGGCTGTGTTATAATGACAATACAGTGGCGGATAGTTCATAATGGGACCTCTGAGGATTAGTTAAAGCAGTTGCCAACCTGCAGTACTAGATTAACACCATTTGGGTTAATTGTGGAAGGACACGGGTTCCGTAGCACTACATAATATGGGTAGGCAAACAGACATCCGCGATTGGGGAACATACAGCAGCAGTCCAAACCACTGGCCAAATGGACACAGTCCAACATGTTCTACACTTTACATATGCACATCGGTGTCCATTGTAGGACCCAAAAATTTATCCTTAGGTATTGGCAACAGGCTGCGATCGTGTGACCCAGAAGAGGTGACAGCCGTGACTACGGCACAGGTAGATATATGCACCACCAGCGTGTTCAAGGGTGATGACAAGTGTCCATGAAATGCATGCCATATGGACAGAGGTCCCCAGAATGTCGTGTCCATGGAAGTGCGTCCACATCCCATTCCTGCACACATGGAGGATGTGCAATGGGTACCGTCGAGGGTTGCAGCTATGGGATAGTGGGTATGCAGATATGGTGCCCGGTGTTGATTGGCAGATGATCCGTTGTCCCTCCCCGTGGGAGGGATGTGGGTATAGCACCTGCGTAACCCCCCCCCAATAATAATGCGAATAATCCACCGGAGAATGCTAACTACATCTGTGAAATGTGTACAGCTCTATACCAGTGTCCAGTAGGCGATTCCCATGGACGGACAAACGTACGGCCAAGATGGCACCCATAACTGCAAACCTGCTGGAATCACACAGTTGCAGTAAGGCATACCACAGGGAATATAGATAGGGACCACAGTACACACTCCCCGTAGAAAATGAGACCGCCGTGCGAATCCCGGCATACACAGCACTCAATCTGCCAGCACCATAATGGGGATCACTCGCTTCCATACCGCGGAAGATATGGGCGACCTGCGGAACACATACCAATGGCACACCAACAACGTCAACTGTGAAAGTGATAGGATCCATACACTATGGCGTTCACGCTTATAACGAACATCCTTCCATGAATTCATAGGACCTACATGTTTTGGTCGTGTTAATATGACAATACAGAAGCAGCAATGTCCCAATGTGATATCGGCGGATTAGTTAAAGCAATTGTTAGCCTGCATCATTGGAAGTACACCATTTGTGTTCAGTGGCGGAAAACCCGGTTTACGTAGCAGTACATAATATGGGTACTCAGACAGACATCCGTGATTGCTGAACATACAGCAGCAATCAAACCCACTGGCCAGATGGACACAGTCCAATACGTTCTACACTTTACATATGCACATTGGTGTCCATTGTAGGACCCAAAAATATATCCGTATGCAATGTGAGCCGGCTGCGATCGAGAGACCGAGAAGAACTGACAGCCGTGACTACGGCACAGCTAGATATATGCACCACCAGCGTGTTCAAGGGTGATGACAAGTGTCCATGAAATGCAGGACATATGAATAGGACTCCCCAGGTTGCTGAGTCCATAGACGTGCGTTCACATCCCATTCCTGCACACATGAAGGATGTGCAATGGGTACTGTCGAGGGTTGCAGCCATGGGATCGTGGGTATGCAAAAATGGGTCTCGGTGTGGATTGGCAGATGATTCGTTGTCCCGCCCTGTGTGAGGGACGTGGGCATGGCATATGCGTTACTCCGCACTAATAATGCAAATCATCCACCGGAGAATGCAGAATGCAGCTGTGAAATGTGTACAGCCCTATACTACTGTCCATTAGGCAGTTCCCATGGATGGACAAACGTACGGCCAAGATGGCACCCATAACTGCAAACCTGGTGGAATCCCACAGCTGTAGTAAGGCATAACACAGGAAATACAGATAGGGACTACAGTAGACACACCCCATACAAAGCCAGACCGCCGTGCGAATACCGGCGTACACAGCACTCAATCCGCCAGCAAGAGAATGGGGATCACTCGCTTCCATACCGCGGAACAAATGGGCGACCTGCGGAACACATACTAATGGCACACCAACAACGTCAACTAGGAAGGTTATAGGATGGTGAATCTATGGCGTAGCCACATAGAAAGAACATCCTTCAAGGAATTAATAGGATCCACGTTTCGTCCGTGTTATTTCGACAATACAGAGGCGGGAATGTCCCAATGGGAAATCTGCGGATCAGTTAAAGCAATTGTTAGCCTGCATCATTGGAATTACACCATTTGTGTTCAGTGGCGGAAAACCCGGTTTACGTAGCACTACATAATATGGGTACTCAAACAGACATCCGTGATTGCTGAACATACAGCAGCAATCAAACCCACTGGCCAGATGGACACAGTCCAATACGTTCTACACTTTACATATGCACATTGGTGTCCATTGTAGGACCCAAAAATTTATCCGTACGAAATGTCAACCTGCTGCGATCGGGAGACCCAGATGAAGTGACAACCGTGACCACGGCACAGCTACATATATGCACCACCAACGTGTTCAAGGTTGATGACAAGTGTCCATGAAATGCAGGACATATGAATAGGACTCCCCAGGTTGCTGAGTCCATAGACGTGCGTTCACATCCCATTCCCGCACACATGAAGGATGTGCAATGGGTACTGTCGAGGGTTGCAGCCATGGGATCGTGGGTATGCAAAAATGGGTCTCGGTGTGGATTGGCAGATGAATCGTTGTCCCGCCCCGTGTGAGGGACGTGGGCATGGCATATGCGTTACTCCGCACTAATAATGCAAATCATCCACCGGAAAATGCAGAATGCAGCTGTGAAATGTGTACAGCCCTATACTAGTGTCCAGTAGGCAGTTCCCATGGATGGACAAACGTACGGCCAAGATGGCACCCATAACTGCAAACCTGGTGGAATCCCACAGCTGTTGCAAGGCATAACCCAGGAAATACAGATAGGGACTACAGTAGACACTCCCCATACAAAGCCAGACCGCTGTGCGGATACCGGCGTACACAGCACTCAATCTGCCAGCACATAAATGGGGATCACACGCTTCCATACCGCGGAACAGATGGGTGACCTGTGGAACCATACCAATGGCACAATATCAACGTCAGCTGGGAAAGACATACGATGGTCAAACTATGGCGTTCCCACCAATGAAGGACATCCTTCAGTGAATTAATAGGATTAATGTCAATTGACCATGGAATACACCTAATCAACAATAAAGACTCGCTGGCACCTTATGGCACACAAACCATGTCACACATAGGTAGATGAAACAGTCAACGTAGACATTTCGTCCACGACAGGTCACATATGGTATCCAAAGGTTACTTCATAGACATGTAAGCGCTATCACCCGTAGGCCCCGTGAGACTTACACATAACATGGAAGCATCCAGGCTTTAAATATCCCCCCTTACACTTCCATTTGTCACTTTCTATGCGAACAATGAACATGTAGCCACAGCATAGAAAGCACAGACGCACTGCTAATGACACACACACATGTCAACATCTCAGAAAGCATCCTATGAACACACGTATTATATGATATTGTACTATGCCGAATCCTCAACAATCAAAGACCTAACAATGTATATGGAAGATATGCATAGCATATCACTGTAATACAACGGTACAGAACTGACAGAGTGGACAAATGTATGTTAACTCTACATCTGTATCTACACTACATTCCCGTTACGGGTGTTTGCTCCACCTGCTTCTCAAAAGAGGCCTCAGCAGTGTTCCATCGGTCAGCCCTGGTGTGTGGCCAACCCTCCACCTACTAATCTATCTACATCCGCATTCTACAGCATAGCTGAGGAGGTCCCCCCTGTGGTGTTATAACCTAGACGTCGTAAAACACCGAATGTAGACGTATGCCTTGTGATGTGCCCATAGCCGGCCGTAGGCATACGCCAATCCTGCGGCTGCCCAGGGCGCCGCTCTAGTAGGGCCACCTGTCTAGTAGGTGTGTCACGTAGGTATACCAAGATGGGTGCACCATGTGTTGTGGTGGCGTGCGCCATGGAGCCCCACAGCCTAGGGCAGCGGGCGATCTAAGGCCGCTGCCGTCGGAGGGGTAGTACAGTCTGCAGGTATGTGCAGACGTGCACATGTAACAGCGGTCCACAAGGATTACCCATAGTGGCGACACCTGCACAGATGGCTATAGCGGGACACACACACGGCCATGCATACAGCACAGTTAGACATACACACACCATAAATAGGCAAGTACACACAAGGTGTATGGCGTGTACGGGTACAGTGTCAGGACAGCAAGGATAGCTGTCTGCCACGTAATCCAGCAGATGTCTATGAGGTGTTCTGGAATACGGACGGTGCATGGACAATGTGTGGATATGCAACGTACCACAGTTATATGTGTCAGCCGTGCAAGTATGCGATACATGGGAAAGACAGCTGTCCATGGTAGAGCAGCGGTACGGGCACAACATAGGTACATAGATATACAAAGAAAGAGATACAGACGGACACATCTGGCAGGCCCGTGAGTGTAATGTATACAGCACCACCCCACCACACCATAGTAGGGTGCACGTGGAGAACACGCTACGGAGGTCGCCGACCAGAACAAGCACACAAGCGGTACACGAGCTGCGTCCCGCCATCCACAAACACAAGGATGGCGGCAGGTTATGAGTGTTCTGCGTAAACCTCAAAGCCATACCCTATGAACCCATGCAGCTGGGAGCTTGGACACACACACACATGTGGCACGCATGGTGATTGACCACACCCCCACATACCCAACCGCACAAACGTATGACACAGGTATGGAATGCGCTACGTGGACCACCAAACACACCACCATCAGAGGCACATGTACAGGTGGGTGACAACATCCGTAAAGGAATGGCCGCTGATAGCCAAGGTATGTGTTGCGAAGCGTCTAAAAGCATGTTCATCTGCAGAAGCAGCTGGAAACACACACACACACACGGAAGGGCCGGGAGTCGAACCTACGCCTATCTACATGAACTCACTACAGTATGAAGCATTTACAGAACGCGCTACCGAGTTTACTGAGCACAGCGCTGTCAGAGGCATACTTCTAGGCGGGTGACATCACTCGTAAGACAATAGCTGGCAATAGCCAAGGTATGTGTTGCCAAGCGTCTAAAAGCATGTTCATCCGCAGAGGCAGCTGGAAACACACACACACACACACACGGAAGGGCCGGGAGTCGAACCTACGCCTATCTACATGAACTCACTACAGTATGAAGCATTTACAGAACGAAAACCGAGTTTACTGAGCACAGTGCTGTCAGAGGCATACTTCTAGGCGGGTGACATCACTCGTAAGACAATAGCTGGCAATAGCCAAGGTATGTGTTGCGAAGCGTCTAAAAGCATGTTCATCCGCAGAGGCAGCTGGAAACACACACACACACACACACACGGAAGGGCCGGGAGTCGAACCTACGCCTATCTACATGAACTCACTACAGTATGAAGCATTTATAGAACGCACTACCGAAGTTTACTGAGCACAGCGCTGTCAGAGGCATACTTCTAGGCGGGTGAAATCACCTGCAAGACAATAGCTGGCAATAGCCAAGGTATGTGTTTGAAAGCATGTTCATCCGCAGAGGCAGCTGGAAACACACACACACACACACACACACACGGAAGGGCCGGGAGTCGAACCTACGCCTATCTACATGAACTCACTACAGTATGAAGCATTTACAGAACACGCTACCGAGTTTACTGAGCACAGCGCTGTCAGAGGCATACTTCTAGGCGGGTGACATCACTCGTAAGACAATAGCTGGCAATAGCCAAGGTATGTGTTGCCAAGCGTCTAAAAGCATGTTCATCCGCAGAGGCAGCTGGAAACACACACACACACACACACACGGAAGGGCCGGGAGTCGAACCTACGCCTATCTACATGAACTCACTACAGTATGAAGCATTTACAGAACGCGCTACCGAGTTTACTGAGCACAGCGCTGTCAGAGGCATACTTCTAGGCGGGTGACATCACTCGTAAGACAATAGCTGGCAATAGCCAAGGTATGTGTTGCCAAGCGTCTAAAAGCATGTTCATCCGCAGAGGCAGCTGGAAACACACACACACACACACACACACACGGAAGGGCCGGGAGTCGAACCTACGCCTATCTACATGAACTCACTACAGTATGAAGCATTTACAGAACGCGCTACCGAGTTTACTGAGCACAGCGCTGTCAGAGGCATACTTCTAGGCGGGTGACATCACTCGTAAGACAATAGCTGGCAATAGCCAAGGTATGTGTTGCGTCTAAAAGCATGTTCATCCGCAGAGGCAGCTGGAAACACACACACACACACACACACACACACGGAAGGGCCGGGAGTCGAACCTACGCCTATCTACATGAACTCACTACAGTATGAAGCATTTACAGAACGCGCTACCGAGTTTACTGAGCACAGCGCTGTCAGAGGCATACTTCTAGGCGGGTGACATCACTCGTAAGACAATAGCTGGCAATAGCCAAGGTATGTGTTGCGAAGCGTCTAAAAGCATGTTCATCCGCAGAGGCAGCTGGAAACACACACACACACACACACACACACACACACACACACGGAAGGGCCGGGAGTCGAACCTACGCCTATCTACATGAACTCACTACAGTATGAAGCATTTACAGAACGCACTACCGAGTTTACTGAGCACAGCGCTGTCAGAGGCATACTTCTAGGCGGGTGACATCACTCGTAAGACAATAGCTGGCAATAGCCAAGGTATGTGTTGCCAAGCGTCTAAAAGCATGTTCATCCGCAGAGGCAGCTGGAAACACACACACACACACACACACACACACACACACACACACACACAGAAGGGCCGAGAGTCGAACCTACGCCTACCTACATGAACTCAATACAGCATGAAGCATTTACAGAACGCGCTACCGGGCTTACTGAGCATAGCACTGTCAGGAGGCATACCCCTGAGTGGGTGGTATCATCTGCAGAGGCAATGCGTCCGATAGGGAATGAAGTCAGAGTGCGCAGTCACGCAGCCTGTTACCATCCCAAGGTGGCCGTACAGTAACACGTTAGTGCTGCAGTCGGGAATACCAAATAACTACTGATCAGTACATCACGACAGGAATACGGGATGCACCACATGACAGTTCACCCTATGAGAGGGCATCCGGCGTGCAGGATGTAGGCAGCCAATGTGGCATGACAGCCACATATGTGTCACCTGGATGGTCACCATGGCTATGCAGGATGCCATTGGCCATGGCTACACGCATAGTAGCAGACATCGGTGACGACTGTCGTGTGTACCCCCGGCGGGTGTACTGGCCATGCCTCCCACACCTAGCGGTTGCAAAGGGGAGACAGACATGCTCACGGGGTATCAACGCAGTCATGCGCGGTGTGCACTGTACTGTGTGTCTATCTACACAGCTGCTTACTGGGCATGCTCAGACACTTAGACTCGGCACAGAGCAGACATGCATACACATGGTGCGACGGCATGGGTGGCAGAATGTGGACCGTCGTGTGTGTCCAGCCACACAACAGCAACCTGGCCATGCCACAGACGTGGCCGTTGCGAAGGGGATACAGGCATGCACCCGGGGTATTACTGCAGTCGGGCGCGGTGTGCACTGTGCTGTGTGTCTATCTACACAGCTGCTTACTGGGCATGCTCAGACACTTAGACTCGGCACAGAGCAGACATGCATACACATGGTGCGACGGCATGGGTGGCAGAATGTGGACCGTCGTGTGTGTCCAGCCACACAACAGCAACCTGGCCATGCCACAGACGTGGCCGTTGCGAAGGGGATACAGGCATGCACCCGGGGTATTACTGCAGTCGGGCGCGGTGTGCACTGTGCTGTGTGTCTATCTACACAGCTGCTTACTGGGCATGCTCAGACACTTAGACTCGGCACAGAGCAGACATGCATACACATGGTGCGACGGCATGGGTGGCAGAATGTGGACCGTCGTGTGTGTCCAGCCACACAACAGCAACCCGGCCATGCCACAGACGTGGCCGTTGCAGCGGGGAATATCCAGGTGCAATTAACCATGGGTAGGACTGCCCTACAGTTTGTTGCATGCTACAGACCACCCTCCCAAACCCAGGATACCTGCACAGACGTCCTGAGGACACTGGTGAGTGTGCATGCTCTCACAACAGCACCGTATTGGGTGACATCAACCACCCATACATAGACCGGGAACATTACCCATGACACAACACCCTACGCCACCGGTCCCAGGTGTTCTTACACCTGACCGCTGTGAAACAGCCATGAACCATACCCACTAGGGGGGGACGTCTACCAGTTCTGCCCATCACACATGGTGAGGATATGCCCCACACAGGATGTACAGCCCTCAATGGTGATGCCAGACCATATAGTGGATCCACTGGTCATCCACATCCTGCACCCAACACCGGCATGGGAGACCTAAGTGACGACCTCTCCACAGCAAACCACACACATCATACGACCGGTGTGGTACCCTACAAGTCCTCCATGCCAGTGGTGAACACAGGCCACACTGCCAACTCCCTTACGAATGCCTTCTCTGAGCACCCCCAGGGATGTCTGCATGATAACATCAGGACCTTGTCCACCGAAGGCAGGCACATGGTCTGGTGGACCCCAGCCACTGACAAACTGTACATCAACAGTTGGAGCTAATACATGACAGAGCAATATCAGTACCAGGGAAGCCATCACCCATTCATACCGGCGTCACCATACGGCCACACATACAATCATCCAAGGCCGCTTGTGGGAGTGGTACTGCAGAGGGCACATGAGACAACCATAGGGCCTTCCTTAACTGTGGTAGGGACATGGGTGGGAGCGCACAGTCATGGCCAGAAATGATCCAGAATGGTACAACGGTCACTGCACCCACAGACATTGTCAACAAACCAGCGGACATGTTCCATGCATACATCCAACCCCAAGAGGGGACATATCCATCCCACCAGAGTCTAGCCTCCGAAACATCTCATATGCCCTGGAGTGATCTGATATCTGTTAGGTGGTGAACACAGCACCAATGGGCCCCGATGGTGTCCCTGGCTGTGTGCTACCCAACCTCATTGAGGCCCTCGGCCCACACATGAGGCCACTGTGTCATGTTAGCCTTACTATGGGCTAGGTCCCCGATGGATGGCATATGGCATCTGTGGTCCCACTATGCCAGGGTAGTGCTCTTCTGGACTGTAGACATTCCCGCCCTATCAGCTTGACAAGCCTTGTCTGCAAAGCTGCGGGGAGGTCCATACAGGTGCCCATGGATACAGACAGTGGTGTACAGCCAATACCGGAACATACCCACAACAACTTAGTCAAGGGCGGATCCTGCCTCCCAAACCTGCTCGTCCTGTCTGGAGCGGTCACCAAGGCCATTGATGGGGGTACGCCGGTTTGCACACACTACCATGACCTGGTGGGAGCGTTCAGAACACACTCCACATGGGACTCATGGAAAGGCTCGCCAGCGTACATGTGGGGACATATGTCACACGATGGTTCTCAGAATGGTTGGAGGTCACACCACACAGGGTTGGTGTTCCTGGTGCCGTGTCAGACTCAAATCTGGTCTCCAGTGGAGGCCCACAGGGCTCAGTCCTGGGCCCCCTGCCATACGGCATTCGACCTTCCAATGTGCATGCAAACATAGGGGGATTGTGGCAGACAAGGTATGCAGATGACTGCACACCGGCCACCATACCCAACACCCCATCTGACACGGACATCCACCTAGGGCGTCATAGACATGGATAACTGGTGCCAGAGCCATGGCCTGCTGCTACATGCCAGAGAAGGTGCAGACCTACCCAGTGTGAAGGACATGTTCGCCCCGATGTAACATGTAGGTGGTAAGCCATTCAACATGGTGGACATGTTCATGGAAATGGGTACCACACCTGTCGGTAACCTCTGTCAACACACACAATGCCAATGTGGGTGTGAAGACATTCCACTGTGGCCACCTGGTCTGGAAGGAATCACATCCACATCAGGGGTGTTCATTGTACCCCTGTACACATCACACACCAGAGCAATGATTGCGTACAATGGCACATCTGGGCTGTACCTAACCTGACACCTGCAGCACTCGGAAGGACCACAAACGTTCCACAACGCGGGGATGAAGGTGCTGGGACATGTGTCACACGCTGCCCGACCAAGGGGACTCCGGCTGTATACCTTCCCAGCACATCTGCTCTGTGGTGATCTGTGCCTGACATACACGGCCATGTCTGACCTGGGTGACATGGGCATATTCCACCTCCTAGGCTCCAGGCAAACACGGGCACAGAAGCGACTGTCAGACACCTCACCACAAAGATGACTAGGACGTGCTGGGGGAACAGGGTCAACGCCCGGAGACCCCCTACAACACGGAGAGGATTGCCAGCCCATGTGAAGCAAAGGCCCTGACTGCCTTTGTCCAGGAGTAATCATGACGTGTGGATGTGTGATCATAGGTATGCGCCAGGCATCATCTGTGTGTCAGTGCTGGACGAGGGACAGGAGACTGATGGATGTGGCATCCCCATCCTAAGGGGTGTTAGCAGCCACACACAGTCATGCTAGGTCTACACATGTCGTAGGGCACATAGCCTGGTATGTACATGTGCGCCTATGTACCTATGTAGGGGTCCATGCCGGTTGCGGGTACCTGTGCTATGCTGATATTGCCAGACGTGCCTGTGGGTACCCCACGACTACACGTGGGGAACTGATAACAGTGCTCCCAGTAGGCACATGCAAGTACACCATCATTGGCATACGGGTTAACTGAACCAACATGGTGCTACACATGTAACCACCACGCATACTGTGTACACAGAACAATGAATGCTGCACCTGCACTACATGGTATGTCTGCTGCATGATGTCAGTGCACAACCCACATCACATACACACCTGTCACCAGCCATACACACACACCGCAACATACACATCACGTACTATGCGGACACAGGTATCACATACACCTCTCACTATCTTGTCCACCCTGTGCATCAGAATATGTTTGCATAACCGTGCACCGATGGTGTAGCTCACGGTTCTGCGGCAGAGACTTCATCATATGCACAGGGTGATATGTGCCACAGGCATGGGCTGTACCAATGGATGACATCATGTGTGTGTGTAAGGGCCTGTGCATTGACTGGGCATGACTGTGTAGAATGCATGTGGATGTGGTGGAGCCCTACAGTTGTGTTTGCTGTGTGTGGGTATGTGTGTACACAGTTCAGTCATCTGTGATGCCTACACGGGGTATGCTTGGCAGCCCCAGACTGTACAGTGCAGGTGGTACGGCTCACTGTGTCCGCCTGCGGCGACGTGACCCGTGCCTGCCTGGGGTCGCACGGGCACTACCGGGTGGAGGTATAGAGTGTCCACTCTCCGATGACACATGTCCGCTGGAAACGTGCCCACGCCGGGGCCGTCCAGGGCCACGTCCACGTGGCCTGCTGTGTCCTGGTGTGGTTGGTGTAGTAGCAGCTGCACTGCTGCTGCTACCAGCACTGTGTGGGTGGGCATGGGAGGTGGCACGCACACGTTGACCTGCACTTGGTGGTGTTACTGGCCCACGCCCACGTGCCCTATGCCTCACCCCTACCAGGTGTTCCAGCACGGACAGCTCACGCTCACGGATGGCCATGCCTCGGTCGAGGATCCCAGCCATCTCACCCAATCTCCTATCCAGAACATCGGCAAGATGCTGTTGGGCATTCGCCAATGACTGGATGTTCTCATTCAAGGAACGGATTGCAGACCTCTGCAGCCTCTGCCCTTCCTGGTTCTGCCGTTCGGCACGTGCCTGCGCTGCCATTACAGTCTGGAACATGCGTCTGGTTATACCAGCTGCTGCACCCTGTACGGCAGGTGTATGTCTAGCAGTGCTCCCCCTACGAGCAGCACCTGCCACATGCCTGTGTGGCACTGCACCAGTCATTACACTGGCAACATCGTGTGTACCCACACCTTCTGCAGCCACCACACATTCCTGCTCGGTGCCAACAGACGCTGACTGACCGTCATCTATGGGCAACGGTGTTGGGGTATGTGTCGGCATCTGAACCGTGTGCGGGGATGAAGGGGACGTAAGTGTGATGTTCTCCAATGGCACAGTGTCTGCCTGTGACGACCCTGCCTGTGCCTCATGCACATGGTCATCACCACTAGTATCTGTGGGGACACTAGCATCAGATGGACCGCAGGAGGGGAACGCACCTACAGCACCTGTCAATACAAAGACATACCGTACGTTACATTACAGACATGCAGACACACACACACACACACACACACACACACACACACACACACACACACACACACACACACACACACACACACACACACACACACACACACACACATGCAGACACATCATGCATGTGATATTGCAGGTGGCATGCAGCATTCCCACACCACAGACCAGTGAATGCAGCCCAGACATTCATAGTGGCAGTATGCATACTGCCCTGGAGGGAACACTACAACAGGCAGGTGTCTTTTAGTAGGCATGCAGTACACACATTCATGGTAGTTTGCATGCATCACCGTGATACACCGTGTGGCCACGGGCGAGTTAACAGTACACATGGCTGCCGTCACTATGTCATGTACACCGCAAACATGTGCGGTATCATGTGGACATGTGACGATGGTGTCCCACCACATGCACCACATCACAACGGATGTCACAGTGCAGTGTTATGTGTACAGTCTACAGATACAATGCATGTGTAACAGGGATGTCTGTGCAGGTGTGGTTGGTGTGAGCTGTGTACATAGCTGTACAGTGTGGAGTACGGGCACTGTGCCACTGCACGGTAGCAGGACACAGGTATGTTTCTGTGCGATGCGTGACCTGGACGCATTACATTGCCATGTCTGAAAGTCAGTTCAGCTGCTCAGCAGCACGTATATGGTGGACATTGGTGGCACCTCTAGTGGCTGTAGACAGGCATTCCATTTCACTGGTGTACCACATCGGATGTCCAGGGGGTCCACTACAGTGATGAGCCCACTATGTGTGGACAGGGTGCAATGGTGACTACCCACTGTGGATGTACTGTGTGGCAACATGCCTGTAGGTATCACCCATGGCCTTGTTTGTCTGGGTCATCGACAATTGTGTGTGATGGACATCGTGCACACGGCCCTGTGGTGGCCCATGTGACATACAACCATACTAGTCTGAGGTGTCACATTCCCTACGGCTATGCAGACATTGTGGATGTCTGCTATGTCGTGCATAGGTCATGTCATGGTGTGAAAATGTTGCAGACAGACATCCACGTGCATGGGACATGGCATGTGCCATGTCACAACGTGTGCACCCGATGCAGGGGCATAGGTCACAGTGGTAACACCTGTGCTCTGGCCAGATCACAGCTCACTATGTGGTACTGTGTGCATACTGCAGAGGCATACCAATGCATACTACACATGCAGCCATTGTGGAACACCTACACCATTGTATGCATAGCTGACTGCACGTAACACACCAATGGGTTATGTGGTGTCATGCCACTCTATACTAACGGTTGTATCTACTGTACATGGGTGGTGTGTGTGTCGGGTGGTGCAACCTGTATACCGTGACTGGGGCACACCCAGGTGTGCATGTCATACCTGGACACATGGGGAATATCAATACACCGTATCATGCCTTTGACTAGCAACAGACTTACCTGCGACAGACCCTTGTCTTTGCGACACGCCAGACGTACCTGTATAGGGATGACACAAAGGTATACACATTATCCATTACTATCGCCACGGTCAGCACTGTGCATGTCACATCATGCACCTGTGAGTTAGCATGTGCTATGCACATGTCTGCAAACACAACATAGCATACTGTAGTATGCATCTTGTGTGGCCATATACCTGGCATGTGTTGCTATATTATGTGTTGTACTATGACACCCACTCCTACGTCGCTTATCATACAAACATGCAACACTGACTTACCAGGCAGCTCCGAGCTCATTGGTTGGGAGACACCCACCTCCACGATGGACGCGAGGGTTTCCGCGTGTTGTTCCATGGGTGTCCCCAGACTGGCCAGGAGCTCCTCCGTGGCTGTGAGTGGGGGCTGGGTTTGTGGCCCACCACCTGTCCCACCTTGTTGTCTGGCGATTGCAGCGGCACGCTGTCTCGCATGCCGGATTAGGTCTGTGCAGTGCCTGCGGATCTGTTGGTATGTGCGGTTGTAGCCGCCCAGGCTGTTCACCCTCCTGCGCATCTCCTGCCACATCTCCTCACGTTGTTGTGCCTGCAGTGGCACATGGCTAAATAAGATGTCATAGTTGTCATGTAACATTGGTATGATGACCTCGTCTTCTTGACGGCTAAAGGCAGGCAGCCGGGAACGTGGCATTATCTGTAAGACATAATGATGGTGGCAGGTCACATTTACACTGCTGTGCTGGCATACTGCTGGAAATACATTGCTATGACATGTACAACATCTGCACAGTAATCTGTGAAAGGCATCATGGCAGTGACACAGCCGATGTGTTGGCTTCACACCATTGAGCAGTGGGTGTCATATCATATCTGTGTGTCACCTCATCACACTGTACACGCACCATGTTGATGTTAGCCTGCTGTGGACATGTGTACCTGGCTGCACCTGTGTCCATATCAGTTGGCATGGGTCCCCATGTGACGTCGGTTCTACTGTTCACCTGGATGCTGTGTATATGTCAGTAGACATCACGTCCGTGGCCATTATGAACGTCAGCAGTGGCACTGTACACATACACATGGACACCTGCACATGCATGTGTTGTGCCATGTACATCCACACAGCACTGTACGGGTGTTGGACAACTTGCCACAGCTCACCTGTGTTGCACATGTGATAGACATAGGACAATGTGTAACCATGACACATTAGCAGGAAAGGCCATGCATAGCATGTACACACGCACATTGTCCACAGCAACACACAGCACCTGTAACACCACAGGGTGCATCACCGCCACATTACTGCTGTGTATGGTTGATAGTGACAGTGCCTTTTGTCCATTGCACCATGTAGGACTGTGATAGCTCATGCAGCCTTGCTGGGCAGGGCTGCATGGTATGGCAGGGTATGCCACATACATGGCACTGGGATGTGATCCACCTGGGGGTTAACGATATTGGCAGGGTGGCTGTCCATTCCATATGTCATTGCTATGTGTATATGGACATTCAACATGTCTATCACCATGGTGTGGACACTGGCCTCATGCAAGGTAGGCTGCACGCTGCTTGGTGAGGGTGTGTCTGGTGCATGCAGGTATCACACATCCATGCATACACTGTAACCCTGACAGGTGCTATGTGCTGGGATATTGATCAACACAGTGCTGTATGTGGACACACACTGCTATCCCGTGCACATGGATGGTTGCCTGCACTGATGTGGGTACCACATATGTCTACATCCAGTGCCTGCTGCCACCCCCATGTCTGCTGGTGCACTGCACACCGCCATCCCTCCCTCTGGAAACGTGGTGTTGGGCACAGCATAGGTATCCATGTATGGGGACAGGGATGTTCACATAGCAGGGGCACTGATGGTATCGTCGATCTGACCATACACGTATGACGCACCCCTCACACATACAACCCATTCATTATGTTGTTCACAACGGTGACACAGCTATACTGCTATGCCGGAGACATTCACAGCCGTACATACACAGATGCATGCACGTCCGTCTGTGGCATGGCCTGGACTATTGGTGTGGTTCGGCACATAACGTGTTTGACTGCGGCTGGCGCAGACCTACTGTGCACATGTCTACACGGTAAGCCTGTTCTACAGTAGGCATCAGTGATGTGCTGTGCACATATCATATCTGCACATTTGGTTGGTGTCCGTCGGTCCACGGGCCAGTGGTGGGACACACAGGGATGTTGCTGAACATATATGCATGCAACCCTGTACTGCTGTAACGCTAGCCTCTCAGGTGCTAATGTGTCATGGACATGAACACCGTACCCGCACATGTGGTTGTGGGCTGCCACCCGTACCCATCTCCTCCTGTGGGTTGCTATCATCCCACACCCTCCTTGTATTGTATGTTCAGGCTATGCACCTATGTGGGGCTTGTGGGCATGCAATACAATACTATATGCCTTTGCACCCATCGCAGACAATGTCACACAGGTACACTGGCAGCCGTACACTTCACAGCTTGATGTCGGCACATCACATGTTGTACACACATAACACATCTCCTGTGGGACATGGTCAATTGTACGGGCATGTCCAGCAGTCACATGCCACTGCTACCCCTACATGACGGCTATGCAGGACATGTGGCTGTACAGCTACTGTCACATGTACACGAGCAATGCCCCCCTACCTACATCACGTGGTACTGCCTGTGGGGTATGTGCGTCTGCATCCATGCTATGGCCATAGATGACATTTGTACATCGATATGTGCAACATACCTCATTGGGAGTTGTCATGTGCACATGTTCAACGTGTCAACGCATTGTTTGTGTCTGTCGGACGGTCATTGTTGTGCATGGTTTACATGGCTGCCATAGCGTACTGTGTGTGATTCCAGGTACTTCATTGGGCTACCAGCATTGTACATTTTCACAGCACATTCCAGCCATCACGTAGCCATCCTAGATGACAGTGGGAGGTGTTCTGCCATGTGCACATATGTCACACAGTACGAGGGTGACTGACACACATTCTCAGGACAGGGTTCTGACTGCTGTGGATGTGTGTGATGGTGTCGACGACCATGACTGCGCCAGATGGTGTCATCTGGATGTGTAACATTCACAACACACACCTACCTTCACATAGCAACACATCATCCACAACAATGGACATTCCTGCATGAACACTGTGTGCAGTATGTCTGTATGACCACTGCATGTACCACTGGTAGCCACCAGCATGGCTGCCTACAACAGCAGTGTGTATCCTGTGTGAACATGGGTTACACCATTCACAACACACCTGTGTCAGATGGCCCTGTTGTGGGTCACAGTGCAGTTCCACACATCATGTAACAGTATACATCGTGCACCAGTATGTTGCGGACATGTGAACGGCTGTGCAACTCAACATATGCACGCATGACACATCACCTGGTACACCGTGTCTGTCTTACCACCTGCTATTGTGACCACCCTGTGATGACATTGTACAGGCCACATGGACTGGGACATGTGATGGCTCAAAGGTGTATTCACCCTCCGGGTGTGTGTCTAGCCAGGTGTACAGTAGCCAGTGGTCTGCACGCAGGGATACTGTACATTGGCCTACTCTGTCACTGGGACTGTTGACTATGGTCATACTGTACTTATGCAGGCATGTGGTGTTTGTCCAGTCTGACAGTCGTGGTCAACCACACTACTGTGGCACACATGACCTGCGGACATCTGCCTAGGGTGTGCGGCCCACATGTACATCTTCACATGCTATGCTGCCTGTGCAGCGGTGTCACATGTCTGTCTCCGGCAGGGCTGTCACAGGCAGGCACGGCATGCAGTGATGTGTGACAATGCTTGCACCCTCCACTGTGCTGTACACAAGCACTGCACACACAGTAAGGCACGCATGACATTTATCTGCAGTGCCTGGGACCTGCCTCCATGCCCTACACAGCACACCTGCCAGTCCAGATTGTACACAGATCATACCTCCCAGGCACATACCTGGACTGCAACACACACGGTGGGTGGTTCCCACACCACACAGTGATTTACACACATACTGTATATTCCCGAGAAACAATGCATCATAGGTACTCCATGTTCAGATACCCATGTTTGTGACCGCTACACACATTGTGACACGCGACGGTGAGTACACTGTACACCACAGGTTACATGCTGGCTGTGTTGTCATACTGTACATTGCACCTCGGACAGTTGCTACTGCCATGTGCTGACAGCAACACGCACTTCCCTAGTATGGACTCCCATGTACCCACACATGCTTGGCCATGCACTACACATAGCTGGGTGACACATTACACGACACATACCATACCTACACTACCCTCGGCATGCACCATACCTCCATGTGTCTGTGTGCTATACCTACGGACATCCCCCCTCTGTTTGCTGAACATCTATGCTTCGCGGCCCTGCTAGCCACGCCCTAGACACACACCCATCGCAGCATGCATGGTACATGTGCTCTACGGCCGGTACTACCGACGTCTGCTGACGGGGGTAGTTAATGGCATGGCACCCCGGCAGATGGACAGTATACGTGACTATGCTGACACATATCACAGTGCACTTCCGCTACATTTACGCACTGGTAGGGACCATGCTATTCCACACAGAGACATGGTGGTACTGGCCTTTTCACAGACGCCACGGTGGTATTCCTGTTCCATGCACATGTGCTGTATGGGCACATGTGCAGGCTGTTGCACGGTAGTTATGTTCACATGTGTGTGGTGCATCACTTGACAGTCATGGTGGGTCCTCATGGTCCATCACATACTCCACAGCTAGCTACCTACACATGACTGCCGTACATTGCAGTGTGGGCCCTCACGCAGTGTGGTGGTATGTCTGTGTTGTTTGGCTACATCCACATTCAATGCAGCATACAACAGTCATCCAGGCATTGCCAACACAGATGTTGCTGGCATCATGCCTGCCAATGGGGTACCTACCAACAATACACACTCTCACTCACTACAGGGTTCCAATCCATAGCTGGACATCGCATTGCCCCTGTGGACACATACATGGTACCGCCATGCACACGTTATGTCCTAGGACACTGTCCCAATGTCACCTCCGATCTCCGTAGTTGTTATATCCCGCCAACCTGGCTGTTATGTGTCTCTGCAGCAGCCCACTGAATTGACTGCTAGCCCATTCATGGACGTTGTGTACCTTGACCACCACACTACCGCATCTATCACACTACACATGGGTGGTACTGCATTGCACGTGTGGGACTGCATTTGTACACCCATGACTGGGCCATTCAGTATGGCACTGGGCCACATCCTCACATACATGCTTCACACACTCATTGACGACCTCCATGCCTTTACTGGCACCCTTGTTGGGCTTCTGTGCGCCACAGCACACCACATCCACATGCTGGCCACCTGTCATACCATTGCATGGGTGGTTGGTGTGGTACAGAGGGTAACAAATCAGACATTATCCCCTCATTGCCCTTCAGCACCATTCCACATTCTGGTATTGCCAATGTACACATCCACCATCACATCATACCCTGTGTCTCAGGATGTTACGCCATGTGACTCCTGGACAGGTCACACAGTGGTGCAAGCATATCATGCTACCTACAACATGTCAGGTACATGTGACATTGCACAGTCCTCAGTCATGTGGCCCCTCATGTTCACTATTTGCTTACATACACAACATGCTGTCACGGAGTACTGTCCATGCCTACATATACCACATCTACATACCTGGCAGCATTCTAGCTCAACCTACTCATACTGCTAACAACCATACAGGTGTCGGTGTGGCAGATATATCATGTAGATGTCATTGCGTCAGATACATCACACATAGTGCATACACATCACCTTTGCATAGCGACAGTCATGCACTGGGTATCACATGGATACTGTCCCTATACATGCATATCACATTGTACATGGTTGCTGTACACACACATGCCCCACATGGTGCTGTGGTTGCCATATTCCACTGTGGCGTGGGTACACATCTGCAGGGCCACACATTTCTGGACTGTATGTCTTGCTGGTACATTGGGTGCCCTTGTACCTGTGCCATACACACATGTACACGCGGGCAGTGTTACAATAACACATTTGTGGTGTACCTTACACAACGGCTACAACTTTACATGTCACAGTATAGTCATGCCGTGATGTATACCCGGCTCAGACAGTTTACATATGCAAATGACAGACGGGGAACACATCTGTACTCACCTGCATACCACTTACACAGGGGTGTCATCTACTCTGCCATGGGCCATGTTCTCCGCATTACTGATGCATGTAGTACTCCTACATGGCGTTTGCAGTGGGCAGGGTGAATGGAGCACTCCTGCATATGTGCACACATGCCACATTGCTCAGCCTGGGCTTCTGTGTGACCTCCGCAGACTGGACACACACCATGCTGTGGGACATAGGTCCTGTGCACATCCCACAGGGACACACTGTGGCACTGGTCATGTGATAGCTCCCTTGCTGATAGGGTGACACATACACATGGTACCACCACAGCGGAAGTACTGTGTAGACATGCAGTTGACATCCACCTCTGCTGTTCAGTGGACACTACCATGGGGGGGTGACACTACTGTGTACATTGCACATGTGTTTACACACGGCCCTGCCGGACGTCATTGTTGCACACATTGCACCTGCTACAGATCGTTTGGACATGGTTACTTGCTGTTCCCTCCATTTCGGGTGCCTATTCTGCTACTACTCTGTCCCATATGTGCAGGCCATACATATCCTGTTTATGTACATAACACTAGGCCATACCTCCATCATGCATGCTATGCCTGTGATACTGTGTATGATGTCTGAACATATCCATCATGACAGCTTTACATTACACATACTTGACATAGTCACCCCTACTGCGAGGCATACGTGCACGTCGTGCGCACATTCCGTATGACATCGACGGTATATGCCCATACACATGTGTGCTGTGACACTATACATACATGTCCTATCCCCTGCTGTGGCACTTCATTGTTGGACATCCACTGCCAGCATCGGCGTGGGTGGTGGCATTGTTCTGTGTTTTAAATCCCTATGGCAGCCCTTGAGTTATCCCGGCTGTGTACATGATGTCCCACTGCTGTGCACACGTTGTCCACAGTCGTTGGTATGCTCCGCGGATTAGCACTACATAACCACCTTTCACCACTCTCTGCTTTATGGACAGGTATCTTTACTTACAAACACCGTTCACATACAGTGCAGATTCGTCATACATATCATGCGTTATACACCAGTACATCTCGTGGGTTCGACATACCTTTCCTGTCTTGTCTTCCGTATTCCGCTTGAAACACGCTAGTTACTTGTTAACAGTTCCTTTCCAATACAGTGTTAGTTCGGTATGAACATACAGTTTGAATATCCTGGGAGTCTTCCTTATATCCGTCGTCACCTGCGGCATGTGGGTTCATCACGCCAATAGCTGTTCCTCGGTGTGTACTTATGCGCATATCACCGGTGCATCTCCTCCATTCATACGGTACGCGTCGGAACTAGGGCATGGTTCATTCCTCGTGTGGGCGTTGGTTATTTGCACTACCTTCATGGGGATGGTATGTATTGTATTATGTTATGTGTGACTGCAGCCGCTATGTGTGGTGTCAGGTACATTTCGCTGTGGTGTTAGCCGTGGATTGTGTGTGTTGAGTATGGTATTATGTTCGACATGTGGGTGTCCGTGTCCTGGCGGCGTCTGTCGATGGCGTTGTGCATTCGGATGTGTAACATAGCTCTTATATTCCTGTACACAACGGATGCAGGGATGCATCCGCTGCTGATAGTGTTTCCCACGCGGGTTGTTGCGGGTATGCCGCTGTCATTGACTGCCTGTATGTTTTTGCTACTATTTCGGCTTGTATCCCTTTGATATGTGCGATGGGGTATATCGGCGGCTGTGGGTGACGGGTACGGGTTGTGGGCCTTGCATTTATACATACACGGTATGCTTGTGTGTGTGCTCCATCCCTGCTTGGGGAGCTGCAGGTTACCTGTCTGTTGTTCTGGGAGTGTTTGTTTTGTTGATGTCGTCTGGTGTCGGTATCGCCTGCATGTGTGCTTCCTGCATGTATTCCTCCGTCACATCGGTTATATATCTGCGGATGTTCGTACGTGCCTACTATCCCTTGGCATTTTGTCACGGATAGTTACGGTGATTGTGGTCCTGTACTTGGGACGGCCTGTATGCTACCGGTTGCCACCTATTCGGGTGGCGTTTGCTTGCTTAACAGTCGTGGAACACACAGCGGTATTTACGGGACGGTACGTGGCCACGATCGGTGCCGGGGTAGCACATGCGTATTTTCGCGGTACATGACTGATGCTGTGTAACGTTGCCGACGTATCGTGTTGACTTTACCATATCGGCGCCATACATACGGTCATGGTTTGTACATGCGTCCTTTGCATCTCATGTTGGCTATAGTCCTGTGGTACATTCTGGGACATTTCCGCTTTGCATCGTTTTACGTCGCCACGTGCCTAGCCACTGAGGAGCTCTCAGTACTACTTTGTGGGTACTGCTGTACATACGCCTGTGGTTCCTATACTGTATGCCTACGCATGTTATTCCACTCCGCCTGTAACATGTCACCTACATACACATTTTACAGTGGCACACACATTACACACGCACAGCGGAACACACGACACCCTCACCTCACACATACACATACTGCCGCTTTCGCAGCGACGGTTGCACACAGTACCTACGTTGACCGCATCGCCGGCGGCGGTGTCTACCTCCGCACTCATATCCTAAGAATATGACCCGCACATGTCCTGTTACTGTACCGTGGCCTGGCGATCATCCCGACCCGCGGATATGCATTGAGGCAGGTTGACCTTTCCATGGGTGGCGTTCCCTGCTCTGTCCACCCTCCCGGATAGTCGGGTTGTCGTTCACTATGTTTACTATGTGGAGATTTCGCGTCTTACTTCTCTGTAACCTTGCATCCCTGGGATTCCCTATTTAACCTGTTGTACTTTATATCTGTGTATGTGTACATATATTTCTACGTGTGTAATGATATCTATCTCCATATCTGTGTATGCACATATGTACATATGTAGTCGACTTGCGCCGAACGTGGCAGCATACGGCTACACCGTCTGCTGTAGGACCCGCGTGCGGTTGAGGTGTTGGCGTTCCATGCTCCGCTGGCTGTTGGGTGTGCAGTGTTTGGGTGCTGCCTATGTTGGAGTCACACATAGGACCGCCCATACGGTACACATTATGGGCGGACATGTTTGTGTGGCGTCCATTTCACTGTGTGTGCAGGTAGGGAGGTGTCAGTCCATGGGGCCTACGCTGTCAGAGTATGTGCTATACGTTCCCTCTTTGCCAAGGCATAGGCATATTGGGTACGCCTCCGTCTACCTACTGGGGCTGGCACAGTGTGTTCTTGGCGCTGAACGCTCTGTGCCTGTGCTTGCCTTGGCAGTTGTGGCGGGCTTGGTGGCCCTACACCATTATGTCCCTGCAGCAGCTGTTTCCGCAGGATCATATTATGTAGCATAGCACATACTATGAATATGTGGGCACATGTGCCTGGAGAGTACTGCAAGGCTCCACCGGATGTATCCAAGCACCGGAACCGTGATTTCAACATCCCAAACACACGCTCTATGATTATTCTGGTTTGTGCGTGTGCCTCATTATGGCATTCTTGCATGTGTGTGTGTGCATTTCTGATGGGTGTCATCATCCACGGCTCCAGTGCATAGCAAGGTGACCTTGTGTGATGTCCTCCCTGGCGAATACCTGATACAGCTGTGAGGCATGCCAGATATGGGAGTCGTGGTAGCTTCCAGGGCTGCCAGCACACACATCCATGATAATGCCCTGCGCATTGCACACGACCTGGCAATTGATGGAGGGGTATCCCTTGCGGTTTATGTAGCGTCTACCCTGCTCCCGGGTGGTGACTTGATTTCTATGTGCGTACAGTCTATCGCACCCAGTACCTCCGGGTATTGTGCCACACGGTGGAAGTGGCGCATATTGCTAGCCAACTCCTCCTGAGATCTGGGGAAGTTTATATACTCATGGGCATGTCGTAACATGGCATCCAGGAACTGGTGTAGTACCCTGGATGCTGATGCCTGTGAGATGCCCATTATATCCCCGGTTGGCCTTTGAAAGGTACCTGTAGCCAGTATTCGCAAGCTTACACATACCTTTGTGTCCACTGGGATGGGCTCCTCTCTGTTGTCTCTTGTTCTCAGGCGTGGCCGGCACAGCTCCACTATTTGCTGTAACGTGTCCCTGTCCACCCTGTAACGCTCTACTATCTCCAGGTCTTGCAGCCCCTGGTAGGTCACCCTTGGTCTGAACACTCTCCTTCTCCTCTGAGGCCTACGGTAGTTGTCGGCACCCTCCTCCGCAACTCCGTCTGTCTCTGACACATGCCGATGCATCACGGCCACGGCGGCACCCAACATATACATATTAAAAGTTCCCCGTGTGTTTACACCCTACGGTGCGGCGTTTGGGAAAACGCGCTGTGTGTTGTGTGCATTCACACTTTATACTGTTGTGCTGTACACCCGGTGATGTCATTGGGTGTGTCTGTGCGGCCGTATCTGTGGATTATCTTCCGTGTTTTACCGTTGCAACTGCAACGCTGTTGCCTTTGGTGTTACATTACACTTGCCTGCATTGGCTTAGCTTTGCACCTTACCTTACTGTTTCTGCACGTTGCACCTACTATTGCCTGGAGTGCATCCTGCAGGCACATGGCATATCATGCATTTTGTCTGCCGCCGCCGTTATGCTACCTCTGTACTTGGCTGTGCTATTTCGGTTCTTTGCTCTTTGCATTTCTGCTACATCCCCTACTGTCTTTGCATTCATATGCCTCCCCTTTCCCGTTTTGCGGGAGTCTGCATGCAGAGTTGTCAGCTGCCGCCGTTTGCCCTTCCTGGATTGATTGGTGTTGATTGCTCATTACGACTCCAATTACACTGCTTCCGCATTTCCTCATATTCTCCGCATTACCTTCCTGTATCCGTGGTTGTTGACGGGGCGGCCGTCACATGACTGGGTTGGGGAACGTAGTCATCCTCGTGCACATGCATCTGTGCGCGCATTATGTACTCTCAGCGCATCTATTTCCTCACACGCCGGTCCTGCTGCTGTGATGTGCATTGTACAGCCCATGTTTGCTGGGCTCCAATGTGCTTCCTCCTACAGTGGCACACCCCTCTGCGATTGACATGTATTCCATGTAGGCCACTCCTCGGTGTATTACCGCTGCGCCGTTTGCTCCAGCCTTACACCGGCGGAGGTTTTGCGATTCAGTATTATCTGCCTCATTTGCATGGCATTGACTGCTAATACATGGTTACGGCGCCGAACACTGCCGCCACTCCTTGGCAACCCTTGCGCTGGGGTTGAGGCTTTCCATACATACTATGGTGTGTGGTGGCTGTGAAGCTGATGTGTATTATACTGCTCTTTTAGGACATTGTCATATTATTTCATTGTTTCGCACCTTCTGTGCACATGTCCGGGGGTTCTGCTGTGGTTTCTGCGGACATACCATTTATGTCATTATTTACATTTTGTGCATGTTTTCTTTGGACATTCTCGGTGCCTTTCGCCATTGGCATATTGCACCTGTATGATACCTGACGTTGACAGCCTTCCGTTACTCCTTGGTCATGTTTGGGTAAATGTAAACCGTTTTTTTTGGTTTACATTGCCGTGCCCTTATGCTACGCCTGCGCCACTTCGTGAATCGCTATTTGCCTTCATTTGCATGGTGCAACACCGCACAAGGTGTGTTTAGCATACCTACGCCGGGGGCGGCGCAGGTCCGGCGCACGCCGGTAGTGCACGTGAAATTGGTTCATACCTGAATCGCTCGGTGGCCATATTTGGCATTGTAACGCCAACGCTATGCGGGCGCCTGGCGCAAGGTTCATGAATCCTGGGGCAAGTGTTTCCCTTGATTGGCACAGAAAAGGTTGGGATAATGTTGGAATAGGATTCCCCCGATATTCAATTGTAGGATGTTCAACAATTGCTAAAAGTTATAGCATTATGGATAAATTCATCTTATGATTCAAAATGGAAACAAATACATCAATAAATATTATTAGTAAAAAATATATCACAGTCATAAACAAATAGTATCTAATAGTTTATCTGGTTATTAAACAATTTTTGTGTAAATAGTGTTGCACCCACTTCTCAAATCCCTTATTTAAATAATATAATTTCTTCATTCCAAAAGTTCACATATTCTAAAAAATGTATTAAAGATTTAATATTTTCTATGGTTTCAACTGCATATACAAATGACTGCTTAGAAGCTCATAACTTCAGCAGAATGCTAGTATTGAAACAACAAAGTAATTCATTTTATTGGCATCAGTTCTATGTTTTACCCCTACAGTGCCTTTTTATATGCAACACAAACTATACTTTTACTTGTAAAATGACTTTATTTCTCCAAAGCCTCTTACCTACCTTCTGTAATCAATTTGAATACTGTTGGAATGAATATTTAATGTCTGACATTCAAGCTTATCAAACATAAATACCTGTTTATACCTAGTTTTTGCTTTTACCTAAATATTTATCCACTTCCTGATTATGTTATAAAATTTTATGTTATATAGCTTACTGCATTTTGTTAAATGTTACCATTTATTTTATATAAATAGTATCATCTTCTTCATTATGCTGTAAAATTCTATGTTTATACATGTTATTGTATTTGTGTTAATTATTGTCATTATTTGTGGGGCTTTTCTCCCCGAGCCTCTGCAGAAAATAGGCTTAAACCTAGTCAGACTTCCCCGGTTACCAAATGTCAATTAAATAAATAAATAAAATTATTTTATTTAAGCTCTTTATTTGGTTTTAACAAGTCCATCAACATTTAAAACAGTGTATAACAAGATAAACAATAACTATTTACAAAAGCTTACAACAAGAATATTAATATATTCTTAAGCATTAGTACTTCTTCTTCTTTCGGCTTCTCCCGGTTAGGGGTCACCACAGCGGATCACCTGTCCGGTCATGATTGGCAGTGGAGTTTTACAGTGTCGAGTTGCCAGCCCAGCACCTAACCTTCCACAGAAGGCATACACACATACACACACTTACACCTAGGACCAATTTAGAGTGCAGCATGTATTTGGGATGTGGGAGGAAACTGGAGCACCCAGAGGAAACCCACATGACCACAGGGATGACATGCAGACTCCACACAGAAGGCAACCCAGCCGAGGATCGAACCGGAGAACCTCTTGCTGTGAATTCTTAAGCATTAGTACATTTACAGTAAATCATTGAGCTTTTGTCAATATATGTACTGATGAGTTGTGTTTAAAGTTCTCATTCTCATAGTTGGCAATTCATTTTTACAGACAGTCTTAGCTAGGCAAACAAATTCACAAATGCTAATTCAATTTTACATTTCCAGCTTTTTTTTATAACTTTTCTTGCAATGGCAAGAATTGCCCAAAGAAGATATATTTGTGAAATATGTATAGATACTGGAATTGGGCCATTAAATAGTATCAAGGAGTCAGTATTAATGCAATTGTCTGACCACAAAGCCTGAATGACTCAAAAAGGAAGTCACCAACTTACAATCCATTATCACATGCATCCAATCAGCATTAAGAATTTTCTTACACCTCCAGCATTTAATTTGTCCTGTTTTATATATCTGTGTAATTTTATGAGGTGTAAGAAAGACTTTATGCAGAAATGTCCATGTATAGATTTTCCAATAAACTGAGGATGTTGACTTTCCTGCAGATTTTAAGAATATTTTTTTATTTAGTTCTGAAAATGGCTCATTGTTAATTTTGTTGAGAAGTTCCAAATTGTCATATCTGGGGTAGCAAATTCAGTAAAAATAATCTTGTATATAATTGATAGATATGACTTCCCCTTGGGTGGCCCACCATTAACATTAGGGAATAGATCAAAGATTTTTGGAACATGTTTAGTTTGATGATCTAGTGATATTTTGATTTTATCCCGATAATATTCATTTTATCTACATATGTCTAACCAGGCTACTTGATCTATACTATATCTTGTAATTAAATATTCAACAGGATGTATTTTGTTTCCATTAAAAAACTGATGCCAAAATATTAGGTTACTATTCTTCAGAGCTGCCATTATGCTTGCATTAATCGATACTAAACATCCATTAGTGAAAGCAATGGGGAAGAATAGGATTAGTAATTCCTCGACTAAGAAATTTGAATTTATAAACCTTTTAAAAATTGAAAGGATTTGGTTAATAAAAGGCATAAAAGTAAATTTCTATCTTTTATTCACAACAAAATTTTTTAGAGTCCAGTAGAATATATTGATACCCAGTTTCATATAAGAATCTATGATAAGTTTGTTGTTGTCTATTAATATTTTCTCATGTAAAAATTTCCAATGAGACATATGAATAATCTAACCATAATAATATTATTTTGCCCTCTACTTTCCTGTATCTCATTCTTGATAATATCACATTTCTGCAGTCACTCTCCTCATCACTGTTAGCTTTCCTACTTCCATCTACATATTTCTCCACTGTTCTTGCCTTTTCCTTTCCTGCTTACTGACCTACCTAAGTCATTTCTACTCCAGCTTCTTGTTTTTGTTAGTATTGCACCTCTGTGATTACTCTTCTTAATATTTGATATTTCCTAGCTTTTATTTTCCCCTTACATGTATTTCTCCTCTGTTTGACCCTCTTACTCTCCCTTATACTAATCTGCCTTAAGCCATTCTACTCCCATATTTCTCTCTCATCCTCTAAGCATGTACTTTTTTCTCTCTTATCTACAGGAAGCTATCCTGAACACTTCTACTGTCAAGCCAACTATCTCATCTCCTAGCCCCTTTTTCCAACCCTCACTTATTAGCTTCTGTTGTTATTTTTTTGTCTGTAGATGTTAACGCTTATCTAATCCTGACCTGCTAGTTACTGTTGCTTTTATCTTTCATAGCCCCAACCACTTTTGTGTGCATTCCAGCTATGCAACCCTCCATACCAGGAAGAATACAATTAGAGAGACTGCCTGGTTGAACAGACCAGGACTTTACTCCAAAACTCTGTTTATGGAGCCTTTTTATGTCCATTTACATAGATTTCCTTAAAGTATATTTAGCATTTTGTTAATAACTGCCAATAGATGCATTTTGTTAATAACTGCCGATATGTGCTGTAAAGTGCAAGGCCACTCTAACACAGCCACGTTAATAACTGTAAAAATCTAAGGTAAACATAGGCAAGCATACAGCAGGGTCACAACACACTTAGGCTCTCGCCCATCTTCCACATTATTAACCTTTTGTCACCCCTCATTCACATTAGCTCCACATTTATATGTATTACTTATTGCTTACCTAAGGGTCATTTAAAACTTCTGTTTGAAAAAAGACAAAGAAAAACATCTGGCCCCTTGGTCAATAACCATCAGATACTGGCCATGTGTTTGATTGTTTCTGTAGTCTACCTAGCTGCCGTTCCCCTCTACAGCTCAACCTGCTCTATTCACCCTTACTTTGCTCAGGCTCACTCTGCTCCCCATTCCCACCCACCCCCTCTTATATCACATTTATTTACATAACTAACCATCCTCATTTCTATCAACCACCTCCCCTCCCTCATATCCCTTACTTCACTTCCTTTCTGACATCACTTCCTTCCATCTTCACCTACCATGCCCCCTAAATTATATTACACTTTACTCTTATTCTCAGTTTCCATACTCCTTCTAACTCTTATTCATATGACAGGCATTTCCCAATCACTTCATCTGACTACAAACTCTCCAACCTGCCTTAATTTCCCCACACTCAGCCCATACTCTGATATAGGCCTTAGCCCATATCACATTAACCCCATTCTGTATACCAAATTTCATATACTCCATACAATTGATACACCATATCTTACACCCTCTCCACACTACAACATCACACACTATTTAACCACTAAAATATATTATTTTGTTCTGCACCTCTCACATACCCTCTCCATACTCACATGTTCCGGCGACATCCATCCCAACCCTGGCCCAGCTTCCTCTTACTTTTCTACAAACCCTAACATTCCCAGCTATACTAAAGCCCTCCACCTAATTAATGCGAATTGTCAAAGCATCTGTAAAAAAAAAAAAACACTGAATTACATGCCTGGCTGTCTCAGAATAAGACTAACAGACTTGCAGCCACAGAAACATGGCTAAAACTATCTATCCCAGACTCTGAGATTCTCCGTCCTATTTACAGCATAATCAGGTCAGACAGACAACAAAATAAGGTAGCGGTGCAGCTATCATGTACTCCAACCCCTGCAGCCTATCCAAATTTAAAGGCCACATTCCCAAAATCCAAAGTGCTGAAATCATGATCTCCTTTCTTGATATAAACCATTTAAAAAATTCTGTATAACCATCATTTACATCCCACCCGGAAATAACATTCCTATTCTAGAGGAATTTCTATCTTGGACATCTCATACCACAAAAAAAAACAATAATCCTTGGAGACATGAATATTGACTGGGCGTCTATCGCCTATAAACACTTAACCTCTAGCATTAACTTGTTTCATTTCACACAACTTATTACTACCGCTACTAGGTATAAAAAGAGCGATGGAGGATCCATCTTAGACCGGATCTTCATCTCTGATCCCTCCAAGTTCACATCCTCAGGCACTTTGACTTCAGTGGCCACCTCCCAGCCTATACCATTCATGCCTGCACTTCTGTTCCACATACTCATAACAATAAACTAGTCCAAAATCTCTCAACGTTTAATCCCATCAGATTTAATAACATCCTGAAGAATATAAACTGGAATTCCCTCAAATCTTTCCCCTTAGATGATGCTCTGCAATGCTTTAACAACACTTTTTAGCAATTCTAGGCATAGTAGCCCATACCAGAAATAAAATAATCAAATCTAATCATGCCCACTGGTTATCAAAAGCCACTGAAGAAATCATATATGCTAGAGACAGAGTATGGAAACTCTGGAAGAAATCTAACAACACTTCTGACCTCACTCATTATAAGCAGCTCCGTAACCAAGTTTGGCAAAAGACGAACACTCATACTTCTGGACCCTACAATCAAATAAGAAAAAGAACCCCAAATTATTCTAGTCTTCTATCAATAACATCTTGGCACCTGGCACTGAACACAATCTCTGCCCTCATCCTACCATGCACAAAGAACAAATAGCTGGTATTTTAAACTCTTACTTTACAGGCACTATAGCTAAAATTACTGCAACGTTTTCCCTTCCTCTCCCCAACAATTTTATTCCCATATCACCCCCTTCCTCCCAACAGAGTACTCCTCAGCCCTGCCCTAATACTCCAAAACATTCACTGCAAGCCACTCTTAGTGCCTGCACCCCCCCAACCCAACAACACACAACAAATCTCTCATTCTCAATACAATCTCTCACCTATCTCCACCTCATTTATCAAAAAACTATTGCTAAAGCAAAAACCATGCTTAAACTCTGCAGATAAAATTCTGATAAATTTCTAAAACTTGCTGCTAATTCAGTGGCATACCCTATCAGCATCCTGATAAACAGATCTCTCTAAGAATCTTATCTCCCTAGTCTATGGAAAAAAAGCATAATTTTACCACTCCACAAAGGGGGCCCATCCACTGATAATTTCTAACTTTCATCCCATTGCTATTCTTTCCCCATCTCCAAAATTCTTGAAAAATGTGAACACAAACAATTATTAGCCTACCTACTGAAACACAATATCCTCTCCGCTACACAACATGGGTTTCACCCAGGTCACAGCACATCCACAGCACTCATTTCCTTCCTTGACAGAGTCAACAAGGCCTGCGATTTAAATAATATAGTATCAACCATTTTTTTGGACTTATCAGAAGTGTTCGACACCATCTCCCACCCTATCTTCCTCACCCAGCTTTCTACTATAGGACTATCTCCCCAATCAATTAACTTCATCAAAAGCTACCTCACTAATAGAGATCATGCTGTCAAATAGCAGAACTACATTTCCTCATATCTGGAGAACTTGATAAGAGTACCTCAAGGCTCAGATCTAGGCCCTCTTTTGTTTAATATTTTCATTAACAACCTGAACCAAACCATCCAACATGACTCCCTAATCCAGTACACAGATGACTCTACCATAGTCTGTTCTGCTCAGAGCTCTGATACCCTACAGAAATCTACCAAGCAGCATTTTTCACAGTTGAAAAATAGCTTCACAAAAAACATCTCCACTTAAATCCAAAAAAGTCTAAACTTATGATATTCTCTCCTAATAAAAATACCCTTACTAATATAGACAATTTCGAGATTTTTTCACTTCAGTCCACTAAAACTGAGTTAGTCACCCATACCAAATTATTGGGAGTAATAATCGATTAAAACCTCAAATTTGACCTTTACATTCAAACTTGTATAAGTAAAACCCATAAAAAACTTGGGTTACTCTACCAGCATAATAAATTCCTCTCCATCCCAACCAAACAAAGTTTAGCCTCAACTTATTTTCTACCCTAACTAACCTATGGTACCCCCTTACTACTTAATCAACAGTCCTCTTTATTAACAAAACTAGAATCCTGCTACAACAAGACTGCAAAATTTACCACTAATAATCCCACTCTATACACCACTGTATAACCCTCAAACAGCTGCAATGGCTGGAACTCCCCCCACTATCTAATCCTTCTACAGGTCTCATCTACACAAACTAATATACAAGCCTCAAGATTGCCCTGCACTCAGTTCCTTAGTTAGTCTCTATAACCCTATTAGGTCCCTACAATCTGAACACCAATACCTCCTCTAAGTCTATAAACCTAAGCTCCCTGTAGGACAATTATTGCAGTCGTGTAAAATTGCCAAAATATGGAATGACCTTCCTCCTTCTATCCCTTTGCAACAATGTCCTTCTACATTTAAAAGGGAACTATTCCACCATTTTCTATCTAAATGGACATGCAACTGCTCCCCTACTCACTCTGCCATCACTTAATTCACCTAACTTATAATCAACTGCTTACTCTAGCCTACTCTAACATTGCCATCATATTACATACTCTAGCCTCCTCGAACATTGTCATCATATTACTTACTCTAGCCTGCTCTAACATTAGCATCATTTTACTTACTGTAGCCTACTCTAACACTGCCATCCTATTACTTACTCTAGCCTACACTAACATTGCCATCATTACTTACTCTAGCCAGTGATAATATTACTCCCTTAAGCTCCGCTAATTCTATTTTCATTCATTCTTTCCTCTCTGATTAAGTTTCTCAACTGGTCCATCCATTCTCCTTCCTTCACTTTGACTCTCCTCACTTCGCTTCTCTCCCTAGCCACTGGCTTTTCTCTGTAATTTCCTTCCTTCTTGTCTCCTTCTCTCTCTGCCTCACTCTTCTCTACTCTTTCTTTTTCCACATCCTCTAATTAACACTACTTCTCTATTCTCCACTAGCATTAACCATATAATTCAACTAATGGCCCATTCTAATCCCAATAACAAAGGCTTCTTTCTGTACTTCCTAGCAGCACTACTCACTACGAATGTCTTACCAAATATATCTTCTCCAGAATACAAATGTTTGTGCTACCTGTTTGTGATATATCTGTTAAATGAAGTGTTTGAAACTTTGTATAAATCTGTCTTATGCAACTTCCAAAAATTCTATTCTGCTATTCCTTTTCATTCTGTGCTCAATATGCTTATAATTTGACTAACTGTAGATCCATTTGAATCCTATTCCTATTTTAAATAACACTATTATGAAATCTTTGTATAACTTCTTCATTTGTAATATCTATGAATCTTATTGTTCTGTGAATTTGCTCTGTAACTTTCTCTTGTTATTTTTTGAATATTATATAATTACATGTCTGCAAATGTAACTTACTCATTGTAATGGAAATTTTCTCCCCGGACCTTCACCGAAAATGGGCTTCCTATCCCAGTGGACTTTCCTGGTAAACCAATGCCAATAAATAAATAAATAAAATTTGGTCTTTCAATTTTTAAAAGAAAAAGAGTTACCAGTTTTACTTTTCTGTTCATTAGTTAATTTATGATATATATATTTATATATATATATATATATATATATATATATATATATTGGTTCAAAAAATTATCAGTTAGTTCATTGTTATCTATGTTTGTCTCTGTTTTACTAATTTTTTCATAATATTTACTAAAATATTATAATATGTTATTTAGATTAATTATTTTGATGTTTCCCCCTCTTTATATATACCCCGGGATTCATGAACCTTGCGCCAGGCGCACGCATAGCGTAGGCGTTACAATGCCAAATATGGCCGCAGAGCGATTCAGGTACGATCCAATTCCACGTGCACTACCGGCGTGTGCCAGATCTGCGCAGCCCCCGGCGTAGGTATGCTAAACACCCCATGTGCGGTGTGTCATCATGTAAATGAAGGCATATAGCGATTCATGAAGTGGCGCAGGCGTAGCATAAGCCCACGGCAATGTAAACCAAAAAAAACGGTTCACATTTTCCCAAACATAACATCGGAGTAACGGAAGAGTGTCAGACCCAGGTATCACACTGTTACCATATGCCAATGGCGAAATACACAGAGAATGGCAAAAGAAAACATGCACAACACGTAAATAACAACTTAAATGGCATGTCCACAGTAACTCACATCAGAACTGTAGGACATGTGTGTGGAAGGTGCACCATAATGAAATAATATAACAATGTTATAAAACAGCATCGTAATAGACATCAGGTCCACAGCATAATACACCATGGTATGCATGGAACGCCACAACCACGGTGCAAGGGTTGCCAAGGACTCACGGCAGTCTTCAGCATGGTAACTATGAATTAGTAGTCAATGCCATGCAAATGAGGCAGATAATACTGAATCGCAAACTCCCCGCCGGAGTAAGGTTGTACCAAATGGCGCAGCGGTAATACACCGAGGAGTGGCTTAGAGGGAATACATGACATCTGCAGAGGGGTGTGCCACGGTAGCAGGAAGCACATTGGAGCACAGCAAACCTGGGATGTACATCGCAAATCAAAGCTGCAGGACCGGGGTGTGGGGTAATAGTTCAGCTGAGAGCACACAATGCACGCAAAAGTGCATGTGTACGAGGATGTCAACGTTCCCGGAACCTAGTCATGTGACGCACGCCCCGCAAACAATATCAGAAACAGGAAGGTGATGTGAATAATATAAGAAAATGCGGAAGAAGTGTAATTGGAGTACTAATGAGCAATCAACACTAATCAACCCACGAAGGCCAATCGGCGGCAGCTGACAACTCTGCATGCAGAAACCTGCAAAACGGGATAGGGGAGGCATATGAATGCAAAGAAAGTAGGGGAGGTAGCTGACTGCAAAGATAGAAGACCTGACACAGCAGAGCAAAGCGGACAGGCCGCACAACGGCAGTAGCGCACAAAACGCATGATATGCCATGTCCATGAAAGTAGAAATGAGAGTGCTCTGCAGGATGCATGCCAGAAAATGGTAGGTGCAACGTGCAGAACTAGTAAGGGAAGGTCAAAAGGTAATCCATGGCAGGCAAGAGTAATGCAACGCCAAAGGCAACACCGTTGTAGTTCCATCGGTAAAACACGGAAGATAACCCTTAGGAACAGCCATACAAACACACCCTATGACATCACCGGTGTGCACAGCACAATAGTATAAAGTGTGAAAGCACACAACACACAGCCGTGTATTCCCAAACGCCGCACCATAGGTGTAAACACATGGGGAACTTTTAAAATGTACATGTTGGGCGCTGCCGTAGCTGTGATCCATCAGCATGTGTTAGAGACAGACGGTGTTGTGGAGGAGGGTGCCGACAACCACCGCAGGCCTCAGAGGCGGAGGAGAGTGTTCAGACCAAGGGTAACCTACCAGGGACTACATGACCAGGAGATAGTGGAGCATTACAGGGTGGACAGGGACATGTTACAGCAACTAGTGGAGCTGTGCCGGCCACGCCTGAGAACAAGAAACAACAGAGGGGAACCCATCCCAGTGGACACAAAGGTATGTGTAAGCTTGCGAATACTGGCCACAGGTACCTTTCAAAGGCCAACTGGAGATATAATGGGCATCTCACAGGCATCAGCATCCAGGGTACTACACCAGTTCCTGGATGCCATGTTACCACATGCCAATGAGCATATATACTTTCCCAGATCTCAGGAGGAGTTGGCTAGCAATATGTGCCACTTCCACCATGTGGCACAATACCCGGAGGTACTGGGTGCAATAGACTGTACGCACATACAAATCAAGTCACCACCTGGTGAGCAGGGTAGACACTACATAAACCGCAAGGGATTCCACTCCATCAATTGCCAGGTTGTGTGCAATGCCCAGGGCATTATCATGGATGTGTGTGCTGGCAGCCCTGGAAGTTACCACGACTCCCATATCTGGCATGCCTCACAGCTGTACCAGGTATTTGTCAGGGGGGACATCCCACAAGGCCATCTCGTGGGGGATGCTGGCTATGCACTGGAGCCGTGGATGATGACTCCCATCAGAAATGCACACACACACACACATGCAAGAATGCCATAATGAGGCACATGCACAAACTAGAATAATCATAGAGCGTGTGTTTGGGATGCTGAAATCACGGTTCCGGTGATTGGATACATCTGGAGGAGCCTTGCAGTACTCTCCAGGCACATGTGCCCACATATTCATAGTATGTGCCATGCTACAAAATATGATCCTGCAGAAGCAGCTGCTGCAGGGACATACTGGTGAAGGGCCACAAAGCCCACCACAATTGCCAAGGCCAGTCCAGGCACAGAGGGTTCCAGACCAGGAACACACTGTGCCAGCCCCAGTAGGCAGACGGAGGCATACCCAATATGCCTACACCTTGGCAAAGAGGAAACGTATAGCACATACTCTGACAGCGTAGAGCCCCATGGACTGACACCTCCCCACCTGTACACACAGTGAAATGGACGGCACACAAACATGACCACCTGTAAAGTGTAATATATTGGTGGCCTTATGTGTGACTTCAACATAGGCAGCCCCCAAACACTGTAAACCCAACAGCCAGCGGAACATGTGACGCTAACACCTGAACAGTACTTGAGTCCTACAGCATATGGCGTTGCTGTGTGCCTGCCATGGTTGCCGCAAGATGTATACATATAAATATATTTATATATATATATATATATATATATATATATATATATATATATATATATATATATATATATATATATATATATATATATATATGATATATATATAGATAAATATGTACACATATACACATATATAATACAGATAAGACAGGGAATTAGAGGGATATAAGGTGACTGAGAGGTATCCCGCGATATCTGTACATAGTATACATAGTGCAACGACAATCTGAACATCCGGGAGGTTCACAATAAGAGGATACCGCCAACCATGGAACGTGTAACATACCGATATGCATAACCATGAGGCTGAAAGACCGCCAGAACACAGTACTGTAACAGTACATGCGCGTGTAATAGTATGATGATATGAAGGGAGAGGTAGACACCGCCACCGGTGTCGCAGTCCACGTAGGTACTGTGTGCAACCGTCCCCGTGAGTGCCGTAGTATGTGTACGTGTGCGCTGAGGGTGCCGTGTGCATCGCTGTGTGAGTGTAATGTGTGTGTGTCTGCAACATGTGTATGTTGGTGCCACGTTAGAGGCAGAGCAGAATATTAGGCGTAGGCATACGGTAGACTATCCCAGGCATATGTTCACTACTACTCCCACAGTAGTAATGACAGCCCCACCCTGGCTAGGTGTGTCGTGACATAGAATGATACGAAGTGAATATGTCCCAGATGGTAGCAGAGGATACCACCAACCATGGAACGTGTAACATACCGATATGCATAACCGCGAGGCTGAAAGACCGCCAGAACACAGTACTGTAACAGTACATGCGCATGTAATAGTAATGTGTGTGTGTCTGCAACATGTGTATGTTGGTGCCACGTTAGAGGCAGAGCAGAATATTAGGCGTAGGCATACGGTAGACTAGCCCAGGCATATGTTCACTACTACTCCCACAGTAGTAATGACAGCCCCACCCTGGCTAGGTGTGTCGTGACATAGAATGATACGAAGTGAATATGTCCCAGATGGTAGCACAGGAATATTCCCCTAAGAAATGGAAAGGATGTATGCAATAGTCATGCCTGCATGTACAACACCGATATGTTACATGCAATATGATACATCGGCAAAGCCACACAGCAATAGGTATGTATCGTGGAAATATGTATGTGCTACCCCAGTACTGATCGTGGCCAAGTGTTGGCCCGTAAACACCGCTGTGTGTTCTACAAGTGTCAAACAATCAATTCTCATCTGAATATGTGGCAACCACTGGCAAACAGGCTATCCCAACAACAGGACCACAATGACTGCAAATATCTGGGACAGACTGACAAGGGATAGTTGTCACGTACACATAACCGCTGATATACCACAGATGTTAGGGAGGTATACATGCATCAAGCTAACCTGCAGGCGATACCGACACCACATGACAACAGCCCAACCTACAATCCCATAACAAAGGACCATTAACTGTTAACTGTCCAAGTAGGGATGGAGCACACAGACAACTATACTGGTTATGTAGAGATGCAAGGCCCACAAACCGTATCCATGACGTACAGCCACCGATATCCCCCATTGGAAATAATAAAGGAATACAAACCGTAATAGCAGCACAAACATACAGTCAGTCAATGACATCAGCATAACCACAACATATCACTTGGGAGACACAATTAAAGGCGGATGCATAATTGCATGCGTTGTATAAATGCAAACAATAGCCATGTTACAGTTTGGAAAGCAATACTCCGTTATCATTCGTCGGCAGGACAGGTACACCCACATGTCGAACCAAATACTACACCTGTCACACACAATCCACGGGTGACTTGAATGAAGAATATACTTGTCCCTATGCATAGCAGATGCAGTTACACATAACATAAGACAATACAGACCATCTCCACGAAGGTAGGGCAAATATCCAATGCCCAGGCGGAGAATGCAATTATACCCCAGTATAGACGCGTAATTACCGAATGGAGTAGATTCACAGGTGATATGCACGTAATTACTCACGTACACATAGCTGCTGATATACCACAGAAGTTACGGAGGTATACATGCAGCAAGGCCACGTGCAGACGATATCAGAACCAATTAACAACAGCCCAACCCACACTCCCATAACAAAAGACTATTAACTGTTACCTCTCCAAGTAGGGATGGAGCACACAGACAACTATACTGTCCATGTAGAGATGCAAGGCCTACAACCCGTATCCATCATGTACAACCACCGATATCCCCCACCATAAATATTAAAGGAATACAAACCGTAATAGCAGCACAAACATACAGTCAGTCAATGACATCTGCACAACCACAACATATCGCGTGGGAGACACAATTAAAGGCGGATGCATACTTGCATGCGTTGTATAAAGGAATACAACAGCCATGTTACAGTTCTGAATGCAATACCCCGTTATCAGTCGTCAGCAGGACAGGTACACCCACATGTCGAACCAAATACTACACCTGTCACACACAATCCACGGGTGACATGGCTTCAAAATATACATTTCGCTATGCATAGCAGTTGCAGTTACACATAACATAACACAATACAGACCATCTCCATGAAGGTAGGGCAAATAGCCAACGCCCAGGTGGAGATTCCAATTATACCCCTGTATCAGCGCGTAATTTCTGAATGGAGTAGATGCACAGGTGAAATGCACGTAATTACTCACTGAGGAACAGCAATTGGTGGGATGAATCCACATGTTGCAGGTATCGACGTATATAAGGAGGACTCTCAGCACATTCAAACCGTATGCTCATACCGAAACAGCATTGTATTACTGAAAACGAAAGGAAACGGAAAAACGATACACGATACACGATACACAGAACGACACACCAACAAGGTATGTAGAACACACGATATGTAAGGTTGTGTAACGCATGATCTGTATTAATAAGATGTACCGTATGTGAATGGTGGTTGTAATTAATTACACCTGTCCGTAATGCAGAAAGTGGTGAAAGGTAGTTATGTAGTGATATACTGCTGAGCATACCAACGCTTGTAGACACCATGTGTACAACAGTGGGACATCATGTACACAGCAGAGACACCACAAGGGATGCTACAGGAGGGCATTAAAGAGAACAATGCCATATCACATGCTGTTGCTGGCAGTGGATGTGCAACAAGGAAGCGCCATAGCAGGGGATAGTACATGTATGTATACTGTCACAGCACGCATGTGTATGAGCATATACCATTGATGTCATATGTAAGGTGTGGCCGACGTGCAAGTATGCCCTGCATTAGGGGATAGTATGGGAAATATGTGTAATGTAAAGTTGTCTAGGTAGATATGACAGATATCATACACAGTATCACAGGCATATCATACATAACACAGGTATCGCCTATTAAATGTACAATAACAGGATACATATGGCCTGTAGGTATGGGACAGAGTAGTAGCATGATAGCTAGTCTAAATGGAAGGGACACAAAGTAACCATGCCCAAAGGACATGTAGTAGCTGCACAGGTGCACAGTGGGCAACAATGCAGTCTGGCAGGTCCACGTGTCAGCACATGGACAGTGTACACAGTAGTGTCACCTCTCCATGGTAGTGTCCTGTGAACAGCAGAGGCAGGTGTCAACTGCACCACTACACAGTACCGCTGCTGTGGTGGTACCAGGACAACGTGTCACTCAAACAGCAAGGGAGGTATCACATGAACAGTGCTACTGTGTGTCTCTGCGGGATGTACACAGGACCTATGTTCCACAGCATGGTGTGTGTTGTGTCCGTGGAAGTAACACAGAAGCCCAGCCCATGCAGTGTGGCATGTGTGCACATATCCAGGAGCATTCCGTTCACACTGCCCACTGCAGATGGCATGTATGAGGAGTATAGTTTTATATATATATATATATATATATATATATATATATATATATATATATATATATATATATATATATATATATATATATATATATATATATATATATATATATATATTGGTATATTTCTCTGCCCACTGTAGTCTCTATGTAACCTGTCCTTTTTGGACATTCTTCTATCGTCATTTGTGACAAAGATGTCTACATTGTTCTATTGGGCTTCTTTCCTTTGTGTGTGGAGCTTTTCCTCCCCGGGCCTCTACTGCAAATGGACATCTATCCAGCTAGACTAGCCTGGTCAACAAATGTAAAATAAAAATAAAATAAAAATAACATAAATATGCATCACTAATGTGGAGGACATGGGCCGTGTCAGAGCAGAAGACACCCCTGAGGATGTGGTATGCAGATGTGTACAGATGTGTTGTCCGTATGTCAGCCACATATGTAAACTGTCTGAGCCCAGTAAACATTGTGGCATGTCACTGTTGTGCCATGTAAAGCTGTAGCTGTTGTTGAAGGTACACCATAAATGTGTTATTGTACCCTTGTCTGTGTGTAGATGTGTGTAGTCCACAGGTACAATGGCTACCTATGTACCAGCATCACACACAGTACAGATAGGTGTGGCCTTGCAGAAGGATATCCATGCCACAGTGGAATACGGTAACCACAGGACTGTGTGTGGCATATGTGTGTACTGCAACCTTGTACAATGTGATATGTATGTACGGGACCACTATCCATGTGATAGTCAGTGGGTGAATGTAGTTATGCAAAGGTGATGTGCATGCACCATGTGTCATGCATCCTGATGCCATGATACGCATATGAAGTATCCGCCACACTGACGCCCGTATGGTTGGTATCGGTATGAGCTGGTGGAGCAATAACAGCGCTTGGTATGTAGGTGTGGGAAATCTAGGCATGGACAGTACTCTGCGACAGCATGTTCCGTATGTAAGCATATAGTGAACATGAGTGGCCCTATGACTGAGGACTGTGTAATGCAATATGTACCTGACATGTAGTAGGTACAATGGTATGCTGGCACCACTGTGTGTACAGTCCATGAGCCACATAGCACAACATCCGGAGACACAGGGTATGATGCGCAGGTGGATGTGTATGTTGTCAATACCAGAATGTGGAATGTTGCTGAAAGGCAATGTGAGGACAACGTATGATGTGTCGGCCTCTGTACCATCCTCAACTGCCCATGCAACTGTATGACAGGTGGCCAGCATGTGTATGTGCCTAGCTGTGGCATACACAAGCCCAACACGGGTGCTAGGAAAGGCCTGGAGGCCATCAATGTGTGTGGGACTCACGTTCCTGAGGATGTGCCCCATTGCCATGCAGAATGGCCCAGTCATGGGTGTATGATTATAGTCCCACCCGTGCAATGCAGTGCCACCCGTATGTAGTGCGATAAATGCCTCTGAGCGGCGGTGTGGGTCCACAATGTCCGACAAAAGGCTATCACTGAATATAGTGGCCTGATGTGGAGACATATTCCGAACAGGTTGGTGGGACATTACAGCCAGGGACATTGGAAGGTGACATTGGGCCAGTGTCCCAGGACATATTGTGTGCATATCAGTACTGTGTATGTGACCACAGGGACACTACGATGTCCATGTACGGATTGCTACCCTGTAGTGAGTGAGAGGGTGTAGTGATGGTAAGTACGCCATCGCCTGGCACGTTGCCAACATTAGCTCGGTCTGCAATGCTTGGGTGACTTTTGTATGTGACATCAGATGTGGATGTTGCCAAAGAATACTGACATACCACCACAATGCCTGAGGCCCCACACCACAATGTGCGGCAGTCATGTTTAGGTAGCTAGCCTTGGAGTATGTGATGATGGACCTCGGGGACCCACCATGGCTGAAAAGTGATGCACCCCACACATGTGCATGTACATCACTGTGCAACAGCTTGTACATGTGGTTGTTCATATGTGCATGGAACATGACCACCACAGTGGCGTCTGTGAACTGGTCAGTACCGCCATGTCTCTGTGTGGAGTAGCATGATGCCTGCAATTGTGCACACGCTACTGCAGCGCACTGTGGTATGTGTCAGCTTATGTATGTGCAGTGTCCATCTGCTTGGGTGTCATGATGTTAACAACCGCTGTCAGCAGATGTCCGTAGTAGTTGTTGTAGTACACATGTCCCGTGCATGCTGTGATGGGCGTGTTTCCAGGGTGTGGCTAGCAAGGCCCTGTAGCATATGTGTGGAATCCACCAAAGACGGGATAACCCAGGTGTGTCACACCAGTCACATGGAGGTAGTGTTCATGCTAAGGGTAGTGTAGTTATGGTATGTGCTGTGTATTGTTTCACCCAGCTGAGCAGAGTGCATGACTCAAGTATGTGTAGGTACATGGGTGTCTATCCCAGGGAAGTGTGGGTTACTGTCAGCACACAGCAGTGGTAGCTGTCCGAGGCCCAATGTACACTATAACAACACAAATGGTATGTAACCTGTGGTGTACACTGTCGACTCTGTCGCATGTTACAATGTGTATAGCGGTCACAAACACGGTTATCTGCACATGGAGCACCTATGATGCATTGTGTTAAACAACTATCCAGGATGTGTGCAAAACACTGTGTGATGTGTGAACCCCTCATCTGTGGGTGTTCCGGTCCAGGTATGCGCCTGGAAGGTACGGTCCGTGTACATTCCGTAATCGCAGGTGTGCTGCACAGAGCATGGAGGCAGGACCCAGTCACCACAGAGATATGTGAGTGGTGCAATTGTGTGTGTGCCCCGCTTGTGTGCATCACAGTGGAAGATGCAAGCATTGTTCCACATGACCCCATGCCGTGGCTGCCAGTTACAGCCCTGCCGGTTACAGTTATGTGAAACTGCCAGAGAGGCAGTATAGCATGTGATGATGTACATGTGTGCTCTACACCCCAGGCCGATGGCTGCAGGTCATGAGTGCCACAGCATTGTGTTTGACCTGGACTGTCATAGCGGTCAGATACCACATGCCTGTACAATAACAGTAGGAGCATAGGCAACTGTTGCGGTGACACAGTAGGTCAATGTACAGTGTCCCCATGTCCAGACCACTGCCGACTGTACACCATGGCTAGACACACACCCAGAGGGCTATAACACCGGTGAGCCACTGCATGTCCTGGTACACGTAGTCTGTGTATTGCCATCACAGGGCAGTCACAATAACATGATGCATGGAAGATATATTGTACCAGGTGATGTGACATGTGTGCGTATGTTGAGTGTCAGAGGTGTTCACCCGTCCGCAACATCTCAGTGCATGATGCCTTGTGTAACATGATGTGTGGAACTGCAGTGTGATTCACTACAGCGTCATCCGTGACTGGTGTGTTTTGAATGGTGTAACCCATGAGTCTGCGGGATATACACACTGATGTTGGCTGCCATGCTGGGGGCCACCAGTGGCACCTACAGTGGTCATACAGACATATTACATACATTGTTCTTGCAGGAATGTCCAGTGTTGTAGATGATGTGTTACTATGTGATGGTCGGTGTGTGTTGTGACTGTTACCCATCCAGATGTGACCATCAGGTGCAGTCATGGTTGTCGACAGCATCACCCCCATCCACTGCTGTCAGCACCCTGTCCCCAGAATGTGTAACAGTAGCCCTCACACTGTGTGACTAATGTGCAGATTGTAGAACACCTACTACTGGCTGCCTAACAGTGTCATCTAGGAAGGGTATATGATGGCTGGAATACGCTGCTCCAATGTATAAATATGATATCCCAATGAATTACAATGATTCCCATCTAGTAAGCCATAGCTGGCATGTAAACCGTGTACAACAATGACTGTGTGACTGATCCTTCCAATGTGGTGCTGTGATGAACATGCACCCGTTAGAACACCAAATGAGGTACGTTGCACGTAATGATGTACAACTGACAGCTATGGGCACCGCATGGATGCAGAAGCACAACTCCCACAGTCAGTACCGCTGTACGGTGGTAGGGGGCATTGCACGAGTACATGTGACAGTTGCCATATTGCCACATGTACGACATATCCGTCATATAGGGGTAGCACTGGTACGTGACGGTTGGACATGCCTGTACATACGGCCATGTCCCACAGGATATGTGTTAAGTTCGTACAACACCTGTCATACCATCAGCAAGCTGTGAAGTGTATGACTGTCAGTGTACCTGTGTGACATGTTGTGCAATGGGTGCAAAGGTACGCAGTAGCGCATGACATGCTCACATGTCCTGCATAGGTGCATAGCTTGACAATACAATACAAATAGGGTGTTGGATAATAGCAACCCACAAGAGGTGATGAGTACAGGTGGCAATGCACTTACACCTTTCCGGGTAAGGCGTGCATGTCCATGACACATTAGCACCTGAGATGTTAGCAGTACAGCTGTACAGGGCGGCATGTATATTTGATTAAAAATACCCTTGTGTGTTCCACCAGTGGCCTGTTGACAGACAGACACCAACACAATGTGCAGCATTGACATGTGCTCAGCACATCACCGCTGGCTACAGTAGAACAGGGTTAATGTGTTGACATGTGCACAGAACATCAGTGCCAGCTACAGTCGAACACGGTATGTGTTGAATCCCACCGTCATTGTAGCCCATGCCACAGAGAGACATGTTATGCATCCGTATGTACGGCTGGGAATGGACATGGCCTAGCAGTATAGCTGTGTCAGTGTTGCGAACAGCATACTGAATGGGCTGTGTGTGTGAGTTGTGTGTCATAAGTGTATGGTCTGATGGATGATACCAGCATTGCCACCGCTATGTGAACATCCCCGTCCCCATAAATGAATACCTCGGATGTGCTCAACACCATGGTCACTGTGGAAGGTATGGTGCTGTGCGGTGCACCCGCCGACATGGTGGTGACAGCAGGCACTGGATGTAGACATATGAGGTACCCATGTCAGGTCGGGGTACCTTCCATGTGCACAGGATATCACCGTGCGGGCATATACAGCACTGTGTTGAACAATATTACAGCACATAGCACCTGTCAGGGGTAATGTTTATGCATGGGTGTACGATACCAGCATGCACCATACACACCCCCACCATGCAGCATGCTGCCTACCTTGCAGAAGGACATTGTCCACACCATGACGATGGACATGCGACATGTCCATATACCCATATAAATGACATATGGAATGGACAGCCACCCTCCCAATACTGGTATTCCACAGGCTGGACACATCCCTGTGCCATTTATGTGGTATACCCTGCCATACCATGCAACCCTGTCCATCAAGGCTGCACGAGCCATCACAGTCATACATGGTGCGATGGCCACATGGCACATGCACTATCAACTGACCGGATCAGTAATGTGGCACTGATGCACTTGTGGTGTCACAAGTGCTGTGAGACAGCGTGTACAACGTGCGCACGCACATGCTATGTTTGACCATCCCTGCACATGTCATATGATTAGACATTGTCCCATGTGTATTGCATGTGCAATACAGGCGCATGTGCAATACAGGCGAGCCGTGGCAGGATGTTCAACACCCGTACAGTGCTGATTAGATGTATATGTCAGAGCACATGCATGTACAGGTGTCCATGTGTATGTGTGCAGTGCCACTGCTGACATCCATAATGGCTGCGTCTGTGATGCCATGTGACATATACACAGCATCCAGGTGAACAGTAGAACTGTGGACACATCGGGCCAAGTGCAGATTGGTAAGAACACAGGTGCAGGCAGGTACACATGTCCACAGCAGGTTACCATCTACATGGAGTATGTACAGTGTGAGTTGACACAGAGATATGCTATCCACTGCATAATGGTGTGACAGGTGTGACAGCAACATGTCAGCAGTGTCAGTGTCATGATGCGTCTCAGAGATTACTGTGCAGATGTCGTACATGTCATAGCAATGTATGTTCAGCGGTATGCCAGTACTTCAGTGTGAATGTGACCTGTCACCATCATTATGTCTTACAGATAATGCCGCGTTCATGACTGCCAGCCTTCAGCCGCCAGAAGGATGAAGTAATCATACCATTGCTCCATGACAACTATGACGTGCTGTTTAGCCATGTACCACTGCAAGCGCAGCAGAGGGATGACCTGTGGCAGGATATGCGCAGGAGGGTGAATGACGTCAGTGGCAACAACCGCACCTACCAGCAGGTACGCCGACACTGCATGGACCTCATACGGCATGCGAAACAGCATGCCAATGCAATCGCCAGAGAACAAGTTGGAACAGGTGGTGGGCCACCAACCCAGCCCCCACTCACACACACAGAGGAGCTCCTGGCCAGTCTGGGGACAGCCAGGGAACAGCGTGCTGAAACACTAGCCGCCATCGTGGAGGTGGGTGTCTCCCAACCAATGAGCCTGGAGTTGCCTGGTAAGTCAGTCTTGCATATGAGTATGATATCCACTGTAGTTGCAGGTGTCACTGTACATCATGTAAAGTAACAACACATGCCAGGTATATGGGCACACAAGCCACATACTACAGTATGCTACGTTGTGTAAGCAGATGTGTGCATACCATATGCTATCACACAGGTACATGATGTCACATGAACAGTGCGAACTGTGGCTGTCATACAGTCATGGCTAATGTTTATACTGTTGTGTCACCCCTATACAGGTACCTCTGGCGTGTCACACAGACAGGGGTCCATCGCAGGTGAGACTGTTGTCAGTATCAGGCATGTTACAGTGTAGAGTTATTTGCCATGTGGCCAGGTATAACAGGCACACCTGGGTTTTGTTCTAGTCACGTTATACAGGACGCACCACCAGACACACACATGCCACCCGTGTGCAGTAGATACAACCGTTATCATACACCGGCATGACACCACAGTACCTGTCAATGTGATATGTGCGGTCAGCTATGCATACAATGGTGGAGGTGTTCTACAATGGATGCATATGTAGTATGCAGTGGAACAACATCCATGGTATGCACACAGTACCATACAGTGAGCAGTGATCTGGGCAGCACACAGATGTCACCAATGTGACATATGCCCCTGCATTGTGTGCACACATTGTGACATGCCACCCGACATGTCCCAAGTTTGTGGTGTTCTGTCTGCAATATTGACTCACCATCACATGACCTACACCTGACATAACAAACATCCATACTGTTGTCCGCATAGCCCTGTGCATTGTGACACCTCCGACATGTATGGGCGTATGTCACATGGGACACCACAGACATGTGTACACAATGCCAATCACACACAATTGTCCAAGACCCATTCACACATGGCCATGGGTGATAGCCACAGGCATGTTGCCACACAGTGCAGCTGATGTGGAAAGACCCCGTTGCACATTGTCCACACATAGTGCAATCATAGCCGTAGTGGACCACCTGTACATTTGATGTGTTACACCGGACAACCGGGATGCTTGTCTGCAGCCTCCGGAGGTGTCACCGATGTCTACCATATACGTGCTGTGGAACAGCATGACTGTGTTGCAGTCATGGCAATGCAATGCATCCATGTTATGCATTGTACAGCAACATACATGCGTCATGTTGCCATGCAGTGGCACAGTGCCTGTACTCCACACTGTATAGCTATGTACACGGGTCACACTAACCACACCTGCACATACATATGAGCTAAACATGCATTCTATCTGTAGGCTGTACACACAACACTGCACTGTGAAGCCCATTATGATGCGGTGCATGTGGCGGGACACCATTGTGTCACACATGTAGACATGTTACTGCCCATGTCAGCGGATTACATGTCAAGGTAACGTCAGACATGTGTACTGTTAACCTGTTTGTGGCCACATGGTGTATCACGATGATGCATGCAAACTACCATGATTGTGTGTACTGCATGCCTACTGATACTACACGTGCGTGATGTAGTGTGCACCCCAGGGTGGTATGCATACTAACACTATTAATGTCTGAGCTGCAGTCCCTGTGCTTTAGTGCAGGAATGCTGCATGCCATCTGAAATAACACATGCATGGTGCATCTGTGTGTGCGTCTGTGTGTGTGTGTTTGTGTGTGTGTGTGTGTGTGTGTGTGTGTGTGTGTGTGTGTGTGTGTGTGTGTGTGTGTGTGTGTGTGTGTCTGGGTGTGTGTGTGTGTGTGTGTGTGTGTGTGTGTGTGTGTGTGTGTGTGTGTGTGTGTGTGTGTGTGTGTGTCTGTGTGTAATGGTGTAATGTACCTTACAGTATGTCTTTGTATCCACAGGTGGTGTAGGTGCGTTACCCTCCTGCGGTCCATCTGATGTTAGTGTCCACACAGATACTAGCGGTGATGACCATATGCATGAGGTACAGGCAGGGTTGTCAGGGGCAGAATCTGCGCCATTGGTTACCATCCCACCTATGTCCCCCTCATCCCCGCCCACGGTTCTGATGCCAACACATACCACATCACTGTTGCCCATAGAGGAAGGACAGTCGGCGTCTGTTGGCATTGAGCAGGAATGTGTTGTGTCTACAGAAGGTGTGCCTGCACACCATGTTGTCAGTGTAATGACTGGCGAGGTGCCACACAGGCATGTGGCTGGTGCTGCTCGTAGGAGGACATCTGGCAGACATGCACCTGCAGTACAGGGCGCAGCAGCTGGTATCACCAGACGCATGTTCCAGACTGTAATGGCGGCACAGGCATGTGCCGAACGGCAGAACCAAGAAGGGCAGAGGCTGCAGAGGGCTGCAATCCGTACCCTAAATGACAACATCCAGGCATTGGCGAATGCTCAACAGCAGATTGCTAATGTACTGGATAGGCAATTAGGTGAAATGGTTGGAATCCTCGACCGAGGCATGGCAATCCGCGAGCGTGAGCTGTCTGTGCTGAAACACCTGGTAGGGGTGAGGTGTAGGAAACGTGGGCATAGGCCAGCAACACCGCCTAGTGTAGGTCGACGTGTGTGTGCCACCTCTCATGCCCACCCACATAGTGCCGGTAGCAGTAGCAGTGCAGCTGGTGCTGCACTGTGCATACCAGGACACAGCAGGCCACGTGGACGTGGCCCGGGCCGGTCCCATCGTGGACACGGTTCCAGTGGACATGTGTCATCAGACAGTAGCCACTCTATACCTCCACCTGGTAGTGCCCGTGCAACCCCAGGCAGGCATGGGTCACGTGGCCACGGACGGACACAGTGAGCCGTACAACCTGCACTGTACAGTCTGGGGCTGTCAACTATACCCCATGTAGGCATCACATATGGCTGAACTGTGTACACACATACCCACACACAGCAGACACAACTGTAGGGCTCGTCCACATCCACATACATTCTGCACAGACATGCCCAGTAAACTCACCGGCCCTTACACACACACATGATGTTAACCATTGGTGCAGCCTATGCCCCTGGCATACATATCACCCTGTGCATATGATGAAGCCTCTGCTGCATCCCTGTCATCCACACCATCGGTGCAGGGTTATGCAAATATATTCTGATGCACAGGGTGGACAGGATAGTGAGAGGTGTATGTGATACCTGTGTATGCATAGCGTGGGATGTGTATGTTGCAGTGGTTGTGTGTGAAGACTGACAGATGCGTATGTGACGTGGGTTGTGTACTGTCAACATGCAGCAGACATACCATGTAGTGCAGGTGCAGCATGCATTGTGATGTGTTCACGGTATGTGTGATGGTTACATGTGTAGTACCATGTGGGTTCTGATAACCTGTATCCCTCCTATGGTGTACTCGCATGTGCCTACAGGGAGCACTGTTATCGGTCCCCCACGTGTTGCTGTGGATTACCCACAGGCACATCTGGCAATATCAGCATACTACATGTACCCGCAACCTGCCTGGACACCTACATGACACACATGTCTGCACATATACTGCACCTGATGCATGTGGTCGGTGCCACAGGCTACAGTGGACAGAGACGTCACATACATAGCAGGACACAGTACAGGTATGGTGACATGGTGCAGGTGTCGTACACAGTGTGCTCGCCACTGACTTCAGGTGTCACCTGTCAGCTGTGGTGCACGCTACGCAGCAGTAGGACCCTGTACCAGTACAGGTATATGGTCGCGATCGTGGGGTGTACACCACTATGACGCACACCCCATAGTGTGCAGATGGGGACACCTGCCTGTGTGGTCAGAACCCTCACAATACTATGCACCCACATGCCATGTCACAGGGTGCGGACATGCACAGGTGGCCAGTATGGCTCGCACCTATGGCATTGACAGGGTTGTGCAATGCGGCACCAGTACGGGATTGCCACCCTGTGTGGTTAGTGTCTGTTCACAACAGTATATTTGCATACACCCTTACACCAAGCAGCAAACATACAAACATGTTGACACACACACATTGTGGTGACCACACATGTATACATGGAGAGACAACGTGTTGCATGTACTGCACCATCCCAATCCATGCACCCCACACTGAGGTATGTACAGACCTCTACTATGGTGTACAGGGATGTGTAGCACATGGGACATATTCCCCCCGATATGTGGTATACATGGGCACACATTTATGCACACATGTCAGTGCTGGGAATACTACACCCGCCATATGATAAGTGTGCAGGCATGCAGCGGTATGTAGTTCATTATGTGTACCAACACTGTATCCGGCAGATGTGCCGATATATGCACTTGGGAGGTGGTAGGTGATACGGTTGCCATGTGACATACAGTCGATGACACCTGACCACTGGGTATGCATTATGTCAGCACTGTCAATTAACAGCGACATAGCATACTGTATGCACATGGCAGGGTAGGATGGTGTGTGACACACCTGTGAGCCACCACCTGCACACATGCATGTAGACAGGTGTTTATACACATGATGTCCACACATACCTCCATACGTGCTGTTTCTATGCCACCATATAACGGCCCCTACGATGGGTACACATGTGGTAGGGTTCTGCAACTATGTTATGGACATCGGCCACTGCTCATGCATGGCTGCTCCATGCACAGTACACGTGTCACATGTGTCTCCTGTTGCCATGTGTGTATGCATTGCTACATTTTGACATGTGTGTTGACATACATAAAACATGGACTGTGGTATGGTATCACAGCTGTCACAGGCAAACAATACAAGGGTATGTGTCCCAGTCAACACCGCTACACCCTCTAGTGAGATCATACCACAGACATGGATCCACCTTCCATTCGTGTGTGTAGCGCCGTGTACGCCGGTGCTATGCATGTGGTACAGCACAGGCTATGTATGTGTCATGTGTGCAGTCCATGCACACATCCAGACATTCACATGTATGACGTATCCGGATGGTGGTTCACTGTGGTACAGCGGCAGTCATGTGTCACAGCTGTGTCAGGGCCGTGGTATGTGTGGAGCAGACATGTCCATGTATACTGATATGGGTGGACTACATCACACATGTTGGATCTCTGGTAGTACATGTGTGCTCTGCACAACTGGTGTACACTACTATACAGACCTGTAGACATGTGTCACATGCTGTTGTTGGACCATGTGGCATACTGCCGCACTGATGACATGGTGCTGGCATGGCAGCTACAGTGTTCACTGCAGTGTGTACATGTGTGACCTGCACCCGTGACGCCTGTGATGTCATCTGTGTGTGTACGAGTAACTGCATGTGTGACCACCCTGTGCGTGTGGACAGGTTTACCTTACTGTGACCTGCAGTGTGTACACTCCGTCTGCATGCTGGACAGCGCGTAGCAAATGCTAAGTGTGTGGGCATGCCCGGTTTGCTGTTGTGTAGGTGGACACACAGGACATTCCACACTCTGCCCTTTCATGATTACACTCCATGTGTATGCATGTCTGCACTTTGCAAATGCTAAGTGTGTGAGCATGCCCAGTGAACAGTTGTGTAGATGGACACTCACTACAGTGCACACTGCACCCCTCTGTGATTATACCCCGTGTGCATGTATGTTTCCCCTTTGCAACCGCTAAGTGTGTGCGCATGCCCAGTGTGCTGTTGTGTAGGTGCACACACAGGACATTCCACACTCTGCCCTTTCATGATTACACTCCATGTGTATGCATGTCTGCACTTTGCAAATGCTAAATGTGTGAGCATGCCCAGTGAGCAGTTGTGTAGATGGACACGCACTACAGTGCACACTGTGCCCCTCTGTGATTATACCCCGTGTGCATGTATGTTTCCCCTTTGCAACCGCTAAGTGTGTGCGCATGCCCGGTGTGCTGTTGTGTAGGTGGATAACACAGGACATTCCACACTCTGCCTTATGATTACACTCCATGTGTATGCATGTCTGCACTTTGCAAATGCTAAATGTGTGAGTATGCCCAGTGAGCAGTTGTGTAGATGGACACACACTACAGTGCACACTGCGCCCCTCTGTGATTATACCCCGTGTGCATGTATGTTTCCCCTTTGCAACCGCTAAGTGTGTGCGCATGCCCGGTGTGCTGTTGTGTAGGTGGACACACAGGACGTTCCACACTCTGCCCTTTCATGATTACACTCCATGTGTATGCATGTCTGCACTTTGCAAATGCTAAGTGTGTGAGCATGCCCAGTACGCCATGCATGGAGACACAGTACATTTGGCACTGACGTCTGATACTAGGCGTGTGGCCATGGCCAATGACATCCTGCATAGCCATGGTGGCCGTCCAGCTGAGTTATATGTAGTTGCTATGCCACCATGGATGCCTACATCATGCACACAGGTTGCTCTCTCAAAGGGTGTACTGTCTGTGGTGCATCCCGTATCCATTTCATGATGTAGTGCTCTGTAGATAGTTAGTATTCCTGAGTGCAGCACTGCCGTGTTACTGTACGTCCACCTTGGGATAGTAACATGCTGTGTGACTGCTCACTCTGTATTCATTCCCTATCGGCATCCGTGCCTCTGCAGATGATATCACCCACCTAGGAGTATGCCTCTTGACAGTGGTGAGCTCAGTAATCTCGGTAGTGCATTCTGTAAATGCGTCATGCAGTAGTGTGTTCATGTAGGTAGGTGTAGGTTCAACTCCCAGCCCTTCCCCGTGTGTATGTGTGTGTTTCCAGCTGCCTCTGGTGACAGTAATGCTTTTATACACTTCACAACATGGTACTTTTGCTATTGGCGTCTATTCCTTTGCGGATGATGTCACCCACCTAGATATATGCCTCTGACGGTGCTGTGCTCAGCAATCTTGGTAGCGCGTTCTGTAAATGCATCATGCAGTAGTGTGTTCATGTAGGTAGGTGTAGGTTCAACTTGCGGCCCTTCCCCGTGTGTGTGTGTGTATATGTGTGTTTCCAGCTGCCTCTGGTGACAGTAATGCTTTTAGACGCTTCACAACATGATACATTTGCTATCGGCGTCTATTCCTTTGCAGATGATGTCACCCACCTAGATATATGCCTCTGACGGTGCTGTGTTCAGTAATCTCGGTAGCACATTCTGTAAATGCATCATGCTGTAGTGTGGTCATGTAGGTAGGTGTAGGTTCAACTCCCGGCCCTTCCCCGTTTGTGTGTGTGTGTGTGTGTTTCCAGCTGCGTCTGGCGACAGTAATGCTTTTAGACACTTCACAACACGATACATTTGCTATCGGCATCTATTCCTTTACGGATGATGTCACCCACCTAGATATATGCCTCTGACGGTGCTGTGCTCAGCAATCTCGGTAGCGTGTTCTGTAAATGCATCATGCTGTAGTGTGTTCGTGTAGGTAGGTGTAAGTTCAACTCCCGGCCCTGTGTGTGTGTGTGTGTGTGTGTGTGTGTGTGTGTGTGTGTTTCCAGCTGCCTCTGGTGACAGTAATGCTTTTAGACGCTTCACAACATGATACATTTGCTATCGGCGTCTATTCCTTTGCGGATGATGTCACCCACCTAGATATATGCCTCTGACGATGCTGTGCTCAGTAGTCTTGGTAGCGCATTCTGTAAATGCATCATGCTGTAGTGTGTTCATGTAGGTAGGTGTAGGTTCAACTCCCAGCCCTTCCAAGTGTGTGTTTCCAGCTGCCTCTGTGGACAGTGATGCTTTTAGACGCCTCACGACACATACATTTGCTATCAGCGTCTATTCCTTTGCAGATGATGTCACCCACCTAGAAGTATGCCTCTGACGGTGCTGTGTTCAGTAATCTCAGTAGCGCGTTCTGTAAATGCATCATGCTGTAGTGTGTTCATGTAGGTTGGTGTAGGTTCAACTCCTGGCCCTTCCAAGTGTGTGTGTGTTTCCAGCTGCCTCTGCGGACAGTGATGCTTTTAGACGCCTCACGACACATACATTTGCTACTGGCGTCTATTCCTTTGCGGATGATGTCACCCACCTAGACGTATGCCTCTGATGGTGCTGTGTTCAGTACTCCACGTAGCGCGTTCTGTAATTGTGTCATACTGTCGTGCAATGGGGTAGGTAGGTGTAAGGTTAATTCCCATGCCTGCCAGCTGTGTGTGTGTGTATGTGTGTGTCTATGCACACAGCCGCATGGGTTCATAGGTATGGTTTTAGACGCTTCGCAACACACATATATTCTGCTGACATGACGCTTCGCAACACACATATATTCTGCTGACATCTCTGTGTTTGCGGATGTTGAGACACAGCTAGTGGACTGCCTGTGTGTCTGCTGTGGTTAGCGATCTCCGTAGCGTGTTCACTACGTGCGTCCTGCTGTGGTGTGAAAGGGTAGTTATGTGTAGGCTCCACTACCGGCCTTGTCATATGTGTCTGTCTGTATCTCTCGATGTATATATATATATATATATATATATATATATATATATATATATATATATATATATATATATATATATATACATATTTTATGCCCATAGCGCTGCTCTTGCATGGACAGCTGTCTGTCCCATGTATCGCATATTTGCACAGCTTACACATAGCAATGTGGTACGATGCAAATCCACACATTGTCCATGCAACGTCCGTGTTCCGGGAGGTGTTACACGCCCTAGAGACATCTGCTGTATATCTTGGCAGACAGCTATCCTTGCTGTACTGTCACTGTACCCGTACACGCCATAGACCTTGTGTATCATTGCCTGTTTATGGTGTGTGTATGTCTATCTGAGCTGTGTGCATGGTCATGTGTATGTTCCACTATAATCATCTGTGCAGGTGTCACCAATATAGGTGATCCATGTAGACTGCTGTTTAATGAGCATTTCAGTACATACCTGTGGACAGTACTGCCCCTCCTACTGCAGCACATTACATCTTCTTGCAGTGGATAATAATGTTTCCACACACATCTATCTGTGTCTGTTCATAACACTCCACCTCAAGGAGTGTATATTTGGACAAGGCCTTGTGTGATAGTGGGACACTGAGGGCCAGTCATGTCATGTTGCTCTTAGAAACATTGATAGTGGGCACAGTGATATGTTATGCATGCGTATGGCATTTCTGTCTGATTTGGTGTCTTCATCGCATGTTTGTCATTGTTTCCTGTCGTCAGTTATCATGAGGGCGCCGGACTGTTACTGGTACGTGGAACACAGGACACATATGGGGCAGACTTCTACACAGTCTGCGTACATCTGTGCAGTTGCAGGGTATGTGTCTGATACAACATACCTACTGTCTGACTACAATACACAGACAGTGTATGGCGGCATGACAGACCACATGACATTACCTTCTATTTGCACGACACACCCACACAGACAGTTGTATTCCTCACACAGGTCTACATCTGCTTATCCACACAAATTGGTCTTTCATGTACCATATGTGTGCGTCGTATTTGCGCTTTCCATCAGTGGCGGGGCTCATGTACGACCATGGGGGCCTGGTAATTGTTATGTTGACACTCCATGACACCTGGGGGACACTTTACCTCTGTGTCTGATTATCTTCCACAGTGACCTTCGTGGGGCATACGTTGTCATTCACAATGTCCGGGGTATGACTTCTACATGTTTGCACATTTGTCCTGCTGTCTTTCTTCTCACCTGTCCGCCTACTATCACCGGTTCAGTACATGTATTTTGGACAGGTTAGCTCCTTCATACCCTTGACCTGTTGTCATTATGTGTACACGCCCTGACGGTTCGGCCTTTGCCCTTGTTCCGTTTCACATACTGATGTGCCTTCCTAGCTGCTTGCTGCCTAGGCATTCTGGACTGTGCGGTAGGTGATAGTGACCGCTATTTCCATTGCATGATTACTGGCACTCATAACATCCGTATTCATGGCTACGCCAGTATTCGCACAATGGTCTGACTTTGTATGGGGATTTTATAATATGGTCCCTATCTGCATACCTCTCAGGTGTACCTCATTACGAGGGATGTACCTCATTTGGGGTCTTAAAATGTTCATGTTCCTCAAAGTTCCTCAAAGTTCCACATTGAAAGAGTCAGTCACACATTCAGTGTTAGGAATTTCTTTCAGTGAAATCCATGGTAGACAGAAATTAATCATATTAATACATGAAAGGATCTTCTTTATAAGTACAACCAGCATATTTTAACCTTCCTATGACCTTCCTAGTGGAGGTTGTTAGTAAGCCATTAGTATAAGTTCCACATTCTGCCCATTTGTTCCACATTATGAAGGTGAGTGTTCCTCATTTTGGAGATGGAAGGTTGAGAGCTATGCCTATCTGTATTTCCTGTACTATGCCTTACTGCAGCTGTGTTATTCTGACAGTTTACCAGTTATGGGTACCATCTTGGTCGTACGCATGTCCATCCATGGGAATCCCCTGCAGGACACTGATATAGGGCTGTACATATTTCCAACCTGCTTTCCGCATTATCCGGTGTGTGCTTTGCTCCATTAGTGGGGATAAAGGCATGTGCTATACCCACAGCCCTCCCACGGGGCGGGCCTACGGATTCTCTGCCAAACAACGACTAGGCCCATTTCTGCATACCCAGGTTCCCATGCCTGCAACCCTCTACGGTACACATTACACATGGTTAATGTGTGCGGTACTGGAATGTGGACACACTTATGTGCACTCCCCACTCTAGGGATGTCTGGTCATATGTCCTGCATTTCATGGACACATGTGTCATCACCCTTAAACCCGCTTTTAGTGCATGTATAGCTAATTCGTATTTGCGGCTGTCACTCCTTTAGCGTCAATCGCAGCAGGGGCTGCGAATGGAGAAATCTTTGGAGTCCTACAATGGACATCAGTGTGCATGTTTAAAGTGTAGAACTTGCTGGACTGTCACCTTCTGGCCAGTGATTTTGACTGCTGCTGTATGTTCCCCATTCGTGGATGTCTGTTTGACTACCCATAATATCTATTACTTGGCATATTTATATCCATGTGTCAGATATACGGGACATAGGTCTGTTGTGTGTACATATATACATGTAAACTCCTCATTTCGTACCTTGCTTTGTTAATGTCTGTGGATTACCTGTGTACACACATCTATTACCATACCATACCTTTCCACTGTACAGATACTGGAGGAGTGTATGGATGGTTGGCCTTTTATCTTAGGTGTGTTTTGTATTGACCTGTGTCTATCTGTCAATTTGCTGGCATTTCATGTGAGACATATGGTGGCACCTTCTGACAGGTAGGCCAGGCTACAAATGCATACCCTTCGTCAATCCCTGCTACTAACACACCCGTTATTCTATCCACTTTCTATGTTTGTCTTAGCACATATCATGTGTTTCACACTATTTGTACCAGTACTTTGCATGGCGTTGTCCGGTTCCATACTTTCAGAGGCTGACTGTTTTGAGACATGTATAACTAACGTGGGGGAAACTGCATTAAGTTACTCTGCTGTGAGCGGATCGCACACGCACAGGCGCACTGGCATTTCCTCATTGTGGGTTATGCGCAGGCGCACATGCATATTGGTATTCCGGGTTACATATGTTTACTGAGTCTGTGTGCTTACGTGGCCTGTATTAGTTGTGACTGTTCCAGTGACATATCTCTGCTCCGGTTAACGGACGTATGCGGAACACACTTTCACCTTTACATATGTAACTGTCTTTGCAGCACAGACGCATTAATTACACGTTCACATATATATGTTCTATAGTCGTAATTCAAAGGGACTGCAGTCACGTAGGCCGGTTGCTGTGACCACTACACATTTGCTGTTCATTTATATGCATACCCATGGTACATCACTACATTTGCATATACCCCCCCCCGAACTCGCGTACGTCACTGGCATGCATTCTCCTGCTGGGAAAAGTGTGGTACTACATGTTACACATTCCCTATTCCCTAATGCTCTTGACCCAGGATGCATATGGCATAACCGCAGGGATATTCAGATCACAGGGGCTTATAGCCCCAACACATACAGGTCTTTGATTGTCAGGGTGTTCCTTTGGTGCTCTGGGCTTGGTTTTGTCCGCCTAGTGTACAGAACTGCCTTGACCGTGTACGAATGTCAGATGACGCGCATGGACACGGTTTGTCCATGTTTATTATACCATCACCCTCCCCCATTATTCCACACTGTGCACTCTGCTTGGCCAGTGTGCCCGTTGTAGATTGAGTTATGGTAATGGCAAACGGTCCGGTCGCCCGGACCTATTTCCATTAGTATACCTCGGTATTTCAAACCTGTCTCGCTATGTTACATGGGTTTAACATAGCGTGCCAGCTTTAACTGAGCCAAGGAAATGTCCGTTGCTTACTTTGAGGCAGTCTCGCTATGCTACACACATGTAACATAGCGTGACAGGTTGTACAACAAAGCAACTGGGACAGCAAGCTCTCCGTTGCTGTTTTCTAGAGTTTTGCTGTGTTAACTGGGTGTAACATAGCGAGACGGTTTTGACATTCGCAACGGACATCTCACGCAGTACATCAGCACCGCCGCGGATGCCAGACATCTGCGGCTGGGCAGCAGACAGGCATACTATGCCATTATGTGGGGGAAGTAATAGTTTATTTTCTTAAATGGTGTCATGGTATAATAGCAATGACCCACTTCTGGGTGTAGGTAATACTGTATTCACCCACAGTTGCCTTTGTTTGGTCCCTCGGGCTTCGCCCTCGGGACCGCATCACGCCAACCGTTGGTATATCCAGCATTACCCACACCCAGGCATGGGTTATTGCTATAATATTCACTCCGTGTTCACAGACACGGGTGTTTGGACAACCGACAATGGCTTATGCTGTTGGCATACAATGCTGTGGGTGGTGCCGGTTATCATACATATTCCCTGTTGTGCGTTGTTCCCATTCACAATTGTCTATCCCCTGTCATCATTCATACGTGGATATTTATGTAGCACATGCCTGGACTATGTATTACCTGCAGGTATGCTGTGTACAGTGAACATCTGTGATGATTGGTTACAGTGTATATGTGTACGTACCTCTGTGATACTGGGGACTACCACACATCCTTCGCAGCATTCCATGCGTATGTACATACTATTATTCGGTGGCCTGTTGACGGTTGTGAGGGCACCGATTACATGTGTCCCTATTTGTGCACGCATCATGTTAGTCTTTGTCCAGCTTTTGTTGCTGTCATGGGTTGGACGGTGGTGTTGGTGTGTCATTGGGTTGTATTTATACTGCCGATACGTCGGTGGGGGTTGGGGTTGGCCATTGTTCCTCTGTGCGGGGGGCCCCATTATGGACATTTGTGCCCTGCGTCGACACTTGCATGTGCCATATGTCCTGTGATATTAACGCAGTCGTGTATTTCTTACCTTCCTTACTACTTGCATGTTACAGGCATTTCGTATCTGGTACACATGACTATTATATTGGCTAGCTTATGCTTTTCACATGCTATGAAATAACCGTTCATTCTGGCATATATGTGTTATTCTATCCTTTGCATTGGCCGTGGGTGTTTTACCGTACAGAACCACACATATCTACGGGTGATGCCCCACCTTGACAATCTGTGCATGTGGCAACCATGCTGGGGTGACCTGCTTGGTGGACGGCTGCTCCGCCCTGTGTATTGTGTTTGGCATGTCTGCATAGCTAATCATCAGTACCGTGGCTGCACATACTGCTTTGTCCTGATGTGTACAGTTATGGACACTGTGGCGTGTGAACACCTATGGGGTTCTGACAGGTCAGTAAACACACGCGGGATGTACACATTCTGCCGACACATTCACATGCAGCCATTTGGACTTCAGTACCTGGGATGGGATGTTGACATGTGGGGTACATATTTGCACTCCTGTCACTGCCTAGGACATTACGTCCTACTACATATGGGGTATACCCGCTCTGTGTAGGTGTGCAGCTGCGTAAGGCTGCTAGCTGGATTAGGTGGACATTCGGACATGGGTGCGGGTTACGTGCTATGACGGGGTTGTTGTGTATTACATTTGCATGCATGGGTTCTGCTTGTTGATATTCCGGTTTGGCATACACCATCCTATGTGTATGTGAAGGTTACATTGCTGTGTCTAGCACATTTTACTATACACATGTTTGTGTGTGTTTGAGATGTCTAGTTTCTTTCTCGATTTTATATGGCCATGACTGCCCAGCTGTGTACTGTCACTACCACTGTGGGACTGCTGGTGACCATGCCCATGGGGCTAGTCGTGTGTAGTTGCGGCGCGCTGACATGATGCAGTACACCTCCACTGGGTATGACTGCTGACAGTGCAATGAGTGACGGACACGGTATTCCAAGTATCCTTTGTTCCATGATTGGGAACGTTTTGTACTTCATGCATTTATGTTTGGTTCTCCATATTGTGTGGGCGGGTACTATGTTGCATACTCTGCATACGTGTCATTGTCCATGGACACTGGTAGGTGCGGTTACTATTGCAGGCGGCCTGTGAGAGTCAACACTTTCTGTTGCTCATTGCCTGCCGGCTTGGCCACGCCTCCGAGCGCATCCTAGTTAGGCTCCCTGGACTCGCGCACGTGCCCTATGCACGTGGTTGTGGTTGCAATGCACACTCATTACTATGCATGTGGCGCTGCTACGCCCGTTGTATGCTGCACGGCCGGCGCAAGCCTTACACCGGCCTTGCGCCGAGCTTCATGATTCCGGGGGATAATCTTTTTAATGTGATTTATTTTGTTCATATTTTTGATCTAATGGATATTCTATGTAGATTATTTGGGTTTACTAAATAAGAATGTAGTTTATTTGTTTCCAGATTGACTGAGATCTTATGCTGAAGTATTTCCTGATATTCCAGATTCAGCTTTTTTAACTCCATATTTGCAGCTTTGTAATTTGGCTTTAAGTTTAACTTTAATTTACCTATATTAGGTTTTAGAGTAATCAAGTCCTTGTCCCATTTTTTTCTTTTACATATATACCAGTGTATAACCTTACCAAATAGATAAGTTTCTAGGGTGTCCCATAATACATCATCTGTCACCTCCCCATTGTTATTAAATTGCATGACTTGATTAAATTCTCTCAAAAATGATCATTAAAACCTTTTTATTTTAATTATGTATGCAGGTAACCTTTGACAATGAGTTAAGATATTTGAGCTAAAGGTTAGAATGAATGTAATACCATTATGGTCAGACAAAGTGCACAAGACTAGTAATACATTTTTTGTTTTTGAATAAAGCTCATTTGATACAAAAATGGTATCAGTATTGATTTGTGTTCCATATCTGAAGGAATAGTGTCTATACTTTAAAGAGCTTTGCAGTTTTAAGTCTAAAATATTCCTTATATTCGGTAAATCTGTATAGTGATTTAAATGCTTTGCTGTAGAAGATAGTTTGACTCGTTTCGCATTAGTTGTGTCTACTTGATAAAATACAATTAAAGTCTGTGGCTCCCACCATAGTTCCTTTTGAATGTAATGTCATAATGTCTAGATACCTCTTGGCTGTTTTGGATCCTATTCCAGGAATCCAGCATTTATGAAAGTATAATGCTTTTTATCTATTCCTATTAGCACCAAACACACCATACCATTTTTATCACAATAAATGTCAACTATTTTAGGTAAACCTAGTGTTTTCTTCCAAAGGATATGAATACCTCTTCTTTTAGAACTAAAATGAGAATTTACTAGAATTAAATACTCCTTTAATTACAACCTGCCTAAATCTTCAATTAAAAGATATGTTTCTTGCGAGAAGACAATATCTGCTTTATGCAATGATAAATACTTAAACAGTTTCTTTTTAAATGGTTATTCAACTCATCATTTAGTGAAAAACATTTATATCTTGATATCTTTGAGAACAAATGGTGTAAAGAACTAATGAACAATGGTTTACTACAATCAATACAGATGTAACATATGTACAACTTGTTATGGATAAATATTGTAAGGCTAGTATTAAAAAATCTAAGTTAAAAACATTTTTATCCTCTAACATGGAATAAAAAAATCCTACTTTTATGAAAATTTCATACAAACCACATGTTAACAACCCCATAGCTCTACATAATCACAAATCTTTGCTACTGCTTATGTAGATATAGTAAAACAACATGAATAAAATAGAATACACTAACTGCACAAGTTGTGCTTCTAACAGACATAACAGAGAACTAAGCAATTAGCTTAATGCTAATATTGCATATGTATGTTGTCAACAGGTTAAAATTTGATTTATTTTATGCAAACTATACTAACAAGGATATCCAGGTTTATGTGTGCACTCTTCCTTCAGCTCTATACTATCTTACAGAACTGTGCATTTCTCTCCACAGAGCTACATGACCACATGCATATATGTATCTAAATCTTGCCTTATCCATAAAGTTACAATCAAATGTGAGTATGCAAGCATAAACATGCACACCCATGTCTAGATACCATGACATAATATATGATAGGCATCTGAGGTGTCTGTTATAGAGCTGGAATGTTGTTTACTTTTTTTTAAAAACAAAACCTGAAAAACTTGTTACATTTATATGATTTTCATTCAAACAGTGTACTAACAGCTTATACTTTAATATTTTATAAAAAAGAAGTCATGGAGAAATTTATTTTTACAGCTGTTTTAAAACTCAATAAAGTTGCTGTTTAAAATGAGGGTGAGGAAGCTCTTTGTATTCAAAAATAAGTAAAACTTTCTGTAACTTAAAGGTATGATGACCTTATTAATAAAGCTTTCCCGTAATCCTTTTAGATCAGCATTATATGATTTATAAAGGCTGCTTTTAAGTATCCCACTTTCAGAGATCTTTTCTCTTGTGTATCGTGCCCCCCATCTTGCAGTTCATATCACAAGTTTCCTTATAACAGAAGCTTCTTTTGTTTCACTGAAGTAGTAATATTGAGTATAAAATTAAAAAGCATGTTTTAACTTACAAAACCATTTCTAAACTCAATGATTAATATAAAGAAGTCTTCAAAACCTTCTAATAATGTTTGTTTTAATTAATGTTCCATTCAAATGTTTCCTTCATTTCTTGTTTCTGGACAGTTTAAAGTCTTGTAACCTTTTCCTTCTCATCAGCTGTTCAAAATGAAACCAGGCTGCTGTGGTAACTTAAAATAAGCTCATGGCATTAAGAAAAATACTTTTGAAACACGTTAACTTTTTGGCAGGAAAATGAGGTAAAAGAAAGATGAATAAAGTTAAAAGGGCTTGTGATAATGCCAGGATCTATGTAAAAAAGACACTTTAACAGTTTTAGAGAAGAAATAAAGAAACAAGTTCAAATAAGACCCATTTTAATTAAAATTCATTAAGTACATGTTATTTAAGCATTTCCCCAACATTTAGTAAGACTACTGTTGATTATTTAAATGTTTAAATTTAACAGATAAACTATGACAGAACATATCTGCACATTTTCTTTCTTTTAGTACATTGTTTTAAATAAAACTTTCACTCTATAGCAAGCCCAGACTAATTATCATTACTTATATGTCTTCTTATTGACATTTAAATAAAGTGAGCTATAAAACTTTAATCAGTTGTTTAAACTCAGATGATATATTTCAGATTAGTATCTATTAATATAACTATTATGTATATTTTTACCCCATCTAGTGGACAATCAGATGTATTTCAATAAGCAGGAAATTACTGCTTAATGAAACTATATTTTAATATGAGAAAATGAAAAATAAAAAGTTTTACCTTTTGAAGAAATACATTCTGAAATGTTTTAAAAAACAAGTTATTATAAAATTACACATTGTACAGCAACAACATGTAATATTTCATTCATTCCTGCGTTTTTTTTTACTTTTCCCTTTTACTGTCTATTCATTTCTTGTAGCATGTCTTTTCAGAGATGAGGTACACTCCATTTCTTCAGTGGGATTACATAAGGTGTATTTTTGTAAAAATGAAACAGAATCTTCCAGGGTGTTACTTCTTCCTTCTGGCAAAAAAAGTCTACATTTTGCAGGGTAAACTATATGTTATTATTCCAGATTTCTCTAGACTTTTTAGCAAGGGAAAGTATGCTTTCCTTTTTGAGGCAAGTAAAGAAGAAAAGTCATAATCAAATCTGATAATGTTATCACCTATTTTGATGGGTGATGCAGATCAGAAAGTTTTTAGAAGTAAGTCTTTGTCCCAACTGAAAATTGATTTCACTACTATGGATCTTGTATTTGAAGTTTTCTTGATTGAATCTGTTGTTGATAGGGTTCTGTTTTCCCTCCCTATACCATATGATAGGGCTTCAGGGAGGTTTAAAGATTTTGGAATTCAGATAGTTAAACATTTTACCATACTTTCTCCCTGTTGCTTCTCAGGCACTCCATATACCTTGATAATGTTTCTTCTTGCCCTGTTTTCAATATAATCAGTATTCTCCAGGAACTTGTTGTTTGTTTTAAAATTAATTCAATATATTTTCTCCTTCAGTCAACCATCTAAATCACTGAGTGAGTCTTCCATGGCAGATATCTGAGGTTTTTGCTATTTATCTACTTCATTTTTAGTTTTTCCTACTTTTTACAGTCTTCTTTGATTGTGTCTACCTTCGAGTCTAGTTTATCCAATTTTCATGATAAGTCCTGAATGCAATTGCAGGCAGATTGTAGGTCCTTCTTCACAGTGACTTCTTGAAGTGTTGCATTAGAGTGACTCATTTTAATTTGATATTTTCAAGCTGATGTTTTGACAGAAAAGTTTTAAAAAATAGTGGATTTTTTCACCAGTCTCAAATAGTTTCTAATTCTTTATTTCACCTTTTTAGAAGGTTTTTTAGTGAAATTAAAATTAAATCCTATCAAAAATGTACAGGAGAAGCAGAGCAAAATGTGTATGCTGCTGACTGCTTGCCATCTTGGCCACAACCCCCTCCGCATCAATTCTTAAATGATACTGATATATATGCTGTTGAAAATTTAAGGTCCAAATACAATCAAGATACTGAGAATTGTACATTTTTAAAAATAGAGACTTTTTGACCATAGAGATAAATAAGATATTTAACCTAGATAAGAAATCATTTTCTAAATTATTGGCATTCTTAATAAATATCAATAATAATGCAATTAAAAATAAATCATATTTGTGACAAATTTATAAAATTCTTAAGTTAGCATTCACATATTCAGACAATTCCTATTGGCACAACTTCTCAAAAATTAATAATGAAGACTTCTCTGAAGAATACAATAAATGAATATGAAAATCTACAGATAAAACTATATCTTCATTATACTGGAAATTTTCTACTTGGAAATTTTTACATTGAGCTTTGTTACTCCTAACATAATTATAATTATGTTTAAATCAAATAGAGTTAAATACTGGAGATATGATTCTGAAATAACAGCTGATTGGATGCACAATGTATAATTTCTTTTTGGAAAGAAATTAATAACTTTATTCAAGCTCTATGGTCAGATAGATGTAATATTTCTAAATATTTAGTTTTATGTAATGCTCCAATTCCTGAGATAATTCCAAAAAAAAAAAAAAAAAAAATTAAAACAAAAAAAAATAAATAAATAAAACAAAACAAAAAAAAAAAAAAACAAGTGCCTCTTCTTTTGGCTATTCTTGTTATAGTCAGAAAAGTGATTGCTAAAAATTGGAAAAGTAAAGTTACCCCCTCTAGTGCTGAATTTATTAGTATGACAACATTTTTTTGCAGTAGTGAATTGCATACTGCAAGAATGAGCACTTCCAATATTATGCATTTAGATAAATCTTGGCTTAAACTTAAAGAGTTGCTTGAAAAATATTAATTGTTGTTGATGTATAACTTTGATGCATTGACCAGCTGTGGACCTATATAAGTAGTTATTTGTTTTGTTTTTTTTTATAACTGATGTGTTTATTGTTTTAAAACCAAATAAAACATTGAAAAAGTAAACATTGAACAAGAACTCATAACTCCAATGATGATTTCCTTTTCAAATTTCTGAAGGTAATCAAAGGAGTAAATACCTATATGTAGTCACTAATGTCAGCAGTTTTGCCTTACTAAAAAATAAATAAATAAGCAACTAAAATCCTTCGATTCAAAGTGTTTTTTTTAAACAAGAAGCATTTTTACTGAATTACCACTTCTGACATAGGCAATCATGCATTTATATCAATAAAAACAAACCACATTCACATATTTTCAGTTGCAAACATTATACATACTGTTCTGTATGATCATTGTTCGTCTAACATTACATAGATCATTCAATTCCAACCTTCCCTTAAAAGCATCACTCCTTCTACAAAACAATATTCTGCATGCATTGTTCCTATGATTCCTTTTTTCTATATAGTCTGCGCCTACCCTTTTCTAAAGTTCCCACTTCCAGTTCTTTTAGCCCTGTTACTATATTAACTACTTCTAGTATGGTTGATTTGAACTTTAATTTTTTTTTTTAGTAATTGCTTTTTTGGAACCCACCAGAATTATACTCAGCAGGGCCTTACTATGTCTAGGCAATTCCAATTCTGTATCATAGCTAAAAAAATAATATTTGCAATCTACCTGAGGAAAAGTTATTTGGACTCTGCTTGGGGTATAAAAATACCTATGCAAACAATCACAAAGAAAGATCCTAAAACTTCTTGACTTTGTTGCATACATGTGTCCACACATATACCATCCCATTGATTCTTTGTGGACTGCCTATCTAATCTCTCTTTCCAATCCTTCTTAACCATGTTTAATTGATTCTTATAATTATGCAATATTTTATAAGCCCTGCTAATTATTATTTTTTTAACAACTGCTTCTGTTTTAGAGTCTACTAAAACTCTACCAATGCTGGTCTTTTACACTGGATCCTCCTGTTCCTCTCTGTTTACCTATACTATGGTATCAGTCCTTGACAGGGAAGACAATTTCTAGCCTGCAGTCCAAATGAGTTTTTGGCGTCTTCCCAGTCTGTTACCTTTCTAATTATTTCTACAATATCTTGGTTTCTTTGCCATTTTTCTCAAGTAAATCTCAGCCCCCTCTTGCTTGTTCTTTGTACCTCAAATTGCATTCACACCTACTGGAAAAGCTCCTTACTTAATTCTTACGTTGGTTTAGTTCTTAGAATATTTTCTGCAAATTTATGAATAAAGTATTCTGTATGATTATTATTATTATTATTATTATTATTATACTTAAGGACATGTATCCAAAATCCCATCCTCTCCTTATTTCTTGAACTTCCCCCATTTCATCATTATCCCATTCTACTTTGAATTATAGCTTTCTGTTTGTGTTATTTATATGAGACTTAACTGTGCAGCTCTGAAATGCTCATTCAAATCATACAATCCCAAGCCACCTTGTTTTGTTGGAATAATCAGCATATCCCACTCGACTCTTGCCCTCTTCCTCTTCCAGTTAAAATACATCAACTATTTCTTAATTGCTACCCACAGCTTATCATCTGGTTGATAAAAGTATGCTTGAGCTTGTATAAAACTAAAGGGACTAAAACATTTTCACCACTTGTGTCTTGCTATCCCTATTGATAAAACAATGTTTCCAATTTATCAGATTTTGTGTTATGTGTGTTTAGTCTCTTTCCACATATCATTAGCTGCCATAACATAATTCTTTTTAACCCATACTCCTAAGTACTTCATTTTATCATGACCTCATAAGTATAGGTATTGCTAAACCAATTTGTGTGTGGCCAGATAGTTTTCAGCTATTGCCTTTTTAGTATCTTCAATAGTTTTGCATCCTGAGAAGACTTGAAATTGTCTCAGTGTCCCACAACACTGACATGTCCTTTTTTGATTTTGTCAGGTACAAAATAATATCATCTGCAAATAAAGCCAACTTTTCTTGAATACCAAACAGATTATATCCTTGAATTTCTAAGCCCCTTATTTTCTTTGCCAATTGTTCTAAATATAATGCAAATAACAAAGGAGAAAGAGGATATCCCTTCCTGGTTCCTCTACTCAAACTAAATTTTTCAGAGAGAAACACCCTCACTTTCATTTTGTTTTCTGATCCCTCATATACCATTCTAAACAACCTTATTATTTTATCAGGGAATGCAAATGCTTTCATCATCCTACTCATAAAATCCCAACTTTTCCTGTTGAATGCTTTCTCTGCATCAATACTCACCAACAACAGTGGTATTTTCTTATAATCTGCTCCCTCTGGATCATAATTGTTCTATTACTACTGTCAAATGTTTGCCTCCCCTCCACAAAACAACATTGATCCATATCTGTTCATTTTGCAATCACCTTTGCCATTTTTATCCATTATAGATATAAACACTTAATAATCATGGTTTAGAATCAAAATGGGCCTAAATGAATCTCTATCATGTGGGTCTTTGTCATCTTTAGGTATTACACCCACCAGAGCTTTCTTCTAGGATGTTGGTGCTTTTTCTCCTTTTAAAATGCTGTTAAACAAAACTTTATACTTTCTTCCCTCCTAGCTTCCAGACCTCAACAGAAATATGATCTGTTCCTGGAAACTTTCCTCTAGATTGATTATACATCGCCATTTTTATTTTATCTCCTCCTATCCTAGCTGCCAGTAATTAAGCTGTATCTACCTCTAACCTTGGCATATTTAATTCTTCCATAAACATTTCCATTTGTGAATTTTCCTTATTTCCCCATTTCTCTGCTTTATACAGATTTTCATAAAATATTCAAAATATTTCTAATACCAAGTAAGAATATCTGGTTATTTTCCTTGTTATAGGCTCCCTAAGATTGGCAACAAAGCTTTTTATATTCTGTTGCCTGAGTTGTTGTGTACTAATAGCTTTTGTGCTCTGGAATTATCAAAAAAACAGTTGCTTAACAACAATATTTCTAAACTCGTATTATCGAGGTAGTCTATTATTTTGTCTTTAGCACTCTTCTGGTTCTGTAAAATTTCCCTTATTCTGCAAAGCTTTAACCTTTGCAAGTCCCTTTAAATAATTCTTGTAACTTCTTAAATATATCTCTATTTTGTTTATTTATATTCTATTTTTAAACTCCACTTCCATTTCATCGCACTCCCTAAATGTATTTTCTAAAGAAATTTCTATCTTTCCTAATAACTCCTGAATAATTTCCACTATCTATTCCTTAAATTTCTTTCTGTTTAACAGATAGGTGGGGAAACACCCGTGTCTCATTTTTATTTAATTATCCTGCATTTTATTCTAGTTATCATTGACACATGATCTGAAACCGTTATTGGATACATATCTAAACTTTCAGTTAAATGCACATTTTCCTGTGAAATATAATTTCTGTCTAGCCTAGCCCAGTTTTTGTACCTTGGAGAGTAATATGTACATTCTGTCTAAGCTCCTTCTACTGAATTCACATATTCCATATCAAATATTTTCATACATTTCTTTAATAATCTGCCCTCTTTTGCTATCCCTCTAGGACCCTCAGATACATCCTCACTATTGCAAATCCAATTCCAGTCCCCTTCTATAAGTAACATTCCCTGCTCAGAGGTGATTATTTCTTCCTTAATTTTCTTAAGCTCCACTTTAGCAGTTTTATGTGGTATATAAATACATACCAGTGTATTCCTCCTCCCTTGTCAGTAGCTCTTTACTACTACAAATCTACCATTATTATCTTTCCCCTTGTCTATCAATAATGGAACCCCTCCAGCAATTAATATAAGTATGCCTTTTTTTCTTTGTCCCAGATATTCTACTGAATAACCATCCTGAAATCATTTTGTTATCAAATTCACATACTCATTTCTTTCCAAATGTGCCTCCTGCACCATAACTATTTTTGCTCTGCATTTTTAACATAGTTTACTAGTCTTTCTTTTTTTCTTTTTGCATATACATGTGAGACCATTTATAGTTAAAGATATTATGGAAAGTGTTGTCATTATGATAAGAAGTTATTCTTCCCACCTGTTATGTAAAACAGACTTTATGAAATATCCAATTTCAGCTTTTGTGTTACATGCATACACTAATGCTTGTCAGGTTGATCTTTTATAAAGTTGTTTCTTGTCATTTCCATTTGAACCTATGCTTCATCTTACAAGACTTTTCATTTTAATAAAATCTTCAAGCAAAAAAAACACACCCTCAGAACACACCTATAGCCTATTAGCTTAATAGAAACATACAAATAATGAAGTTTAAAGCTACTAATAAGAACAACTGTCACAGAGGGACAGCCATACTCACAGGTTTGAATTAACCTATAATGAAGGTTATCTGTGCATTGTACAGCCTGTGCTTCTACTTACACTAAGTGCTGTCTGTTTTTGTCTTATCTTTATTCCTGTCCCAGATGTAGAAAGAACTTGAATGCTTCAAAAAATATCTTCTAGCCATTGAAAGAAAATGTGATCTGTTTTTATTGCCCTTATGAGCTTGTCTCCACAGAAACACTAGAGCCAGATACACCGTTGCCTTCAGCTACAAGCTACTCATGTTGCACTGTGAACATTTATTTGCTAAAGGAAAATGTTTCATTAAGTTCAATGTTCTTTTATGATAAAAGTATCACAACATACATACATACAAAAAGAAACAAATAAGCAAGCAAACAAATAACATGCCAGCTGATTCGTTGCTGTCTGATATGGGTGACTGTACCAATTTTGCCATACTTGCTCTATGAAAAACAAATATTGAAAATATTGCCTATTTCATAGTGAGGTAAGATGCAAAGATGGCTGAGTGTTAGGATCATGTCAGAATTTGCAGCCATCCCTAAAGTTTTTTATAATTATCAATTTTTACTTTGCATTGTATTATAACAAAGAGGCACTGTCATCAGTTTTATTCTTACCTGAATCAGGTAAAAAAGTGTTGTAGTTAATAATTAGGGTTATATCTTAATAGATATGAGAAGGGCATCTGAGTCATGATGGCGAGTCTTTGAGGATGAAAAAAAAACAGGTTAAAGTCTTAGATTAAATGTATTTATTTTATTTATTTATTTAACTAAACCTGACTAAATTTCTACCCCTTCTCTATCTCATTCTCTATCTCATTTCTTCCCCCGGATCTCTCTCCCTCTTCCCTGAACAACTTTCTTTTATTTCACTTACCTCTTTTCCTCTTTGCTGAAAGCCTGTTTAGCCCTTTCTTATCCTTTCTTTTTTACTTCTCTCTTCTCCTCTTACTGTCCTCCCACCTCTCCTCCCTACTCACCTTTCCCTGAATTTTGCTTCTCTATAGTTTAGTTTGTTTATAGGTAATGATATTAGTTCCTATTTGTAAATTGTTTTTGCATGCTAATTTTTCTTTATTGTCTTTACATTTATCCTGTTGTTTTTGTTGTATTTGACTTCAAATGTTGTATGTTTTTTACATATTCTGTGGAGCTTTTCTCCCCGGGCCTCTACTGAAAATGGAAATATATCCAGCTAGACTAGCCCGGTCAACAAATGTAAAATAAATAAAATAAATAAATAAATTAACATTTGTTAACCAGGATAGTCTGACTGGACAGCAGGTGTCCATTTTCAGTGGAGTCCTGGGGAGAAAAGCTCCATACAAAATTATGGCAGCTCCTTCCGCACCCCCATGCACTCTCTTATGCTGTAAATTGAACATTTTGTGTCAGGGAAAACTGATTTCAGAAATATTAATACACGAGTAGAGCTATGTTTCAGTAATAATTAATATGTGTATGGCAGATCCACTTATGAAGAAAGTACTGGTTGTTATAAACCCGACTGACATTGATGTGTGCCAGCAATAGAGGACTGCAATTGGTCTACTTAAGGTCCAGAGATCTGTCCAAATAATAGTAGGTGGCTTTAGGCACAGGTTTGGGATGGTCATTACCACAGGATAAGATATGCTATTCAGCAATTTTTTCTTGTGATTAAGTGGAAGACAGTTTATGGCACATGACCATTTATAATTTGGTTATGGTACATATTTTTTTACATGAATGGTCTCTGATTTTGAAAGCACGTAATATGCTGCATACCTTTTTTCAGATAATGACATAAAATAATATGTTTTCAAGCAGGGTCATCTATCAAGAGAGGAAAACAATTTATTTATTTATTTATTTCAGTTTGATTACCAGGGAAGTCCACTGGGCCAAGAAGTGCCCATTTTCAGTGGAGGCCCGGGGAGAAAAGCTCCACAAGCAATACAATGAAACATGGTTACATAAAGTTAATGGTATAATACAAGAGTAAGATTCATACAGTCAGGAAATACATTTACATAAAATGTGCATAATGAGCAAGCATAATAAAGCAATACAGTGCAGAGAAAAAAATAAAGATAATACATAGATGTGCATAAAAGTTTTTTTTTTTTTTTTTTTTTTTAAACAGACTGAACAAAGTTGGAGTCAGGAGAAAGTCAGAAGAGTCACGTTAAGCTTGGGGGTAGACAGAGGCAGGAAATGGAGAGCTCAGGGAGAGAGATCCCTGGAATTTATATCTGGTGAGAGCAGGAACATTTCCATTTGGATGACAGGTATTCGAAAAGTTGGGTCTTGAAGGATTCAGAGTTAGGTATAGTCCTAAGAGAAGGAGGGAGGGAGTTCCATTTTTTACCTAGAGAGAAGGAGAGTAGAAGTTGGCCGGCAGGACATTTGGGTTTGTGGATGGAGATAAGGTTTTGGTGTTCAGGTCTCAGAGATCTGTTAGGGGTGTATGGTGGAAGGATGTTTATTAAGGCCGGGCATGAGTCTGGGTAGAATATTAGTTTGTGAGCAGTGGTTAGTTGGAGATAGTCTAAGTGGTTAGGAAGCTCAAGCCAATTTAGAGATTGAAGGGTAAGGCAGTGGTGAGTTGAGGTTTTGGATTTAGTTGCGAATTTAGAGATCTTATTATAGCAAGTTTCAAGTTTTGAGGTGTTGGAAGTAGACAGATTGGTTAGAAGAGGGGCTCCATAAAGAGGTGAGGGTAGAAGGTATGTAATTGCCAGGGTGTGCCTAGAGGAGTTGGAAAGAAATTGGTTATATCTGTAGAGCATACCTAACTTTTGATGGGTTTTCTTTATGTTTTGTTGTATGTGGAGATCGAATTTTAGGTGTTCGTCTATGGTAATGCCGAGTAGTTTAGCAGAAGGCACCACTTCTATAGCAGTGTTGGTTTGGCTTAGGACTTTGAAGGAATCTTTGTCAAAGGAGGAGGAAACTCTGGTAGGGGTGAAAATTAGAATTTTGGATTTATTAGAGTTGAGGGAGAGATGGTTTTGGTGCATCCAGTTCTCTGTAGTGGAAAAGGCTATTTGTGTTTTAGTCTGGAGTTTAGTAATGTTAGAGGCAGCACAAACTAAGGTGGAGTCATCAGCGTATTGGATGACTGTAGTGTCAGGGATGACAGAGTGTAGATTATTTATAAAGATGTTGAAGAGCATGGGTCCGAGGATGGACCCCTGGGGAACACCAGTAGGTGTGGGGAAGAAGGAAGAGGTAGAGTTCATCCATCTGACAGCTTGAGATCTATCAGATAGGTAACTGGAGAACCAGGAAAGAGTATTTGGGGAGAGATTAAGGTTGGCGAGATGAAAGAGTAGGTGTGTATGCGAGATGGTGTCAAAGGCTTTAGAAAGATCTATAAGTACTGTGGATACAAGGAGTCCAGAGTCTCGGGCTCGATTGACTGTTTCAAGGAAGGATAGTAAGACAGTAATGGTGCTGTGGCTGGGGCGGAAGCCGTGTTGGGTGGATGTAAGTAGGTGATTCTGGGTTAGGAAAGGTAAAAGCTGGTGGTGGACACATTTTTCTAGGACTTTAGATATTGGAGAGAGTAGGGCAATGGGGTGGAAATTAGAAATAGTGGTGTTTTTAACCTCCTTTATGGAGAGGTAGGATGTGGGCTGAATGCCAAAGTTTGGGTACATATGACTCATTTAAGGATCTGTTTATCAGGATGCTAATAGGGAGAGCAATACCTTCAGCTGCGCATTTGAGGAAGGAGGAGGGTATGTTGTCAGGGGCATGGAGCATGGTTTGAGATTAGATAAGAGCCTTTTTATGAAGCTGGTTGAAACTGGTTTGAACTGGAAATTTAAGTGACATTTATTAAGGTTGTTGGGTGTTGAAGAGAGGGTGTTAGGTGGATTATTGTTTGGGAATGTTTTGGTTAGATTAGCTATGGATTCTGTGAAGAAAGTGCTGAAGTGAGAACTCATCTCCTTGTCAGTTAAACTAGAATCTGGGCAGGGATTATTCTTGGACCCAGGGTGGAGAAGGGAGTTAACTGATTTCCAAAATTGTTTTGGGTTCTTATTATTGTTGGACTGAAGTTTACTATAGTAGTTTTATTTGTCTAAAGTGATTAGTTTTTTTACTTGGTTGCGAAGTTGGGTGTATTGGAGCAAGGCAGAAGGCAGTTTGTTTTTCTAATAATGCTTCCAGGCTTTGTCTCTGAGATGCATGATTTGTTTAGTTTCTTTTGTCAGCCAAGGAGCAGAGTTAGTTTTAATTTGTGTTTCTTAGACGGGCTAGGGAATTCAGAGTGTCTAGGAAAATAGAGTTAAAATGTTCTACAGCATTGTCTAGGGGGAGAGTGTTGAGGATTTGCCTGTTAATTAATTTTAAGGTGTTTGTGAAAATTGTAGGGTTAAAGTTGCTAAGATTTCGAGTTTGAATGTACTGGTGATGAAATTGGGTGGAACTAGCTGACCGATGAGTGAAGGCAGGGAGATGGTCACTGAAAGTATCAGGGATGGTGCCTGAGAGAATTATTTTGTTGGGATGGGAAACTAGAATCCAGTCTAAGATGGATCCTGGAGGGTGGATTTTATTAGGACGAGTTGTTGAATGGATTGCTTGAGTGAAGTTATATAGGTTAATGGATAGAGAAGGGGAAAGTGAGTTGATTTTATTCCAGTCAATATCAACATCGCCAAGAATGTAAGTTTCATATTTTATTTCAGTTGAGGCCCAGTGAAGAATATTTTCAAGGGTAGAGATGTTGTCGCCTGGGGAGATATATAAGGAGATAAAGCAGATATTTTTACGTTTATTCAATCTGAGTAGACCTGCAGTTAGTTCAGTATTTTTGAATTGTGGGGTTGGGATTTGCAGAGGGATTAGAGAGAGATGGTTACAGTAGATTAGAGCAGAGCCTCCACCTTTTTTATTTAAACGATCATTTCTGAGGATGTGGAAACCTGGAGGTAAGATTTCAGGGTCAGTAATATAAGGTTTTAGCCAGGTTTCAGAGATGGCTAAGATGTCTGGTTGGTTGTGGTTAATCCAAGCTTGTAATTGGTGGATTTTGTTGTTGAGGCTCTGAGCGTTGATGGTGAAGAACTTAAGTGTATTAAGAGAGAAAGTAGAGGAGGTAGAGGAAGGGGGAAAGGGATGTTTGTAGTAGGGGAGGTAAGGGGTGGAGGGAAGGGGTTGTTTGTATAGAGGCCGGGGCCTGGGTTAGGGTGGATATCTCCAGATAAGGCTATGGCATTATTGGCACTAGCTTTTGGCCTTTTGGGTTGGTAGGATAGGAAGTTGTTTGGGGTTGACTGTAGTTTAGGTTTGAAAATTTCTGTGGAGGTGGAGTAGACTTTGGGCTGGAAAAGGTGCAGTAGTTTAGGTGGAATAAGGAAGGAGGATATGAAGTGGAAGTGATTGAGTAGTGGAGGGTGTAGGTGAGAGTATGGGATGGTGTAAGCAGAAGGGGGGATGGGGGAGCTTTGGAAGAGTAGGAAGTAGCATGATAAAGGGGAATTAGTAAGATGAGAAGGGATCAATACTTTGCCTAAGCAAGTGCAGCTTGGCAGAGCAGAACCCGAAAAGATCAAACAAACAAGCACTAGAAGAGTTTATCTGATGTCACTCTGCTGATTTATGAGCCATACATAGATTGGTTTGCTAGCTGAGTCAGGAGGAGGAACTTAGCTATATAATGATGCCTAGTTAAGGGCGGAAGGGTGAAATGAGCATGCAGGAAGGATAAACTGCTCATAACTATGTATCAAGGTGCAGATGCCTAACCCAATCATATGCAAATGACCATATTCTATAGAGAGTTTTAATCCTAAGATTTAAATTTAACATTTTTCTAAGTCTTTTAAGGTCCATAGCTTCCAAGGTCCAAATAAACTGAGTGTTGCTTTCTCACATCTTTATTCTGCAACAACATCCGAAAAGTCACCAAAATAATACAGTGCAACACGCATCCTATGCATAGACCTTTTAAATATCTGGAATCAGGCAGGAAATATTGCAGCATCTGCTGCAGGACTACAATATTCAGTAACAGTTTCTACCCTACAGTGATTAGACTTCTGACCTCTGGCACTAATCCCAGGAGTCTGGGCATATAATAAGTCATTTTTTATTTTTTTGTGCAATACATACTTACATATATTCCAAGTAAGTGGACTATTTATTTATTATATCTATACTCACTATTATTTGCCTCACTCAAGTCAAATATTAGACAAATAACTTACGCATTTCAAACTGTGGTGTGTTTTGTTTTACTTTAAATAGAGTAGTTAATTTAACTCAGGGGAGGGTATTCTTTTTACATAAGAGTGTTGGTAAATGTCTTTGCTCTTTCTTGCATGTACTGGAAGTAGAATTGAATTTGTTAGTTATGTTCATTCCTCTACTTGTATGTGTTATTTTACTTTCCTTTGTAATCTCAAGAATTGAGCCGATGCATGAAATTTCGCTTAGGCTACACATGTGTAGTTCTAAATGACAATAAATTGACTTTCTTTTAATGGCTTCTTTCAGTATTCCTTTATGAATGGAAGAAAAAACATTAAAGAAATTCCAGAATGGTCCACCAGCAGAAAACACATAGACTCTGGAATACAGATGTGATGTAATATCTTTTATTGGACCAACATAGGTTTTACAGTTAATCAAGCTTTTAAGCTGGCATGAGCCCCTCATCAGGATTTATTACCTAACTGATGTTAAATACAGTTCTTAAGTATCCACTTGTGTCTAGAAATGGAAGTAGATGATCATGCTACGCCTCAGAGACAGACGTATGTGTGTGTGTGTGTGTGTGTGTGTGTGTGTGTGTGTGTGTGTGTGTGTGTGTGTGTGTGTGTGTGTGTGTGTGTGTGTGTGCGTGTGCATGTATGTTTGTGAGAGAGAGAGAGAGAGAGAGAGGGAGGGAGCCTGAACAGTGTTAAAACATGCTATAAATCAAAGTTTGGCATGCTACATTTGAGTTATTGTTCATTCAGCAGCAAAGATAACACTCAGAGAGACTGCCCTGACATTTATTGAGAGAATACATCTCACAGCAAGAGATGTGTAGGGAGGTTAGTTAAATCCATACAAGGAAAACAAAAAGTTACAATTTGTAAGCAGTTAGTTTAGCTAAACAAGCAATCTTTGTGAGATAGAGGTTTTGGTTAACAGAACATATGAATTAGCAATAATCTGCTGGTCACAATGATGAGAAAGGCAGGGACTACCAGAGAATATGATACAGGGTTAAAATGTATGGATACTATATGCAGTTAAAACACTAAGCATGCTATGTTTAGCTGAATGAGAGGCAGAGATAAAGAAGGAAAAAGAGAGTGAGATAAGAATATACTGTCGTTGCACTGTATAAGTGTATGAAGAAAAGCAGAACTGGATAAAGTTTTGTTATACAGTTAAAACTTTCTGAATATTTAGGCCTTACCTAACATTTAAGTTTACAATTACCCGTAATCTGACCAGAATGCTGTCTTATGTGAAAACAATTTCTTTTGTCATGACTAAAATACAGGTGCTAATCATAAACTCCAGTAATCTCAACAGTTACTGTTAATACTGTGAAATGAAAGTCACCAGCTAGAATTCAAGTAAATTCATCAAATAATTTATTACTCAAAGAAATTAAAAAAAATTGTTGTAGTTCAGTATACAGACACTGTACGAGCGCATCCACTTATGCAAGAATTGTGCCATCCCAAATAGAACCAAGACGCTCTCCTCCAAAAAAAGGAAGCACAATCTGGTGGTCCCCTGCCATAAACAAACTATACAACAGAAGGAAAAAACTGTTGCAGAAAAGAGGAAAATCCCAGAAGCAAAAAACTCCCTTACCAGCCTCAGTAAGAGGCTGAGATCCCTGATAAAATCCTCCAAAGCTAGTTACGAAAATAACATTTTCAAAGATTCCAAAGACAACTACAAGGCATTCTATAGTTATGTCAAGAATCTAAATGACAATGCTCAGATCTGCTCTGAGCTACAACAGAATGGCATTAAATATACTGATCCCAAGGATATTGCCAATATCCTGGCAGATCGATTTAGTGCCAACTTCACCCCCCTCTCACTCCCTAAAGGACCCATCTCAGTACCAAAAGATTGCCAAATTCCAGTAATCCTGGCCACACAGTTAGAAGCCGCACTCTGCAAAGCTAAGAATACAGCATCCATCTTACCAGAATGACATCCCAGACTGTGTACTACATGAACTACAAAATGAACTGGCTTATAGGTTCATAGGTTTATACTAGGCTAACTGCCCTAGGGCATTTATAAGCCTAGCCCAAAGTTATGTGGCTTACGCCGCCCCTTATGTTAGAAATACTGTGCCCATTAGTTTGTTGTGCCTCTGTCCAGTAGTGACACAGAGATGATTCCCGGGGTAAACCTACGATCTCCCATCCACCGGTCAAGATTTCTCTTGAACAGAGCCAGCGAGGTGCTCTGCCTCACATGGACCGGGATTTTATTCCACAGCATGGGGAGTCTCTGGGTGATAAATCTATCCCTCCAGCACGTCCTATTTATATCCGTGCTAAGGTTTAAGTCTCTTGCTCTAGTGGTTTTGGTGGATTTGGATTTTTTGAGGTGGAGCATGTCCATTAATTCCGGGTTGGTCATGGCCTTGTATGTCAGGCACAGGTCACCTCTGAGCAGATGGTATGCAACTGAATAGAGTTGGAGTTTCTTCAGTCTGGCAGCATATGACAGGTTTTGGAGTCCCTTTATCCTTTTGGTGAGGAACTTTTGGGGTCTTTCCAATTGCTGCAGGTGTCGGGTGAGATACATCCCGAATGGGGCATTGTACTCGATCATTGGTCTGATAAGTGAAGAGTACAGGGGAACAATGACTTCACTTGATCTGGATGTGAATCCCTTCATGATCACGTGGGCAATGTAGAAGGTCTTTCGAACCACTTTAGCAATGTGAGTGTCAAACAAGAGGCCACTGTCAACCTGGGTCCCCAGGTCCCTGATAACCTCTTCTGTGCTTAGTGGGTTGCCACCTATATGGTAGCTTGGGGTTACCTTGTTGTTCCCAAAGGGTATGACTATACACTTTTTTACGTTAAACTTCAGGCCATGGCTCTGGCACCAGCTATCAGTTTCCGTGAGACCCCTCTGAAGGATGTCTGTGTCCGATGTACTATCCACTATGGCACCCAGTTTGCAGTCATCCGCAAACTTTGTCAGCCATAGTCCTCCTATGTTTGCCTGTACTTCTGAGAAGTAGATGCCGAACAATAGGGGGCCAAGGACTGAGCCCTGTGGGACTCCACTTGTAACCGGCTTGGAGTCTGACATGGCTCCAGCAACTCTAACCCTGTGGGTTCTGTCCTTTAGCCAGTTTGCATCCCATCTTGTGACATATGGGTTTACATTTAAGCTGGTAAGTTTCTCTATAATACCCGAGTGGGGTATTGTGTCGAAAGCTTTTGCAAGGTCAAGGTAGGCTGTATGGACTGCCTTTCCCTCATCAATGGCCTTGGTGACTGTTTCGAAGAAGTCGACCAAGTTCACAAGGCAAGATCTGCCCTTGACAAAGCCAAACTGGGTTGGGTCCAAGGTCTGCAAGTCCCCTATGTCCTTGTTTATGAGTTCCATTATGATCCTCTCCATAGCTTTGCAGACAAGGCTTGTTAAGCTTATGGGGCGGTAATTACCAGGGTCCGTAGAGGCACCACCTTTGTGGAGTGGGACCACAGTTGCCGTATGCCACTCCTTGGGCACATATCCTGTGGTGAGGCTAAGATTAAACAGCTGCCTTATGTGCGGGTTTAGTTCTTCATTGAGTTCATGTAGCACACAGCTGGGGACCCCATCCGGTCCCATTGATGCTGTGTTTTTAGCTTTAGAGAGAGCAGCTTTCACCTGCGCATTTGAGATGTCTGGGAGGCTACACTCAGTTGGGATAGTTATCTCTCCTTTTGGGGGGTGAGGGGGGTGAAGTTTGCGCTGAACCTGTCTGCCAGTATGTTGGCAATGTCTGTGGGTTCAGTGATTTTTGTATGATTTTGGACTAATTCTGAGCATATCTGGGAGTTTCCACCCAGGTTTCTGACATAGCTGAAGAAGGCCTTATGATTGTCTTTTGAATCTATGGCAATTTTTCTCTCAAAGTTGGCCTTGGATGATTTTATGAGGGATCGTAGTTTCTTGCTATTTCTGATCAAAGATGCCTTCCCTTTTTGGGATTTTGCTCTATCATGTAATAGCTTTCTCCTCTTATTGTAAAGTTTGTTTATGGCTGGGGTCCACCAGACTGGACATTTGCCCTTGGTGGAAAGAGTCTTGGTTTTATTTGGGATTGCCTGATCCATGCAGTCCTGAAGGTGTTCATAGAAGGCATTTGTAAGGGCTTCCGCAGCTTGGGTTGTGGTTTCCATTGGCTCGGGGGCCTTGAAGGATACCACACCTGTCTTGAGTAGTGTGAAGTTTGCTTTAGAGAAGTTCTTCACTGTGGTCTTTTTTGTTTGGGGTGGGTGCAGGAAGTGGATTTCTAGTGAGATTAGTTTATGATCTGATCTCACCAATGAGGGATATACTTCTGGTGTGGATCATTTTGTCCCCATGTTCGTGATGATGAGATCTAGTATATTTTCTCCTCTTGTGGGGATGGTGACTAGTTGTTCCATGGCATTTGAATTTATGAACTCCAGGAACCTTTGGGCTAGAAAGTTTGGGCTTGAGTAATGTTCCCAGTCTATATTCGGGTAGTTGAAGTCACCCAATATGATGGTGTTTGGTGATACATTTATACCCTCCAGTGTCTTCAAGAAGGCTGTGTGGGTTTCCTGAGTTTGAGAGGGTGGCCTGTAGCATGCTACAAATTGTATAGCAGTTTTGCCTATGGTTAATTGCACCTGGATGGTTTCCGATGCTTCGTGCATAGCCACCAACCTGGAGGTGTGGGTATCCTTGATGAATATGGCTACACCCCCTCCTTTTGTGGTGTGGTCTGGGTTTTGGGGCTGGAACGCATGATATGAGATGAAACCTGATAGTGCCGGGGTGCTCTCAGGAGCCTTGAACCAGGTTTCAGTCACAGCACAGACATCGATGTTCTCCATACTGAGAAGGGCCTCGAGTGCGTGCATTTTGAGATTTAGACTTCTGGCATTGAGCAGCATTACCCTTAGTTTCTTCATGTTTTTGTTTTCTAGGGTGGTAGGTTTAGAATTTGAGCCTTGCCTAAAAAAGGCACTATGGGGGTGGCAAGAGCCTTAGCCAATATCCGGAATCCCAGGGGTGACAGGTGCAAGCCGTCCCTTGCGAAGCAGCGTGGCTTGTCGAGCATGTCATCCCAGGCAGACAGACACTGGATCCCCTTTGAATGACACCAGAAATTAAGCCAATTGTTAAAGCTGATCATCTTGTCACTATATTGTGGCATCATTCTTGGTGAAGGAAGGATACTGCTCAGGGTCAGGGTCATACCTGCCTGGGCTACATAATCAGAGAGCTCCTCTATGTCTCTTTTCATGTAGTCCAGGGAGGTATGTCTCAGGTCGTTCACACCAGCATGGACAATGACTGTGTCATACTTGTACTTGCCATGGAGTGACCTGAGTGCTTGTGTTATGTGGTGGATTCTAGCGCTCGATAGGCAGCTTACCGTGACCTTCTCCTTGTTCAGCCTGGTGAGTGGGACGTCAGTGTGTCTGACTATGGAGTCACCTATGACAAGTATGTTTGGTGTTGTATTTGGCCTTAAGGGCAGTGACTGCTTTGCACACTGATTTTGTTGTTTATGTGTTGTTTGTGTGGTGTATTGAGTTTGCAGTTGCTTGGGTGTCTGCTTTGGAGGCCTCTGCTGTTTAGGTAAATTTTTACTCAGAGCCTCCGAGTATGTCTTAGTGTGTTTATGTGTTTGATTCAGTGGTGTGGTTGAGTTATGTGAGACTGGTATTGTGGTGTGTGTAGTTGCCTTCTCCTCCTGCCTGGTCTTGCCAGTCCTGAGTTGAGAGAGCTCAGCCTCCAGTTTGGCTAAATAGCTGCATCTCTCGCAAGTGTTAGTGTTACGTGGGAGGAGGAGAGGGTTGTCCGTGTACATGGGGCAATTGTAACATTGTCTCAGAATTCCCAGATTCACCAACTGGGCAGGAGAGGACGCCAGCATCTGACCCTTCGACATGCTAGAAAGATTTATGAGTTGGTATGAGACAGAAAAGGCACCTCACCTAAGTGTCATGTTTAATCATAGCCTCACCTCAGGCTTCGTGCCCTCTTAGTTATCCCACTCCACAAGGGTGATCCACCTTGGATCCTGGGAAATACTGTCCCATCAGTCTGACGAGCTGGATCTGCAAGGGCATTGAACGCATTATCATGGAACTTATAAATAAAGATATTGGCAACCTTCAAACACTGGACCCCACCCAGTTTGGGTTTGTGAAGGGCCGATCTTGTCTCTTGAACTTGATTGACTTCTTCAAATCAGTCTCCAGAGCTGTGGATGAGGGTAAGATGGTCCACACAGCATATCTGGACCTTGCCAAGGCCTTCAACACCATCCCCCACTCTGTAATCATAGATAAACTTACTAAGCTGGGCATAAATCCCTATGTCACTTGATGGGTTGCCTACAGGCAAGCTGACAGAACCCAGACTGTAAAAGTACCCAACTCCAAATCCACCTCCAGACAAGTGACAAGTGGAGTACCTCAGGGTTCAGTCCTGGGACCACTCTTGTTTGGCATCTAATTCTCTGAAGTACAGGCCATCACTAAGGGACTATGGCTAACAAACTTTGCAGACAACTGCAAACTGGGAGCCATTATTGAATCCCCAAATGATGTGGATATTCTACAAAGGGGCCTTACAGAAACAGATGCTTGGTGCCAGAGCCACGGGCTCAAGCTTAATGCCAAGAAATGTATAGTTATCCCCTTTTGGAAAAAACATGTACCCATGAATTACCACATAGGTGGTAGCACACTAAACACAGAAATTGTGATGAGAGACTTAGGGACACAGGTGGACAGTGGTCTCACCTTTGATAACCACATTGCCACAACAGTCGGGAAATCCTTCTATGTGGCACACCTCATCACTAAGGGCTTTTCATCCAGAAAAAAGGAGGTCATTGTCCCACCATACTCATCCCTCATTAGATCCATAATAGAGTACAATGCCCCATTTCGTATGTACCTCACAAGACATCTGCAATAGCTGGAAAGGTCACAGAAATACCTCACTAAAAGAATCACAGGCCTAAAGCAGATTCCCTATGCTGACTGTCTAAAAAAACTCCAGCTATACTCTGTGGCATATTATCTACTCAGAGGCAATCTCTGCTTAACATACAAGGCCATGTCAAACCCTGAGCTGTTGGACATGCACTTAAAGAAATCACAATCTCTCAGAGACACACACTCCAGGGATCTAAACCTTGTCATCACAATGAACAAAACATGCTAGAGGGATAGGTTCCTGACCCAGAGACTTCCCATATTCTGGAATAGACTGCCCATACATGTCAAACAGAGCACCTCCTTGGCCCTCTTCAAAAGGAACCTTGACGATTGGATGGGAGATAGGAAATTCACCCTGGGGAACACGTCAGTCACCCTGTTAGACAGAGGTCCAGGAAATTAAATATTGTGGGAAGAAATATCCAAGGAATTGTTATCGCTAGGCTTGTATAGGCCCTAGGGCCGATAGCCTAGTACCAACCTATGAACCTATAAACCTATTATTTATGCCCACTGTTAGTTTCTGAAAAGGAAATGTTAGGCATTATAGTATCCCATAAAACCAGTATCTAGGTTCATACCACTCAATGTCAGATTGAACAATTGAATTAACTTTGTTGCCCTTCTTTCCATAGGTGTGTGCAAATGGTGTTTAGGAATCAAAACTGTCATAGCTGATACAGAATGATCAGACTGAGAAAAGCATGCTGATACTGGCTTGTCAGTCCATTTGTAACCATGTGTCTATAGGCATTCATCCTAATTCTGAATAACTGGCCTGTCTCTCTTATGTAACCTGTCTATAGACATTTCCTGCATTTGATTAGAAAAAACACATTTGTGGAAGTGCACATAAATAAACCCTGTACTTGGAAACTTCTGTTCTAAGAAAATTTTATGATTGAAGCTGTACAAGTCGAGACATGTTTTGCATCTTGGATGGTTGCAGGGTTTTTTTGCCATTCTGGACTACATTATGTTCTGGTCTAAGTTTGCTTCTGACAAGAAGATTCTTTAAATGTGGAGTTTGTTTTGAATGACAGCAATGGGAGTGCTTGAAAATGCCTTTCACCTTATCAACTTGAGTGAACATTGGCTGGAGGTCCCTTACAATTTTGTAGAGCTTTTTAAGTTCATGATGATAAGTTGTCACTAGTAGAGCTCTATCACAGGGGTTTCTCTCTTTATACTGAAGCAGCTGTTCTCATTATAGCTGTATTGCTTTGTCTACAGCTCTGTCAAACTCCCTGGCAGAGTGACCTTGAGCAAGCATTACAACTTTCAGATGTGCCAACTGTGTATCTCTTTCTGCCTCAATAGAACAAATGACATACTATCAACGTGGTTGACTGTAGATAGCTGACTTCTTTGTATGGCTAGGATGATTACTACTTCTCTGCAGATACACCTGTCAGCTGGTTTCCTGGAGACATGTCTGTAATGTTCCACTGTGTATAGCAACCTCAGTATTAAGGAAGGATACACATGAAGTGGAGTTCTACAAGGAGGGTTTAATAGATGGCCTCAAGGGAGTCAATGATATGTGTCCAGATTACAAATAAGTAATCAATAAAATGGAAATAAATGAGTGGCCTATCTAAGCAGTGTTGTAGAAATTCCTCTTCTAGGTTTGCCATGAAGAGGTCTGAGTACAGTGATGGCCTTCTGGTGACCATTGCAGTGTGCATAGTCGGAACATAATGTTTCCAGTTAAAGGTAAAATTGTTATGATCAAAATAAATTTGAGAAGATGTCCCACTATATTTGGAGTAACATTGTGAAAATTTGTTGTCTTTTTTAAGCACATGCTGCACAAACATCCCACAAATTAATATATTAAGCTGTAAATCTGTAATATTAACAGATATAATTATATTTTAAAAGTTCCTTAAGATGGAATTATTCCTTGCCTCAAGCATTTGTCATCAGTTTTATAACTCCTGATGAAGGGCTCATGCCAGCTTGAGGAACTGCAAAACCTGTGTTGGCCCAATGAAAGTTGTTACATCATATCTGTGCTCCAGAGTCTTTTTATTTCCTCAGTTTAATGGTTGATTTTTGCAGAGCGAAATTAGACTTATAGGTTAGAACAGAATGTGCCGTTACAATCCACTTTAAAGTCTTATCTGAGTATTCTGACTGCATGGGTATGCTAGTTTGAATATCAGTGCACTCCCTTGCTGAACCGCAATGCATTACAGGGAAATCTGCTAATAAGTCTACAGCAATAAAAATATATTAAGCTGTAAATCTGTAATATTAACAGATAGAATTATATTTTAAAAGTTCCTTAACAAAAAGATATAATGAACAAATCCAGTTTGACTACAGATTGAAATAAGGAAGAAAAGCAACTAGTATCTTATTACTATGGGATAGAATAGTGTAGACATGCTGAATAGTTGAATTTAACAAGAAGAGGTAAAAGGATTAGTAATTAATATGCATTAAAATACACACCTTATTATAAGGACTTGAACATAGAAAGAAATAAAAAATTCCAACTTATTAAAAGGCATTTTCTTTTGTAGTATATTATTAGAAAATATAGAATTTTTATAAGATGCCTTATTTCCATCTTGCAATCAACAATTTCATTATTGCAATGCTTAATTTAAAAGATGACACACAGAGGAGTTGTGAAATTATTTTGAAAAACACCAGAATGAGCCAAAATGGTTAAAATCAAAAGGTATAAAAATGCATTTCGGCCCCAACTGACTGGCAATAGAAAGCAATGAAGTAATTGAGGCCATGTTCAATACCTGTGCTAAAACTCCCGAGGAGCTTCAGAGGAATAGTTATGTTTAAGTACTCTCAATGTAATCATCCAGGATACTCCAAAAGATGGAAGCATACTTGTGAACAAAGATTTGTTTCAGCAGCTATTTTTTTAAATGTAAAAACATTTAAATACGTTTTATCAGAGTCTAGCTAGCACTCTAATATTAATAAGTGGCCAAAAAAAAAAAACTTTTAAGCAGATCTGGTAAGTGTGATTGAAATTCTTTTTAGAGAGCCACAATTATGAAAGGTCATTACTTTCAAAGGCTTGAACATATGCATTTCTTTTCACATAGGGTCTCATTCTCCCTCAAATCACCATGAAGAGATCTTCACATATTCTACAGACTGACATAAAATAATCAATTCTGAGACTCTACAACGTTGGGGAAGGTTATACTAGTTACAGGATCAAGCCCAGTTGATGGAACCGGTTCTTTAATTTGTAGTTCTATAAAAATTATCCCAATCAAAAAAGTAATTACAATGTAAGCAATAATTTGTCATCGGGTAGTAGCAGAGGTTTCAAATCCCATGAACCTGAAAAAAAGCATTTCCTTGTATCTGACGCAGTAATTATATTTACTGAATTCCAGGACTCCTTTGAAAATGAACATTGGTGCAAGTGAACAAACCCAGTCAACAAAATATAGGTAAAAAATAAATGAATGGATAAGCAAAGAGGCAAACAAATAAACAGATTAATAAGTAATCATGATTAATTACTTAGATAAACCACCACATGTGGTTTTCAGTACTAGAACCCTTAAGAGCTTGCATTCATTATCAGGCATCTTTAGTGCACAGATATCATATATATGATGACAAAATAAAGAGTACATCCTGGGGAATGTGAAGGACTGAACCAACTGAGTAAGCAAACAGTATGTTAACAAAATGAATATAAATCAGAATCCTTTCTACATAAAACCTTTCATGTTCAAAAAATGTCATTCTATAACTAACAGAACTATCTGCTAACAAAATCATGTGTGTTATAGTTTGAGTTGCACTTCATTATCATCTGTAACCCTCACTGCAAAAATATACTAAGCAGGGCATATCAGACTTCTATATCCACAGCAAAGGCCTTTACACAATTCTGCAAAAATTATCTGATGTTTCTAGGCAATATAAAGAATATGTTCAGAACAGCACATCCTAAGTCTACCCCATAAGCCTGACTAGCCTGGTCTGCAAGGCTATGGAGTGCATCATCATGGAACTCATTAACAGAGACATTGGGAACCTCCAAACATTGGACCCTACCCAGTTTGGCTTTGTTAAGGGCAGATCTTGCCTCCTAAACCTGGTGGACTTCTTTGAAACAGTTTCCAGGGCTTTAGACGAGGGAAAGGAGGTCCACACAGCCTACCTAGACCTCTCAAAGGCTTTCAGCACCATTCCCCATTCTGGTATTATAGACAAGCTCACCAGCCTGAACATAAACCCCCATGTCACGTGATGGGTTGCCAGTTGGCTCATGGATAGAACCCACACAGTGAGAGTTGCAGCCTCTAGGTCTGACTCTAAACCAGTTACAAGTGGCGTCCCCCAGGGCTCAGTTCTGGGACCCCTCCTGTTAGGTATATACACTTCTCAGACATACAGACAAGCACAGGAGGACTATGGCTGACCAGGTTTGCAGACGACTGCAAACTGGGGGCCATAACTGACTCTCCGGCTGATAAAGACATCCTCCAGAAGGGTCTCACTGAGACGGATACCTGGTGTCAAAATCATGGCCTCAAGCTAAATGCCAAAAAGTGCATAGTCATCCCCTTTGGAAAAAAACAAAGTACCCGCGAACTATCACATATGTGGTAGTCCCCTAAATACAGAAAATGTAATAAGGGATCTGGGGACCCAAGTAGATAGTAATGTCTCCTTTGATAATCATATTGCCAAGGTGGTTAGAAAATCCTTCTATGTGGCCCACCTAATCACAAAAGGGTTCGCATCTTGAACAAAAGAGGTTATTGTGTCCTTCTACTCATCACTCAGTAGACTCATCATAGAGTAAAATGCCCCATTTGGGATGTACCTTACAAGACACCTGCAACAGCTGGAATGACTACAGAAGTACCTCATCAAGAGGATTATTGGCCTCAAACAGATGCCCTATGCAGCCCAACTGAAGAAACTTCAGCTGTACTCGGTTGCATACTGCTTACTCAGAGGAGATCTCTGCCTGACATACAAGGCCATGTCCAAACCAGAATTGATGGACATGCTCCACCTAAAAAAAAAAATAATCCCCAAGATCCACATGCTCTAGGGATCTAAACCTCACCACAAAGATAAATAGGACATGCTGGAGGGATAGATTCCTGTCCCAGAAACTCCCCATGCTTTGGAACAGGATTCCAATCTACATTAGGCAGAGCCCCTCACTAACACTCTTTAACAGAAACCTTGACGAGCGGATGGGAAACAGAAAATTTACCCCGGGGATCACTGGAGTGGCTCTGCTGGACAGAGGCACAGGGAACTGATTGCTCTGCTGGACAGAGGCACAGGGAGCTAATCTAAGGGAGCGGCAAAAGTCAACACATTCTGGCTAGGCTTATAGATGCCCACAGGCAGATAGCCTAGTACTTCCCTATGAACCTATGATCACCTCCAAGAAAGTGATGTCACATATCCCTGCTTAGAGGAGCATCTACCTGTATCCTCATTAGGTATCCAAAAAATTTTAGCTGCCTCTTGTCAATCAAAGGTTCTACTCGAAGGGCCTCCAGTTTTCTCATGATCCACTACTGTCAGCCACAGTGAGCCCAGTAACTCTGAGGAGAAATCTTCTTTCTGCCACTTGTTCCACAACTTCATCTTCTTCAGTCACTCTCCAAAGCACATGAGTGTAGGTATGGACAGAGTGAGTGGCTGACCAGTAAAGGGTGATCTTCATCGATGACTGAGCTTTCATTTCATGATCATAATCTATGTGCATCAGCATCACTGATATATCCACTTACTTTTCAATCTCTCAATCCCCTCTGTTTTAACTCATAAACAGGATCCTAAGATGTCAAAACAGCTCCACCAGGGATAACTGCCACAGACAGTGAACCTCTCTTTTTCAAGAGAGAACAATGGCTTTTGATCCAGAGGTACAGATTTTCATTACAGACATTTTACACTCATCAGGGAACTGCTTTACTTCACATTGCAGATCATAGGTGTTTGTGACCAAAAGGACAGCCTTGTCTGTTAGCAACTAAGATGTAAACCTCCTGCCCTAAGTCTGGACACATTCTAACCATGGCTGACCTGGAATAGTTACAGACATTTACAAGATTTTAATTTCTGAAAGTTATGTATACAAACAAGATGTAAGCCTTTATCCAAATATCTTCTTCTTCTTCTGGCTTTATCCTGGTTAGGGGTCGCCACAGCGGATCACCTGTCCGCACATTGAATGGCAGTGGAGTTTTACGGTGTCGAGTTGCCAGCCCGGCGCCCAACCTTCCACAGAAGGCACACTCACACGCACACCTAGGGCCAATTTAGAGTGTCCAATCCACCTGCAGCATGTCTTTGGGATGTGGGAGGAAACCGGAGCACCCAGAGGAAACCCACGCGACCACAGGGAGGACATGCAGACTCCGCACAGAAGGCACCCCAGCCGAGGATCGAACCAGAGAACCTCTTGCTGTGAGGCGGCAATGCTAACCACTGCACCACCGTGGCCGCCCAAGCCTTTATCCAAATATAATAAACAGAAATACGCTTTCAAGCATTTTAGTATGTTCTATTTTGTAAATGATTAAAAGTTTTTTACAGAACCATTTCTTAAACTTCTTAATTTCTTTACACACTTTTCATTTCATGGTGACCATGGTGATGTAGGCTGCAGTGTTTTGCTCTCTTTCCTCATGTACAGATAATATAAAATATGGCTCCTGAAAATTAAAATCAATCTCTTGCTAGCGATTGTATATCATCACCATGATATGAAGCAACACACATTTCTACTGAAAAGTGCATGCAGTCTTTATATAACTCTACTGATTTTAAAACATGTTTTATGATTTTGTATTCATTGTCTTATTTAGTTTTGCTCAAGCAAGCCAAACTATATTTATCCTGATCTGACAAGTAGTATAGCCGTTAGTAATACTTCCTCAGAGCTCATGGTGCCTTTTGTTTTGAAAGTGTATGTACCCCTCATTATGTGGTTAGGATTTTTTTTCAACTGATCAAGTTTCCTCTCACATATTTATGTCATTTCAATGCCATGCTTCTAGAAGTGACTTCATATAAATGTTCCAAGATGTGCATGCAGTGTGCAAATAAGGCTGTATTTTCTATGATGGACCCATAAGGGATTAGTTTTCTGCTTCATGTCCAGTGAGTGCCAGAATAGGATCTGTGCATTTTGTAATCCTTAACAGCATAAAGTGGCAAACACATGAATGTATAAATGAATACCTGAATGTTTTCTTTTTTATTTAAAATAACCATTTTAACCTTTTTAAAAGGTTTTAACTCTAAAATGAAACTGTGGAATACTTATTATTAACAGTACTTACTTTTCCATTATCTAGTGGATGTGCATTTCCCTTCCACTTGGATCCATGCACATAGCCATCATGTGCTGTAGGCACCTCTCAATGCATATTAATGATACGTGGAGTGACTAAGTGAGGTTCTGCGGCACATTCCTGTAATGTTGACCATGAAACCTTGTAGAACAACACAGATAATGAATCCATGTACATGAGAGCACCAGCAGTCTGCCCCAATACATCTCAACCTCTTAGAGCAAGAAATCTGTACATAGCCATTAAATAAAGTAGGGCAAAGGCTGAGAAATAGGTACATAGGGATGTATTGTCCTTATAAACTTATAAAGTTGACAGAATAAATGGTTATGCATTAGCATGCATCTTCTGAAGATTATGAAGTCCAAAATGTAAATGTTTGTCATTATGTATTACAAAACCACAGATTTTATGAGGAACACCCCAAAAATATAAGCCAAAATCCTGGTAAAACTAACAGAACTAGTTATATTTTATTTTATTTATTTTTATTTTTATTTTGCATTTGTTGACCGGGCTAGTCTAACTGGATATATGTCCATTTTCACTAAATGCCCGGGGAGAAAAGCTCCAAGCATCGGCAGTGACAAAGCATACAATATATACAAATAGTAAAATGAGTTACAGTACACTGACTAAACTGTAAGTAAGATAATCTTGTACAGAGTCCTTTAGTTGGTTTAAGCTAGGATCAAATACAGAGAACAAACAACATTTGAGAGATAAAAATATATGGAGAATCCTTTTTTTTTTTTTTTTAGTACTAAGAAGAAAATCTTTATTACAGGTAGGCAACATAGAACAGTGAAATAGAGAAGTATAGGAGTATAGGGAGAGCAAGAAGGGGAAATGAGATATCAGTCGGGGTTAGAGCAGGGACAAAGCCAGTGGGTTTTAAGAAATTCTTTAAGATGTTATTTAAAAATCAGTGTGGAAGCAAGGGTGGAAAGTTCACTAGGAAGCTGGTTCCAGGTTTTTCCCACTGTGTTGGTGAAAAGTGAGCCCCCAGCTTTATTGTTGGATTTAATAGTGGAAACTAGAAGCTTATTAGCTGAGCATAGTGTTGCAAGATTTTTATAGGGGGTAATCAGATTAGTGAGGATTGGGGTATTATTAGGGTGGTAAAGGATCTTTTGGGTGATAACAAGTTGTTGACAAAGTAGTTGGTTCTGCAGTTCTAACCATCCCAGTTTGAGGTTGTGACAGTGGTGAGTTCTAAAAGGGGTGCCAGTGGCAAATCTGGCTATGTTATTGTAACTGGTTGAAAGTTTGGTAAGGTTGTTTTTAGATAGATTGGTATATATTGCAGAAGCATAGAACAGGGTAGAGATCAGGTGGGTCTGGGCAATGGTGGTTCTGGCTATAGGGTTAAGGAAGGATTTGATTCTATAAAGGGTGGCTAGTTTTTTGTTGACAAACTTTATAGTGGTATTAATATAGTCATCATAGCTAAGGTTGTTGTCAGTTGTTATTCCCAGGAGATGAGTTGTAGTGGCAGGGGATATGTTAGTTCCATTGCTTGAGGTTACTGTGAAGTGAAGTTGTGATGACTTTTGAATAGGAGCAAAGAGCAAGAATTTTGTTTTTTTGGGGTTCAGAAGGAGGCAGTGTTGCATGAACCAATTTTCAACAATGTTAAATACTGTCTGGGTGAGGGTCTGGAGTGAGGTTATGGACTTGGCTGAACATATTAAAATAGAGTCATCTGCATATTGTATGCAGGTGGCTTGAGGAATTTTGGCATGTAGATCATTAATAAACATTGAAAAGAGAAGAGGTCTTAAAATAGAGCCTTGTGGTACTTCAATGTTCACAGGGAGGGATATAAAAAGATTATTATCCCAAAGCACTGATTGCTGTCTGTTTTCTAAATAAGATTTAAACCAGCATAATGCTCATGGGTCAAGTGATTGTGCTTTTAGTACATCAATAAGCATGTGATGGTTATCCATATCAAAGGCTTTTAAAAGGTCAATAAATAGTGCAGAGAAAAGAGAGTTATTGTTATGATTTTTGTTTATACAGTCAGAAAAGGACAGCATGGCAGTTGTTGTGCTATGGAATGGTCTAAAGCCATGTTGGCAGTTGGCAAGCAAATTATTATGGAGAAGGTGGTCAAGTAGTTGTCTGTGGATGCATTTTTCCATTATTTTAGCTATCGGAGAGAGTAAGGCGATTGGCCGAAAGTTGGAAAGCTCAGTAGATTTCCCACCTTTATGTAGAGGGATGATGTGGGAGACTTTCCATATGGAAGGGATTGTGCTTTCTAAAATTGTTCATTTTATAAGGATGGAAATGGGATAGGCAATGACTTTAGCTGCAATTTGCAGGTATTCAGCTGGAAGATAGACTGCAGAAGGGGTGCATGGTTTGAGTTTTTGAAGGAGGTTGCAAATGAGGTATGTAGGTACAGGTTGTATATGAAAGGTCGGAGCTGGACTATTAGTGGCATTTAATGGGGAAGTGGTAATAGGTGGTAATTTATTAGCTAGGGTTTGAATGGCTTCAGTAAAATAGTTATTAAAGGCATCAGGAATTTGGTTAGAGTTATTATGGTTGACTCCTGATGGGGCAGGAGTTTTAGAGTGCCCTGGCTGAAGTAGTTTGTTAATGCCTGACCAGAACTTTTGCAGTTTTTGTTGGTGTGTTTGTTGGAAGTGAAGGTAATAGTTCTGTTTGTCTCGCAGAATGTCTTTTTGGTGGCATTTCTTAATGGTTTAAAGTAAAGGTGATCTGATGGACTTTTAGAGGCACTCCAATTGGCCCAAATTTTATTTCGTATGAGGATCTTTTGCCTAGTTTGTTTTGTGATCCAAGGGGTAATTTTGGTCCTTATTCGGGAAGAGCGATAGGGGGTATGGTAATCTAGGATTTGTAGGAATCTAGTATTAAAGTAGGTCACTGCTTCATCAAGTTGAAGATGATACATTGGTGACCAGTCACATGCTTTCAGTTCATTTTGGACGATCTCTGGATGAAAGTGTTTTTTAGAATGGGAGGTTTTAAAAATATTAGTATTACGGCTATGAATTCTTTGTTTAATAATATAGGTTAGAGCATGGTCACTGATATCATCTGGAAGGGTTCCTGGTTTATAAGTATCAAGATAGCTGTTTAGAAGGATCCAGTCTAGGGTGGTTTCCTTATTGCTTGGTTTATGGATTCTAGTAGGAGTGGTTATTATTTGTGAGAATCCGTAAAGATTTATGTGATTGATAGGATTAGGGGAGCTACAGATTGCCCAGTCTATATTAAAGTCACCTAGCACAATGGTTTCCTGATGTAGGTGGGTAGAGACGCAACTAAGTATGTTTTCAAGAGTATTGATATTGTTTCCAGGGGGAGATAGGAACAAATTAGATAGATTTGGAGTTGTTGAATTGAAGTTTGGCAGTAAGGGTTTCTGCATTAGTACCTGAGGGTAGGAGCACATTGAAGGGTGAAACTTGGAGTTCTGATTTATACAAAATGGCTACACCTCCACCCTTTTTGGTTTTGCGGTCACATCTTAGGATATAATATCCAGGAGGGGTAATTTACTGGTCCAGAGTTGATCACTTTAGCCATGTCTCTATAATACAGAGAATATCGAATGCATGCACTTCTAAGAGTGCATGTAGGTGGGTAATTTTATTGTTAACGTTATGGATGTTAAGGTGAGCTATCAGGAGGGAGGTAGATGGTCTTTTTAGTGTAATGGTAGCATGAGATGTTAGGTTGTGTGGGTAACTGGGAATACCTGTATTGGGGCTGGGGTTTGGATGAATATCACCATCTAATAGGGGGTGTTGTTGAGGATATTGTATTAACTTTAGGATTTTGTAGTAGTTGTTTAGGGTTTTCTAGTCATGGAAGTAAGTAACATGGGTAGATCTATGGTACTTTGGAAGTATATAGATAGAAGTGGAGGTTATATTAATGTGGTTGAGGGAGTTTGCATGAGAAACTGGTAGAGTTTGCTAGTAGCGGTGTTGTTGTTCAGGAAGGGAAAATGTTCAAAGAAGGTTAGTGTGCATGGTAGAGTAAGAGAAGCTAGAATAGTAGTTAAGAGTAGTAAGTTTGTGTATATAGACTTGTGTGTTGGGGCCATTAGGATGTGTAGGTAAGGAGGTAGAGTAAGTTGAGGGAAGGAGTCTAGTATAAGTTAAAATAAAGATGGGAGAAGGAGAGAGTGCTGTAAGAAGTAGAGTAGGTTGAGGGAAGAAGTGTAAAATAAACTAAAATAAAGGTGGCTGTAGGAGAGAAAGCTGTATAGTATTAGCAATACAAGATGAAGTAGTGTGGAGAGGTTAGGGAATGGACTTAAAAGGTATTAAATTACTTAAGGAATTGTTGAGGTTGGGGGTGGGGCTGTTAAGGTAAAGTAGTCAGTGATAGGGTGATAAGGGGAGGGGTGTGGCTGCAGAAGTATAAGGCTAACAGCACTGGGGTGGGTGAGACTTGGGGGTAGGGTAGGGGAGCGGAGTGAGCCCGCAGGGTGAACGTAGCGGGTTTGAGTAGGTAATGGAAGATTTTACAGAGACAATCTGAGAGGAGGAGATTCCTGAGGCAGTAAAAGTGGTCACAGGTAAGTAGAATGTGGTGAAGCAGTTGGGAGGTAGAAAAGGATAGTGGAGTGGGAGGAAGAAAAGTAATAAAATATAGCTAGAAGGTGGGAAGCGAATGGAATGTCTTGATGTTATATCTGTATAGTAGTTTGCCTTTCCTACTATTTTTGTATTATTGCCATGTTTGTGCAATGTACTGTGGTGTTTGGCTATACTTACCTCATTTATACAACAGGACCACCCATGTATACATGACCCAGACATCCAAAAATACAAACCAGATGCTTTCAATTCCTATTACTGAGCACTGCTGTCCATCGCACAAACACACTATGTGGGGACATGCTACATGAATACCAAAAACTTAACAATGAATAGTAAAATATGTAACTACATGTAACAAATCCTGTGGTGACATGTATTGAGCATTGGATTGGCGTGCAGATGGTTCTGGTTCTAGTCCAGGGAATGCAATCTTTGTTTATACTGTTGTGACATTGCAGCTTATACAAATAAAGTGGTACTCTAATGAACTAACCAAGGAATTGCATTGGTTGAAAGCTATCTTCTGTTACATTCAAAAAAAGGTGTGTGCTGCTTAATATCATACAAAGCAATGCACTTGTTTTACTGTGTCTGCATGATGGTCGTTTTTGAATGTATATAAATGTAGATAGTGTGCACTCTCAGTAAGTGCAATTGGTAGGAAAACATGATATTTAAAGGTGAATTGGTGGGAACTGCACTTTGGACAGTGAGCTTGAACTTTTGCAGAAATGTCAGGTGTAGGACAGGGTGTGCAATTCAGAGCACAGCTCTGTGGTGTCCAGGAGTCCAAGGTCTTTACTGGGCTACTGGTTAAGGATCATGGGTCCCTTGTGATGCTGGAAAATTATATCGGCTCACAATATAAATCTGAAGCCTGGGATAGTTTGGCAAGGGCTCTTACCAGTGTGACCGGTATCCTGTGCACTGGGGCACAGTGTTGTCACCATTTAATGACCTAAACTAGAGGAAAATGGATAACCTTGATCGGTGGTCAGTGAGTGTCAGGCAAGGAACACCCCAGAAATGTTTATGTATGATTTACATTTAGTACTTGTAAATATTCAAGCTGAATATGATAAAACTTGTATTCATAATGCTTTTTTCTTTTTCCTTTTTTTCACAGCTGCAGAAGAGAGGACATCAAATGTGAGGTGTCATATGAGGTGATTGGCCGGGATACGAGAAGCACATGGTAAGTAAGCATAATTATATAAAGTGCTATTATTGCAGCTTTAACAGTTATAGATTGATTAGTTGCTATATCATACAGTTGTGTGAACTTGGGAATGCATATCAAAGCTGTAAAATCAAGTATGCATGCATTACTGTGTAGCATAGCTTTCAACTGGACTACTTCTGCTGAATACCCAGATTTAAGAATCACTGTTGTGTTCTGTTCAATGTAAGACTCCTGGTTGTCTGGCAAATAATGTATATTGAAGTCAATAAATTATGAGTGTCAAAATGTATATTAACACAAATTCTATGCAACTATCCATGTTTGTAAGAGGGATATTTGAAATATGTTCCTTGTTATGGCTCATTGTACACCCATTATTTTATGATATGTCAAGGTATCCTGTTCTAAAAGGTGGAGAGGTATGGTCTGTAACACAAAGCAACAGTTGCACATTCTCAGATAACAGTGAACATGAGCCTATAAAGTGTAAAAGGAAAGAGTTCTTACATTATGTTGTATTCCAAAGGAAAAGTACAGTATTACAGTAGTCACTGTTTATGGCTTCTAATACCACACTCCCCAATTTTAAAACATAGCTGATTACAATACTGTTTTAGCTTGTAATGAATAAAAACTACAGTACTGTTACATAATCATCATTATAGCATTTGAAGTGCAGACCTCTGGACCTGTGGCTTGAATAGCCTGCTGTCAAGGGTAATCACTGTATATGTAGTCCAAGTAATAAATACAATTTTTAGCAGATGGAATTGTTAACAGTAAAATGTAACAGAATACAACAAATTAATTGAATAAAGCTGTGTTTATAATCTGTGAAGTCACTAACATTCCTCCTTTTTCTCTCACCCCAATCTTTCTCTTCTTTTTTATTTATGGATTTCTTATTTTTATTATTATTATTGTTACTATTATTATATTATTATTTAAATAATCCTATTTCTTTTTATTATGTTATTTAGTATTACTTCTCATGTTTTATGTATAATTTCATTTTTTTTGTTGTTAATTTATCATTTTTATGATTTTTTATGATTTATCATTCTGTTATTAATTATATTACTTAAAACTTTTTAGACTGATTTACTATTTCCTTTTTTTATAATTTTCATTTAATTTGATTTGTTTTATTTAATTTTTGGTTTGAATTGTATTTATGTTATTACTACAGCACAGCATGGTAGTCTGGTTTCCCTTTACCACCTACACTCGCTCCACTGGCTGAAGCACCAAGGCCCAGCACTTCTGGACTGCAACCTGGTGGCACCCCTCTGATGCTCCTGCCCTACCTGGACCCTCAGGTAGTGCTTCCCAAGGGACCAGGTCTCTGGTTCCCTCTGGGAGCAGAGACAGAGATGGTGCATACATCACCTGAGTAGAATTGCCAGGTGTGGTTTGTAAGATTGTGCACCAGACCATGTGCACATGCCTATGCCAGATGGAAAGGCTGTTTTCATCCTGGTATGGCAGATTGGCCATAGGCATAGACATCAGCCAATGCAGCCAGCAGTGTAGTGATGAGACAGTGCTGACAGTCCAATGGATCAAGACTTAAGTCACAAAGTTACCGTGCTGAAGTCCATGGGACCTTGATCCTCCCACCCCCATCTGAACTAAGGTGTTCACCCCCATCTTGTATCCTTCACCAACCCTGTCTCTTGTCTGGTATGTCTAGTGTGTCTCCAAATGCTTCCTCACCTTCCCAGCTTGCTTGCCTCAGACTTGTCTATGTCATTTCCCCAACATTCCACTCTCTCCTTACAGGACAAAGACATATGTCTGCAGTATTAAAACCCTGGACCTTATCCATGGCTGTCCTATACTAACAGCTGTTGCCAATAGAAAGATTAAAGAATACATGTGTATGGTTAATAACATTGCTATGCAATGCAGGGACACATAAATAAAATGCAAATTGCAATGCATGTATCAGAACCATGGACCATGCTAATTTCAGGCCAACACTTAACATCTGCAGCCACAGGGGAGGTTACATGAAAATCTGCTACATTAATATTGATCCTGAGGTCCTTGCTGTTACACACAGCACAATGGTGCTTAGCGGGTTTGTGTTATGCAGACTGGCATTAAGAAAATACATTGCAGGTCTATTTTTAGATGTCTGGGTCCTGTCTGCTACCTGGGTGGGCTACTTCTACAGTTTGTGCACTGCCACTAGGCATGCAAATCAGCTGCACATAACTGACACCATTTGTGCTACACAGAGGATTGTGCAGCAATGTGCACACAGTGGCCCCAAATATTTAATTAAAAACTAGTGATAATAGGCAGAATACAAAATCAATGTATCACATACACTACGAGCCTATGTTACTATACAGGAAATATTCCCACTTAGGTCTACAATCCAAATCACCATCTGATGCACATGCCAAACACAGGATGGGTGCCTTAATCCTGTGCTTCAAACATACACCTTTGTAGCAAGGAGCGACAGGCATCCAGCACCATACCTCTCAACCTCTTAGAGCAAGGAATCTGGACAAAGGCACAAATAATGGCGGGAAAAAGGCCTAAAATAGGGGCAGTTTTAAATATTGCTTACATACTTAGGAGGTTGACAGAATAACAAGTTATGCATTAACATAACTTTTCTAAAGGATATGGAGTCTGAAACTCAAATGTGTGCCATTATTTCCTGACTAAAGTCCTCAATGATCTGCCATTGATTTACAACAATTGTATGAGAAACAGACCAAATATATGAGCCCAACATCTGGACATTCTGTGAAAGTCTGTACAATTGAGAGGGATGTGCAATACACAATCAAACTGAAAATAATGTGCTGTCATAATAAAATATTATATTACCTGTACAATTAGTGAAATGTTTTACTTTTATAATACTGCACTTACTGATGCCACACTCCATTAAGATGTTTGCTTGCAAATATGCAGCAGTATTTTACATGTCCATGTTTCTTGGTCATTTATCAGTTATCTGTCTGGTAGTCTGTGATATGCAATGTTTACACCATGCAATATCATTGCATTTACAATGTCAAAGGATATTAACTGGGAATAATATGATATGAAGCTGCCAACTAAGGAAAGACAGTTTGGATGTCACAAGCACTGACTGTTCTTTTGGGGGTGGGGGGAAACAGATGTGTGTCAGGTATGGCACTAAAAAGACTGTATTGGTCTGGTTACCCTACATGTCTGGTATCCTGCCTGTTGTATGATTTAGTTATGGTTCAGAACTGTTATATCTAATGCACCCCTAGTACAGATGTATAGTGATGTTGGAGGATGGTTTTAGCCTCTTAGGTGTTGAGTCAATGTGCTATGGCTTGTCTCATAGCTAATGCAAGGACTTGCTGAGCATGGATATGTCTTCCTACAATGACACCTGCTGCTGGTTCCTCCTCTGAGTCATCATGGGCCTGTGGCTGTGCTGACCTTAGTATTGTTGTTAGGATGTGTTCCCCATCCCCTTGATGATCCTGCTGCAGCTGTTTCCACTATATTAACTTGGGTAGCATAGCACATACTATGAGCATTGAGGGACATGTCAGTGGATTGTAATGGTGCTCTTGGCCAGAGGTATGTAGGCACTGGCACTGTGAGTGCAGTAGCTAAAAAACATGCTCTAAGGCATTACTGGTTGGACTGTGTGCCTCATTTAGGTGTTCATGTGTGTGTGTGTGTGTGTGTGTGTGTGTGTGTGTGTGTGTGTGTGTGTGTGTGTGTGTGTGTGTGTGTGTGCGTGTGTGTATGTGTGTGTGCATCTCTGATGGGTTTCCTCAGCCATGACTCCAGTGCATAGCAGGTATCCACACCTAAATGAGCCTTGGAGATATCCCCCATAGCACACGTCTGGTGCAGTTGGGGAATGTGCCACATATAGAAGTCATGCTAATTGCAAGGGCTGCCAGCACACATGTTCCAGATAATTCCCATGACATTACACATGACTTGGCAGTTGTTTGACCTTACAGTTAATGTAGACCCTAACCTGTTCCCCAGTTGTTATTCTCATGTGTACAACTACAATGTATGGCACACATTACTGGAGAGTAGTGTGATATATGTTACAGTTGTTGCATACTTGTGATCCACTCCTCAGAACGTTTACTCTCTGCCATATTGTAGCATAGCATGGAGGAATGTTTGGACGATCCTGGATGCTGATGCTTATGAAACACCAAGCATGTCCCCTGGTAGTCTGTTAAAGGGTACCTGTGGCTAACATACTAAGTTCAACACATACCTTATATTCCACTGGGATGGGTTCCCTGCATTTGGCTCTGTATTTGACTCAAGGCTACCAGAGGTCCCACAGTTCCTCTACTGTGCTGTTGGCCTGCAACGTCTTCACTCTCTTTGTCTATGGTTATTGGCAGCACCAGCAGCATCAGCCTCAGCCTGTAGCACACACAAATCTATGTAAAATGTAGCTGCTACTAACAAACTGTCAGTGCTCATGTTGTATCTGCACTCCACTATTTCCTCACTGCACATATAAGGAATGGTATGGTGTCTACATAAATGCCTTATATCTTGCTGAGTAGCTCCATGGGATTAGTTGATTAGCATGCACATCGGCAGCGCATGCTGCAATTAGCATTTCTGAAGCACAGACTAGGTCAGATGCAGTCAATTACTAATGTGCACCATTATAAAAAGGCAAATGTGTAGCTAGGCAAACCAATGTGGATGAGAGTTGTTTGAGAATTCAAACTCGGTTACACATTTATGTTGGAACAGATTATTTTGACAGAGGAGTACTGTACTCTGTCAGGTATGTATACCTTCTGTTACCTAAATAATGCATATGTTGGAATATACTTAAGAATGATGTGAAGTAAATCAGTAAGCATTTGTTAGAACTGTACTCATGACATGGCCTTGTTTTCCAGCCATTTGAGAGGTACTGAGGATTTAGAGTAGGCCGAAGGTCTAAATATGCACACGCATTTTATGTATAGCTCCTTAGCGAGCACTTTTAACATTACACTGTTGTTTTGTTAGCACATTTGTCCCTTAGCCTGTTATTATTTATTTTATTTTTTTTTGGGGGGGAGGGGGTGAGTTCCTGCTATGGCACAAACTAGAATGGACTGTTGTGGTGGGTGTGTGAGCATAAGTGTGTATCTGTTATAGCACAAACAAGGATATGTTCATCATGCTACTCCCCTTGTTTTATAGCCCCCATGTGATTTCTTGACCACTGTTGAATCGTTAAATTTAATCAAGTGGTGAATACTGACAGGCTTTTTGTACTGCTTTGTCTGCACACAGTTTATTTGTACTTATGTGATCTTTATATGTGTTATCATTATTTAGACTTTCAGTAAACAATATGCCAGCTCACCATAGGCACCCATTTTCTGAGACAGAGAATGACCTCATAATTGAAGCATTATGCCAACATCAAGCAGTCCTGATGTCCAGAGGATGGGCCAATATGTCAGAACATGCAGCCCTGTGGGACGAATTGGTCCAAAATGTCAATGCAATTGGACAACACAATCACAACTACAAGCAGGTATGATACAGAGACATAGTCGTGATTCCTGCTCCAAGCAGGCATTCTGCTGAAGTGGAATGTGATTGTCAGGTCACCAGTGATGGGCCTGCAGCAGAATAACTGCTCACTGCCATCGAGGAATTTCTGGCAAACACTGCCACTCAGGACAGCTCCCTGCAGTCCATTAGCCAGTATGTTCTGGACATGGGTGCCACTCCTGAATCTCAGAACGAGCTTCCAGGTAGGCTTTGTTAGATCACCAGTTGAATACTGTTGCATTCATTATGTAATAGTGTATACAGTTTTAATGTGTGTTAGGTTGTTTTTTTGGTGGGGGTATTTAAGATAGCTGCAGTTTTAAGGTCATTTAGAAGTTCTCAGCCACATTCTTGTTAAAATTGCAGTTACTGTAGATACAGATTATTGAAATTATTACACCCGTTATACTATTAAATGTGGTACTGTTGCCATTACCTTTCCCTTCACTTTTTTCAGGACCATCAGGAATCCACAGATCTAGGGCTCCTGTAGCTGGTAAGCAGAATGCATGTATGTAAGTAATGAAGAAATATTCCAACATATCTGCTAAAGTGTCATCTCAAGCCTGCTGTCTGGATTGCTGTACTGTCTGCGTACTTGTCAACTGTACAAATATTTGCAGAATGTTCAGATGTTTGACTCATACCTCTGGCCCGTATTTAAGATTATAGTGATTGAGTTGCAAACTATTGACAAGTCATTAACAATTGGAGACATAAAATAATTACAGAGATCTCACATTCAGACTGCATACCCATCACAAATGTCATGGGGAAGTAATACCTCTTATTCTATCACCTTTCTAGGTTTGTAAGGTAATATGTCATAATGGTACCTATTCTAGGGCCTTTATTCACCCATTATTCATGGCTTTGTCCACATTCCTTGCTTTAAGAGATTAAGAGGTATGAATGTCTGTAATAGTGACAGTAGTGCAACTTTCTTAACATATATTGTGGCATAGTAATGTATTCCTGTTTTCCTTCCTTTTATCACAGGTGAACATGGAACTGGTTCTGTGCCCCCTACACCACCTGATGTCAGTATCTCATCAGACTCTGATGATGATTCTGGCCAAAGTGAGGCACAGTCAGGGATTGCAGAGGCTGATTCGGACACAGAGGTTGACATCCAGAACCCTCCCTCATTATCACCAGACACGGCCAGTATGCCTATGCATAACCAGTCCACTGGAGCCATAGTTATTTGACAATTGGAGGGTGATGGCATTGACCAGGGAAATGTGGCTACTACTGCGACTTTGGTGACTGTTAACACTGGTCATAACCAAACTGATGGCTAGGTGCCACACAGGCAGATTGATTGGGGTGCTCAGAGGAGGCCTGTTGCCCCTCCCCAAACTGTTGCAGGTGTCTCATCACATGTCACTTGATGTAATGTTTAGGGCCATCATGAAGGCACAGACATGTTCAGAAAGGAACTCCAGGAGAATGCTCAGGGTTATAGATGCAGCACAGTCTGAAATCTGTGACTGGCTTTACCGTGTTGTTGATTCCCTGGATCAGTTGAATGGCAAGTTGGAATGGGATGTGTCTGTGAGGGACCGCAATGTATCTGTCATGAAACGCACATTGTCTGTGATGGAATGTCTGCTGGGAGGGGAGCATTGGCCTTGTGGATATAGGTCAGCAACTACATCTGCTAAGAGCCAATGTGGCCATGGCCAATCATGGTCCCATAGTGGCAGTACATCCACTGCTCCAGGAGGGAGTGTGCTGTCCACATCCAGACAAAGCAGGCCATGGTGTCATGGTCCTGGGTGTTCCCATGAAGCGAGCATGCCCAGTAGACATTGGTTACTTTAAGGTAGTAGAACAGCATCTGACCTTGGGCATGGAGGTGCCAGTGCAATTCTTGGCAGAATCATTTATCGTGTTCGGGGATGGAGATGATGAACTGTCAGCACTACCATGCATGGCTCACAGCTGTCCAACATACAGGCATGTAGGGCTAGCACTGAGCTTGGGTGTGTTCATGCAGACACTAACATACCAATGTCACATTGAGGGCACCTACAAACTCACACACAACATTTACATGTCCATCTTACCTGCTTCCCTTGCTTACTCACACACACACTCACCAGCATTTTGTGTCAGCCTTGTTCTCCTGCACCCACCCACAACGCCCTGTGCAAGTGATAATAACTGTGCCACATCTCTGTTGTCTATCTTTTAGATTCAGGTATAGTAAAGCTATTTGTCTGATGGAGAGGGTGACTATCTATATTAACATGACTTTATTACCTCCATTTGTGCTATTGAACTGGTAATTGTACCTGTGATTTACAGTGTACGCAGCCATTTAGACAGCTGCTAGCATAATCATTTATCTACTTTATAGTGGATGCTTTTGTAAGGGCTGTGTGATGTATTCAGACTGTGGTTGAATATGGTGCCTAGGGGAGTAGCTCACTGTTGAAGCACATGAAGAACACAATCCAGAATGCTATCTGGTCCCATGGAGACTGTGCTCCTAGTCTTGGAGAGGGCCATGATTTATCATTGTAAATGCCACAGCTTGGAGGTGATGTTGCACACACGGTTTGTGGTAGCTTTGGTGGTGGCACCGGGGATACTTTTCAGCCAAATGTATCTGCTAGCAGGTTTGGAAGTTACATTGGGTCAATGTGTGTGCTACCATATACAATTGGAGCCAAATATATCTGAGTTATATAAATCATTTTGCAGATGCACATGAATAAAGCCTCATGGTTATCCCTGGATATGTTGAGTAAATTATTAGTATAGTTGCTCTGTGATGTTTTTTGAAGGTGTTCTTTCTATTTGAATGTTCTCACTGAGGAGAATGGACTTCCAGTCCTGGTTCCTCAATATTGTATTTGTCAATAGCAACTTCTTTCACTTACTGTATAATGTAGTAATGATAGACTTCCACCAGTATGGTTTATATTTTCTGGAGGATCTTTGAGCCTATCAGGCATGGCTGTGTGTATAAATTTCTGTAGATTTGTTCATAGGTTCATAGTTAGTACTAAGCTAACTGTCCTTGTGAGCCATTTTAAGCCTAGCCAATTATCCCTTGTGAGACTCAAACCCTGCACCTTGTGTTTGTAAGGCAAACACCTTAACCATTAGGCCACCCTCCCAATCCAAAAATTCAACTGGTTCTAGTTGCTTTTCAGTAGCTCATAGATTAGTTCTAAGTTAACCATTTTAAGCCTAGTGACAGGACATGAGGGAGAAAGTTACTTTAGCTGTCAATGTTCTTTGTGGAAACTGTGTCTTGGAAGTAGTTTAGAGCATCCTTAGGATGGTGTAGTTACCTTGGATGATGTTTTTAAACCTGACTCCTCCTTGTGGGAGTTCAGTAGCTATATCTACTTCAAAAAATACTGACTTAATGTTGGATTAACAGTGCAGGCACTACACATGTGCCATTACATTATTCACTCATATTGTTGAGGTACAGGTCTGGAATATGAGATAACCTTGTGGGGTGGTGCACTATTTCTTCCATGGCATTTCAGTTTACAAACTTCAGATAATCACCACAAACACATCCAAAGAACTACTCAATGGCTGCATATAAAAACAGTAGATTTATTGGTAAGTGCTTTCGTGGTGTTGAAACTCCACTTCTTCAGACCTAATAAAAACGTTGCTTATATAGGGAGGTCTGCCTTGATAAACATTAGTAAGCAACATTTGTCATTTTCTGCAATGCACTTTAATGAAGTTAGTACAATGTCTTTTTACATTTTTTTGTATGTTCTTAAAGATGTTGCACATCGGATATGTATTTATTATGATGTGTTTTTATTTTTATTTTGTGTCTATTTTTGTGTCAATATGTATATGCCTATTGAGTATAACTCTGCTTTTAGGTAGTGTGAGTTTAACTAGCATATAGTTGAATGATGACATGTGAAAAGGTTTGGGCGTGTCAGTGATTGAATGGTATTTAAGTAGAGTGCAGTTTAGTTTTTATTAGGTCTGAAGAAGAGGTGTTTCAACACCATGAAAGCGTTTACCAATAAATCTACTGTTTTTATATGCAGTTGTTGAGTAGTTCTTTGAATGTGTTTGTGGCGAATATTTTTGGAAATTGTGTCCAGAGACTATGTACTACTGACCATTACCTTGTCTGTGTTTGGAAACTTCAGGTAATATTGTGCAAGTGAGTCTGTTGTCCTATAATTATCCTGACCAATGGATAAATACTTGCACTCACCCCTTCTTTGGTTGTTTTGTTCTACTTTAATTGTTCCATGTAGTAATATATATATAGGCTGTGTGGCATTTCATGTTTGTGAACTGTGACTTATTAATGGCAATAACATGGAGTGGTTTTCTATCTATGGTATGTTTGACATAGAATAATTTCATATAGTTACCTTCTCTAAACAATCTTGAGGTATACAAATCTTCAATGTAAACAGATGTGACACCTCCTCTGGTTCTCACAACTTCAATTTGCTGTCTGGATGTTTATAAGGCATTCTAGCCATGCAAGACCAAAGTACTTACTGCAGCCTTGAACCAGGTTTCTGTGACTGCACAGATATCAACATCTTCACTGCAAAAGAGGGCTTACAGAGAGTGAGGTTTAAGATGTGAACTTCTAGGGTTTAGGAGCATGTCCCTTACTTTGTTGGAACTGTACATCTTCACATTGTTTGTTCTGGTTTTGTGACCTTTCCTAATAAAGGAATTATGGTGCAGTCAAGTGCTTTATGTCTGACAAAGCAGAGTGCTCTGTCTAAATGTCATCTCAAATTGACAGGTACTGTATCTCCTTAGACTGATTGACACCAGAACCTTAGGCAAGTTCAGAAAATATGTTGTTCTTGATATAGTGGTATTACTCTAGGTGAGGGTTAATGCTCTTCAAACATAGGGACATACCTGGCTGGGACAACTATTTAGATAGCTCAAGCATGTCTGTGTTCATATATTTCATATAGTCACATCTCAAGTTGTGCATACCAAGATGAAATGTGTACTTCAGTGATGTAGGACATACAGGCCATTCACTGATCATTAGGCATTATCTGCACTGTGTCAAAAACCCATGTCAAATATGCTAGAAGGGGAAACAATGGGAGAAATGATAGGTGATAATGGGAGGTTTGAACCTCATATCTGCATAGAGAAAGCAAAAAAAAAGGATTATATGTGATCTGACTGCTATTTTCAGGTGACTAATCTATGGGGTATACATTATGAGGTCCTTCATAAGGTGGATCGATACCTCTGTTATTGATAGGTAAGTATGTAAATCGCTGCTTATTATGCAACAGAGGTTCTGACAGCTAGATCTGCTCAGTCACATAGCAGCAGCCAATTGTATTTGAAAGCAAGTATATTGATGTTTCTGCATGTATGAGGACAAAGTGTTACAGCCACTGTGCATAATCCAAATCAGGTAATACAAAGACACACTGTTAAAGCCCAGACTGAGTCCAGTCACACTAACCTTCAAATAAATATTTCAACTGTACACTCCAGCCACAAGTATACAGATGGGGTTTCACCAAACACAGATGTCATCTTCTTCTTCCTATTCTTTTGGATAGTACCATTAAGGTTCACCACAGCAGATCATCTGCATCTTGCTCTGTCACACCAACCACCTGCATGCCCTCTGTCAGCACATCCATAAACCTTATGTTAGGCCTTCCTATATTCCTCTTACTTGGCAGTTCCATCCGTAGCATCCTTCTCCCAGTATACCCAGCATAACTCCTTAGCACATGTCCAAACCAACACAATCCCACCACTCTGTCTTTGTCTTCAAACCATATAACCTGATCTGACACTCTAATATATGGTTACTACTCCTGTCCATCCTCAACACACAATGCAAATTGTAACATGAGACTCTGCCAACACCTGTTATGAATCCCATCTTTTTTCCAGTGGCACCATCTGCAACCCATATGACACATCTGACCTTACTACTATCTTGTAGATCTTCCCTTTCAGTATTATTGGTACCCATCTGTCAAAAATCACTCCTGACACTCTTCTCCATACACTCCACTCTGCATGCTATTTCTTCTTCACCTGTCTTCCACATTCACCATTACTCTGAAAGGTTGGTCCAAAGTATTTCACATCATATGCCTTTGCTAACTGTGCTCCCTGCATCCTAACCATTCCTATATCATCCCTCTCATTCACACACATATATTCTGTCTTAGTCCTGCTGACCTTCATTCCTCTCCTCTGTAGAGCATATCTCCATCTCCCCAGGGACTCATAAACCTGTTTCCTTCTCTCAATATAGATCACAATATCATCCACAAAAATCATAGTCCACTGGGACTCCTATGCAATTTAATGTATCAATCTATAAATCACCATTGCAAATAGATGCAATAGTAATGTCACTGTTATCTGTCTTATATGGGATGTGGTGACATCTACTTGTCAGTCAGGCCAATGTGTGACCACGACCTGTTGTGATATATACATATCCAATAATCTGATATAGCTGATGACATCAGCAGTGTCTGTTGAAGGCAAGAGGGCAGTGTCCTTTAGGCTGCTGTAAAATGTTCTGTGTAACATCTACCAACAACTCACACACATACACACACAGTTGACTGTAGTGAAAATAGAACCCCTACCTATCTAAGTTTATGGACTTCAGATCAGAGTACTTAACTCACAAAACACAGCACAAGTCTGATTTTAACAGGACTGCAGGTGATCTTATGGTAGATGACATCAGCAGGCCATGTGGGGGACAAGAGTTTGAAGGACTGCTTTGACTTGATGTTTATGCAAGCACTAAAACAGTGCAAAATCATGCCATTTGAGCTGTCAGAGATACACACTTATGCAGTTCTTCACAGAGAAACACATACACACAAGTTGACTTTAGTGAGAATAGCACCCCCACCTATCTAAGTTTATATACTACAGATCAGAGTACTTAATGCACATGCCACAGCACAAGTCTGATGTTAATAGGACTGCAAGTGATCTTTTGGTAGGCAGGCCAAATGAGGGATGAGAATTTGGAGGCCTGCTTCAACTGGTAGTTTCTGCAAGCACCAAAACAGTGCAAAACCATGACATTTGAGAAGTCAATGGAGAATGCACACTTATGCCATTCTTTATGGAGACACACAGACTGCAAGTTAACTGCAGTGAAGATGGAACCCCTACCTATCCAGGTTTATATACTACAGGTCAGAGTACTTAATGCAAGTGCCACAACACAAATCTGATTTATGTAGGACTGCAGGTGAACTTATACTAAGTGACAAAACCAAGCCATGTGTGTTGAACAACAGGTTGGGAGGTCTGCATAGTCACATTGATTTGTAGTGTCATCTGAGGCTAGAAGCCTAGAAGACAAATAGTGTTTAGTAGCCTAGCTGTGTAAAAGCAATACCCTTACTGTGCATATTTGTCTGCTTGCATTTGGATGAGCAAGCCTGTGAGCACTATCTATTGTGCCTGTGCATGAGGGAGCACACAACATTAGATATTACAACTTGTACGTGGTTGAATGTGTGTGGACAAATCAAGGTGACCCAAGGTGGTTGTGATTGTTGGTGTTGTTGCTGGTGGGGAAACAAATGTATATACGTACCTATACTTATATTTTGCCCTCAATTTGCAATGTTTCCACATGTAGACTTAGGGGAGACGGGGAGTCTGAAAATGATAGGGCACCATACCTCTCAACTGTCCAGATTTTCACATAATGTTCAGGTGTTTGACTCATATTTTTGGTCTGTTTCTCACAATATTGTGGCTTTCTGAAAAATCAATGGCAAATCATCAAGAAATGAAGTTAGAAAATCATGACAGACATCTGAATTTCAGTTAGTATATCCTCCAGAAAATTCATGCTAATGCAACACCTGTTATTCTATCACATTTCTAAGTTTGAGCAATATTTAATCATGTCCCTCTTTTTAGGCCTTTGTTCCCCTATTATTTATGGCTTTGTCCTGATTTCTCGCTCTAAGAGCTTGAGAGGTATGTAGGGTACTAAGGATATGTATGTACACACATATATATATATATATATATATATATATATATATATATATTTTTTTTTTTTTTTTTTTTTTTATATGGGTATAATTTCAACCATAATTTTGTGACCCTGTTTTTCCCGAAAGTGCATTTATTTGAAGATGTACTTTTGCATAAAATTAAGTAAGCGAAAAGCACAATAACAGAAAAAAAAAACATGACAACACTAACCACATGTATGCAGGGGGCAAGCCCCCTTGCTCCCCGACACCCCCACTATTTATATTTTCTAACTCCAAGATCACACTACAATGGGGAAAAAAGGAGTATTCTTCTATCCCCACTGTGCTGTGATCTACAACAGCAACTTCTGTTGCTTTTCTCTTACTTGGTTTTTTGAGAAAGTGCATTTTCGAATAAATGGACTTTCGGAAAAATGGGGTCACAAATTTATGGTTCGTTGAAGCACACAGACACACACACACACACACACACACACACACACACACACACACACACACACATAGATAGATAGATATAGATAGGTATAGTGCTATAGTGCAAGAAGCTTTGGATTTGAGCTATGGCTAATAGTATACATGCATGTGTGCTTGCTTTTTTTACCCATTTGCACATAGGTAAGCAGTGCACAAATGTGAGGTGTACTGCTCACATCTGCGACTTATTATGTAACATATACTTGCTCTTACATCCCATTACTATTTCTACTCCAGGCTGGGATTTCCCAGTTTCTAAAGGCAATAACTGAATGTATCTGGTGTCTGTAATTGTCAGTCTGACATAAATCCTGTTTCGTCTTTGACTGTTTTTGCATTGCATGCTCCACTCAAACCAGCTAAGCCTTATCAAAAAGGTTTTATATGCATGGCGCACCACGCAAATTTGAAATTAAAAACAAGACAAAGTTGATAACAGTATGGGACACAGAGTCGCAGTCTGTAAAACACAACCTATTGCTAGTGCACATCCAAAACCTCTACTTATATCAGGATTAGAACCCTCAACAGCGTTACAGTTGCAGCAGACAGGATGGCTGCCTTAATCCTTTTGGCCATAGAAGTAGCTTGCCAGAACTGGGGTCATTCGTCACACAACCATCTGCATACAACTGTGCACTGCTATCCTTCAGTTACCTAATACATACAATGTATGATCAAATCTATATTATTTTCCTGAAAATGTGGGGGATAATAACTGTGATAAACACCTATATACAGTGGGTCTGAGGATAGCATAGATGAGTTACTGTTATGGCAGTTAGAAAGGAACGCTCTTGCATTAGGGGGTGGGGGAACAAACCACATTTACTGTTAAGATACAGACAAGTTTGAAGTCAAACACCACAATGTGTAGCCTCATTTTCTAACTTCTGTCTTGAATGATGCACCAGTAATCTGGTGTAGTAGGACTGTATGAATGTTTCATGCATGAAGCCTACTAATTTCAAATTGACACATAACAGTAAAATAGTGTCTGTAGTCACATGCTAATTTCTGTACAAATACACCACTATTTACTTGCATAATGTACCAAGTTCATAGATACAAAGGATGTGTCATAATACTCTACAAGAATACAGTGTAGGTTAAAGATCTACCTTGCAAATGCAGTGGTTGACACAACTTCAGTTCAGGGCTGACTCTGTCTGATGCAAGCAGTACACAGCCAATACATGGATAGGTACAGATTGTGTGAGTTGCATGGCATCCTTTTTAATATATGTATGTGAGAAGGAGAATGGTATTAGTCCCTTGGTCCTTAAGTGGACAGTGAATGTGCTATGCACTGTCTCTTAGCCAAAGCATACTGAGCACACCTACGTCTGCTTACAGGGACAGCAGCTGGGGGTTCCTCCTCCAAGTCATTCTGTGACTCTGACTGTGGTGACCTAGGCATTGGTGGGTGTATTTTTGACCCTTATCCTTGCTGATCCTGCTGCAGCTGTTTCTTCAGGATTAGATTGTGCAGCATAACACATACTGTGAATATTTGTGTACATGTGTGTGGAGTATACTGGAAGGCTCCACCGGATATATCTAGGCACTGGAACTATGACTTCAGAAGACCAAACACATGCTCAATGTTGTTCCTAGTTTTGGGCTTGTGCCTCATTATGGCATTCTTCCATGGGTCTGTGTGCTTTTATGATGGGTATCATCATCCACAGTTCCAGGGCATAGCCAGCATCTCCCAGTACATGGCCGTGTGGGATGTCCCACCTAGCAAACATCTGGTACAGCTGTGATGTGTGCAAGATACAGGAGTTGTGACAACTGCCAGGGTTGCCAGCACACATATTCAAGATAATCCTCTGGGCATTACACACAACTTGCCAGTTGATGGAATGGTATCCCTTGCAGTTAATGTAGATTCTACCTGCTCGCCAGGTGGTGCCTTGATGTGTACAGGAGTGCAATCTATGGTGCCCAATACTTCAGGGTAGTGCACTACATGGTAGAACCATTGCATATTGCTGGCCCTCTCTTCAGGGGAAAGAGGAAATGTTATGTGCTCACTGGCATGTAGGAGCATAGCAGCCAGGAAATGGTGGATTATCCTGGATGCTGATGCCTGTGACTCCCACAACATGTCTCCAGTTGCTGCTTTAAAAATACCTATAGCTAATATCCTAAGGGCTACACATACCTTAGTTTTCACTGAGATTGGTTCCCCTCATTTGGCACTGGCTCTGAATAGAGGGTGGTAGAGCTCACAGAGTTCTTGTAATATGACTCTTTCCACACTGTAATACTCTGCAATCTCCAGCTGATATAGTACTTGGAAGGTTACCCTGCAACTGAACACTCTTCTCCTTCTCAACCTAGGCCTATTGTTATTAGCACCAGCAGCACTGGCTTCAGCCTGTAGCACATGCAGACATAGAATTGCTGCTGCAGCCTATAGTATTATCTCAGTTAAAATTTCCAAGTCTTTACTCCAATAGTGTTGATGTTTCGAGGGAAAATCAGAATGTAGGCTGTATGCATACTTTATACATTTGTTGAGTAGGTCCACCATGTGAGATTGGTCAATTAAGATGCAATTCACCTGCATAGAATATAATTAACAAGGTTTAATGGTTTTACTTCAGTGCTCTGTAGTGCTCTGCGTGCAGTCGCACTGCAGAGCACAGCTGTGCATAACAAAGGTAAGCCATGTCAAAATTTTATATTTTCATCTCTGTTGTCATGACACGGAATCTATATTATAAGAACGAATGCTAAAAATGTCAAACACATCTTTGTCAACACGTTTTAAGCAAACGCTCTTATAAGCGAAAGTTAGCAAAGTTGAAACTGACATACTCAAAATATCTTAGTTGTCCAATTCCCCACTGCCGCATTGAACATGAACTGCAAACACAGTAAATTTCACTTGTAATGAACCCCCTAAATATACATTACAATCCTTCCAGTTTGTAAAGTAAATGAAGTGACCATACCAATTGCCAACAGTAAATCTCCAAAATTACACTTGACCGAAACAGCACTTTCCTGAAACACAAACCAGTTAACGCACATACATTAATTTTTCTCAAATTTTTGCAGGGAGGGCTATGCCCCCATACACCCCCTGTGTGTGGGGGGGGCTATGCCCCCCACACCCCCTGCTAATTATATATATCAACTCCGAGATCACACTAAAATTAAGGTAAACATGCATAATTCATAATATACACATCTTTACATCACTGTTACATTTGCATGTTTTGGCCAACTATAACATTTTGAACTTAACGTTTTAGATCTTTGGAGCTTTCACTTATAAGAGCGTTCACTTAAAATGTGTTGACAAACTGGTGGTTGACATTTTAAACATTTGTTCTTATAATAGAGACCCCATGACATGTACAGAAAACAGTAATTGCTGGAAGTTACTTTTTATTTGTATAAGCTGCTATGTCAGAGCAGTATGAGAAAAGTTGCCATACCCTGTACTAGAACCCAGGACCATTTGCACTCCATTTCAATATTTAACACCTGTCACCACAGGAGTAGCTGCACACATTCCCATCAGTGGAGGTTATTAATAGAGTGCAGCCCTGTTTACAAGGTTTGTGCAATGCCCAGTCATGCTCAGCAATATTAATTGAATGCATCCGGTTTCTATTATTGGATGTATAGCTAATGTCTGATATGTGGGGTGGTTTCGTCACAGAAAGAAGGTATGCATTGCCAAATTCATTTGTGGCAAGTGGTGCACTGTACAAACACACACAATACACAAAACAAAAATATAGTGACCTGACACACACCCCTAATGTCATAGACATCCATTGAAAACAAACACCGTGTAGGAGTCTACACAAAATGAACATCCCTACATGGTTCCTGCTTTTTGTGTTTAACAAGTTTATTGTTTTTAACATACAAAATAAATATCATAACAATCTTATACAAGCAATTAAAATGTAAATAGTTATAACATTTAATAAAACAACCAAAATATTTACAGAGACATCCACTACAAATCAAATCAATTGATTAATCTGTAATGTCTTACTAATGAAACTAAGATTTTTTTAACAGGTTTTGTAAAGTATCCCATATAGTATAGTAAGACGTTTTTCTAGTAGTTCTTGACTTTATTGTCATTAGTTCCATATGACACACTTCAGTCATAACATTTTTAAATTCATTAAATGAAGGAGGAGTATCTGAAATCCAATTTCTGGTTATTATTTTTCTAGCCACTGCTAGAATAGACCATAATAAGGGAAGTTTAACTTTTTTAACACTTTTAGGAACAGGAGTGTTAAATAATATAAGTGATTTAGAGACAATGAAATTATCTGTGAAAAGAGCCTGCAAAAAAGCATTGATTAACATCCAATATTCCTTCAATTTTATACAGTCATAAAACATATGTGCCCAATCAGCATTTATTTCTACATTACATCTCTTACATAAGTTGTCTTCATTGTTTATTTTATTCATCACTAAAGGTGTATAGAAAGATCTATGTAAAAATTTCCAAGTAAAAAGTCTCCAATTAATGGAAGAAGTAGTTTTATAAGCAGATTCCAATATATATTGTTTATCTTGTTGTTTTGGTGATTCACCATTAATGGAAATGAAATAATTCCAATAAGTATCTGAACTGTAATGAGTTTCTTCTCTAATAATTTTATGTATGTGTGAGAGCTTACCTTTATCAGAAACCCTATGTTGTAAATTTAATATCAAGTAATCAATCAGAATTGGGACAGATTCTTTAACTGTTAAAGACATTAAATCAAGTTTATTAATAAGATGTTGTCTAAAAGTCTGAATTTCTAACCAACATGTTTCTCTCAAATCAAATTCTTCCTTTAAGAAGTCTAAATTTTTTACTTTATTGTCAGACAGCAACTGATACCAATACTTTAAATCATTCTCTGTGACCAAAAGAATTCTTTCAGAGGTGGATGATAAAAGAATACCTTGTGTATACATTATAGGGAATAGGATAAAATTCCGTTCCTTATATTTAGGATGCATAAATATAAAATTACGATATCTAATAATAATATTTAATGGGTAACTAGTTATATATTTTGGTGTAATAGATGAAGTACAAAATTCTTTTAGTAACCATAACATGGGGTTATTTACAATAGTATTTTTATGTATTAAAGATATTTTCATGAAGTGAATGCTAATTAGTTCCCAATAATCTTTCCATTTTGCAACATATGACTGATCTATTAACAAAGTAATAACTTTTATAATAGAAGAGATAGTATATAAATTAAAGTCTGGAAATGAAATGCCCCCTTGAGACCAGCTATTAGTATGTTTCTTTAATGCAATCCTAGGTCTATTAGGTGCCCATAAGAAATTTAACATTTGTGAATTCAATTTCTTAATAATTATTTTTGTAGGTGGGAGTATTATTGATTGTATTAAGTATAATATCTTAGGGAATATTATCATTTTAATAATTGTGAGTCTCTCTTCCATGGTAAAAACATATTGTTCCAGCTATTGAAAAGATTTTGTATATTATGAAGACAGTTACTATAATTATTATGTATAATAGATTTAATATCTTTAGTTAATATTATACCTAAGTAAGTCATCTGACCTGAGTTGGGTATATATTTGTGAAAATCATTAGTGAGGACATTTTTTCGTGCGTATATTGGTAATATTTTAGTTTTTTCTTCATTAAATATCAAACCAGAGATATTTTTAAAATCTGTCATTTTATCAAATAATGACTGCATAGAAGAGTTAGTTCCTGCTGACGTAATTAGAACATCATCTGCAAAAAGTTGAATTTTAGATATTGTATTTTCATCTATATCAAATCCTTCTATATCAGTGCTGTTTCTAATCAAATTAGCCCAAGGCTCCATTATTAAAGTAAATAATAGTGGAGAAAGTGGACACCCTTGTTTTGTACCTTTTAATATGGGTATTTTTTTGGGAGACATATGTTCCTATCTTAATGTAAGCCAATGCTCCTTTATATAGATGTTCAATTAGATTCACAAATGCATCAGAGAAATTTGTACACTTCAGTAAGATAAACAAGTAGTCCCAACTTACTGAGTCAAATGCTGAACTTATATCAAGACTAATAAGTGTTAAGTCTTTCTTTTTCCTGTTTGCATAATCAATTAACGTTAAAGTTCTCCTTATATTATCAAAAGTATTTCTATTTATAATAAAGCTTGTCTGATCTATATCTATTATACCTGGAATGATTGTCTTTAATCTGTCAGCAAAAATACTCATAAACATTTTATAGTCAACATTAAGTAATGAAATAGGTCTATATGAAGTGCATCTGGATGGGTCTTTATTGGGTTTTAAAATTGGTGAAATAAATGTGTATTGCCAGGATGGGGGAGTTGTTAACTTATTTTGAGCTGAAATGAAAAGCCTATGTATTAATGAGTAAGTACTTTTAGGAAGAATTGTATAAATCTCTGGTATAATAAATACCATCATTACCTGGGGCTTTGTTTGATTTAAGTTTTTTTATTTGTGTAATGACCTCTGTATATGAAATATTTTTATCTATTAATTTAGTCTGTTGTTTATTAAGTTTTTTGTTCATGTTTGTAGTTATAAATTTCTTTATTTTATCTTTAGAATCCATGTTAATGTTATTGTGATTAATTTTATGAAAGTGATTTCTAAATTCATCTAATATTTCTGGTAAACTAGAAACATTCTTCTTTTTCCCTGGAGAGAAAATTTCTTTGATATGATTTTGTTTATTCAACCTTTTTGTTTTATTTTTAAGTCTATGTAAGTATTTGGGACTTATTGAGTAAGACAAAAACTTATATTTCTCTAATGTTATTTTGACTTTATGGCTTAAAATTTCTTTGTATTTCTCATTTAATTTATTTATTTCCTCGATGACTTTTTTGTCCATAATATTTTCTTTATTATTATGTTTATATGAGTCTAATTTGCTTTGAATATTTAGTAATTCCTTGTCCCAAGATTTCCTTTTATTATTATACCATCTGATACTTTGTCCATATAAATATGATTTTAGAGCATCCCAAATGTAAATAATGGAGACATCAGGTGTAGTGTTTAAGTCTAAGAAATGTTGCACCTCTGTAAGTATATAATCTTTATAGTCCTTTAGTTGAGTTAAGTATGCTGGTATTCTTTTGATCTGAACATTATAAGTACTCTTTACCATAAATTCAAAGACAATTGAATTATGATCTGATATAGGACATGAAATTATTTTGGAATTAATTAAGTCTGTTACCATTTGGTTAGAAATGAAGACTCTATCTATTCTTGAATAAGTTTTACATCTGTTAGAAAAAAAAGTGTATGGTAATGATTTAGAATCTATCTGATTATTAATATCATTCAAATGATATAAATTGATAAAATCCTTTAAATGTTTTGCATTAGATGTAATTTTCCTTTTTCCTATAGTAGTAGTATCTTTTTCATGTAGGATACAATTAAAATCACCTGCTAAAATAATATCTCCTATAGAAAATGATATAATCTTATTGAGATGGTGTTTCACTGTATTAATGCCAATTCCTGGTATCCAATATACATTGATTAATGTATATATTTTCCCATTAATCTGTATTGTAACCATACAAAACATTCCTTTATCATCTTTATAAGACTTAATAGTTTTAGGTATGGGCATATTTTTGTTCCATAAGATAGCCACTCCTCTTTTTTTCTGTGTGTGTTCTGAGCTAACCAAGACTGTATATTTATTAGTGGCTAATTTATCTATATCCTTTTTTAGGAGATGTGTTTCTTGAAGGAATATTAAGTTGGCTCTATGCAAATTAATATATCTCATTAAACTTGCCCTTTTACATGGGTTATTCAATCCATTCATGTTTAAAGAAATTCCTTTTAGAGATACCATTTAACTTTTATAAACATATAAAACATATAATCAGAATAACAATTAGCAAAATAAGTATTATTATGTCTCCTCCTTTAGGTGTTCCATTAATTATAGCTGTATTTAATGAAAATCTTATGGAATTTTGTGTAAGTTTCACTTTTATTTGTAGTGACAATGAGTTTATAAAATGTGATGTGGATGTCAAAACTATATACATACAACAATAATCAGGTGAAAATAATGTTTGGATTAAACATTGCACCCAGCCTGGAGTTGAAAACTCCAACTTCGAGTAGCAAATACCACTCAAGTTATCCCCCTATCCTAAGCAGCAGTACTTCAGCTGCCACCAAATTAATTCAATACTAACTATTATTAACTAAAGTTAGCCTCATTTAATTTGATTATCTACTATAACAAGGCTAAACAATTTATATAACAGCTTCATATAAACATATAAAACATTTAGAAACAACTAATATTGCTATGTACCTCTATTCCGTATAATAAACTCATAATCAAAATAGCATTCTAACAATCTTGATAATGGGAGCAAAGAAGAGAGAGAGAGAGAGAGAAAGGGGAAGGGGGAATATCCATATGGTAGTTTAATAAAAGTTTGTAAGAATAAGTTCTTATTATATGTTTATGCTCATTTGAATTCAATAACATATATTATCTTAGGCTATTATGGCTCAGACATTACTTATATTAGGGTATTCCCACTTTCTGCCATAGTAATACAGTTAAAAGCTTTTAAAACTTTAAATTACTTGCACCAAAAGCTTCCTTTTCATATTTATTATTGCCAATTAAATAAAATATTTATTCTCATGCATAAGTTAAAAGAACATACTGTACAGCAATATTGATTCCTAGTTATACATAAATCATTGTGATGAAAGCCATCTGTATTTTATATATCTGAACTTCAGCTTTAAAATATGTCACATGACAATTTCTTCTGAAATATAATCATAATGATACATGTACTTGTCTGTTAGTCAAGGCAAATGATTTATAACATTACATATGTTTAAATCATAAGCATCTATATACATTAAAGTGCTGCAGTCATATAAGCTTTCAAAAACAAGTGTACATGTGTTTTACCTTCTATGCCTTCTAAAATATCTCATTTGTTTACTATGGCATATTAAGTCATTTAAAATCATTATAACTTTTATATTTTATAAATTACATCTTAAATAAGTAAGTTATTATAAAGAAAAACTCACATTTAGGTGTCATAAAGTTCGTTTTTCATCACAAAATCGCATTTACAGCAGTTCTACTTCCTGAAACAGTTTACTTCTTGAATTTGCGATGTCAGTGTGAAATCAGGGGTCAAAGTTCAAAATGGCTGCTTTCAGCTTCTCTGCGTGTATTCTGAGTGTTGAAGCTTTTAAAACGACTCGAGGACACTATTCACGAGGAAACCCACATCCCAGATTGTCTCCCATAACATTCTGGCGGGAATTTAGTAAAAGCAAGTGACTGACATTCATTTTGTAATACAAATGAATCTAAACAGTGCAAAACCTTCTCTAAGCATTTTACAAGTCATTACAGTCTCTATGACAGTGAAACCAAGCCTACAGTTGTTTAACATAAACACAAATTATTTTTATATGCCCCATTTCATTTTCTCATACAGATCTTATTACATACACATATCAGTATTATCAGAAGCATATAACTTTATAGATAAGAGAGAGAGAGAGAGAGAGAGAGAGAGAAAGGGGACCTACAAAGAGTATCTACAAAGATATATTACTTGCTGTTTGTTTTAATAAAGTAGAACATGAGACATATTACTTTCAACTACTTTAGTTCTAGTTAACTGCAATTATATCATGACATATTATTTGAAATCATGTATTAAGCAATTAAGTCATGGTATAATATTTAGCAACAGTATTTAAACAGCATAAATAATTTTAAAGAAATAATAAATTATTTTTCCCCTTATTTCATATTTTTCATCAAACCTCTCTCCCTGCCCTCCCCCACCCCTCACTAAATGTTTAGTTTAAAGAGAATGCCATTATTTAAAACAAGAAGAGAAAGGAAATGTATCAAATTACTAACCTTAGGTCTCTTTATCACAAAGAGAAACAAGTTGATTCATAGCAGGTTATTTGTTCCTCAGAAAGTTTGATTATTTATAAAACAAAATCAGTTCTTTGCACACAAAAAAGTAACTTTGAATAAATCCTTAAGATATTTGTGGCTTTCTTGAAAATGTAGTAACTGTAATTAAAGAGTTCAAAGAAATATAGAACATGTCATTTGTTTTTTAGTCTTTTTTGCTTCTCTGAAGTCTTCCAAGAAGTTCCTGTTGCCATCCTCTTTAGCAAAGGACTTGCCCATTCCATATCTTCTATTTTATCTAATATTTTATTTTTTTTAATATACAGCAAAGCAGAGTCCAAGTCTTCAAAAATTCTAGGGCCATCTGGTAAAAGATTTTTAGTTTGGAAGGAAATAAAAGATGAGTTTTGAACTGTGCTTTCTTAAGCTCTCTTATTAATGGCAAAAAAACTTTTCTTTTTGTTATTACCAAGGAAGAATAGTCATTGTCAAAACGCACAGTTGCCTCATTAATTTTTATAGGTGCTTTAGCCCATGCAGATTTTAATACCATCTCCTTGTCATAAGATGATAAAAATCTTACAATAACTGATCTATGATACTTTTTATTTGTATTAGAATTAGATAAAGACCTATGGGCTCTTTCAATACCAAAAGAAAATGCTTCTGACAGATCTAAAGTTTTGGGAAGCCAAGTATTTAAAAAGGAAGTAATGTTGTTACCTTCAATATTTTCTGGCAGTCCAAAAATCCTTATATTATTGCATCTGGATCTGTTTTCCAGGTCATCTAGTTTGGATTGAAGGTGTGTGTTCTGTTTCAATAAAAATTCAATGTTAATTTCTTCTTCCTGAATTCTGTTGTCCATATCATTAAGAGTCTCTTCTATACCTGTAATCTGAGCTTTCTGATGTTGTAAATCTTGATGTAACAAATCCATTTGTTTTGTGTTTTTTTCTATAAAGTTATCAATTTTAACATCCAGTCTGTCCATTTTAGTTGTTAGTTGCTGTATAGTTGATAGTAAAGACTGAAGCTCTTTCTTGATGCTGGAATCCTGACTGTTAGCCTTACTGGAACTCATTCTGAACAGAGGTGATGAAAGAGAAATTTCCAAGAAGATTTCTGACAGGAAAATTATTTAAATTTTCTTTCTTTTTTAGATATTATTCAAGATACTGATATTCCAAACGTTTTTAGAAAGAAAATTATTACATTAGTTGAATTTTAAAGTAATTATTTCCTGTCAGTGTAGTTATGTTGGTGGAGCTGAAGAAATCTGCTGCTATCCTGTGTTCATCCTTGGCCATGCCCCCAATATATTTAAAATCTTTTGGAGCAAGCGGTGAACTGAGCAAACATGAGATAAAAAAATACATTTAAATTTATAGTCATCTTACACACATCTCTGATGATTTTGAACATCCATGTTGCATACTCTGCCCATTATATGTGTGTTGTTACTTTTCATGGGAATTCTGTCCATATTTCTTGACTTTTACATGCCCTTGTTCTGTATAGACTCCTGTAGGCGGAAATTTTCTGCATACACTACCATCACGGACAAGGAGTCTACACAGTTGTATTTAAGGTTTTTGGATCACTCCACTGTTTTGTTTTTCTTCATTTGCATAAATTTCAGCTACTTAAGCTGAAATTTGCATTCCACAAAAGTTTACATAATTGTGCGTGAGTGTGTGTGATTGCACGCCGCTACACTGAGTTTGCTGAACCTAAAACTCGACACATGTGTTACTTCACTCTGTGATGGCACAATGAAAAAATGACAGTGTTAGCGTTATTGAATTTTCCCCTTCATGTATTCAGATCTCACAATTGTCAAAGTTAATGATACCAAACTAGTGAGGCACAAGAAATTACAAGCTGGTTACCAGTTCCTTTATGTATACTTTCATTGACACTACCAATCTATGCCCATCAGATATTGGGCATTCTCATTAATTCCCCGCTTAGGATACAGGGAAACAGCACAAAATAGAAGGAGAAAACATACTGTAAGCTTAAATTTGTGAGATAATTTTTCTTTGTTCTCTGATTGCTGGGAATTTTTTTTCTTGGTTGCTAGTCTTGGTCATACGACAGATGGCAGAGTGAGATAATCCCAGTAAAGTGAGAGAAGTAGGCACATTTAGTAAGAACTGTAGAGTCCAGTATATGCTATGATGGAAAAGACTGCAGAACCAGCAGTGGAGAATGGAAAGCACACAGCAAGGAGATAAGAGTAACGTCAAAGGCAATAAAGGAAGGTAGATGTGCAACCAAAATGTCAGAGAAGGACAACAGATGTCAGCAGCACCAGAAGTTAGAACCCTAATGAACAAAAAAAAAACTAGGAAGACATAAAAACTTCTTGAGAACAGAAACTGCATAATGTGTGCGGTGTGTGTGTTGTGTGTGTGTGTGTGTGTGTGTGTGTGTGTGTGTGTGTGTGTGTGTGTGTGTGTGTGTGTATTTGTATGAATGGGGAGCATACATGTGAGGTCATTACTGATATTTTATATATTTGTTTATTGATTTATATGAATTCTTTTAATAACTGTGGAAGCAAGTAAAATATAAGCAAAAAATACAAGTAAAATGCAAATAAATATGGTACTGCATTCTAGCACAATGTTCAAGCCAAATCTCAGTTTAGAATTGCACTGCCATGTAGCATACCATAGCAACTAGAAAATCATTTATCGTGCACTTAAAATGCAGCTATTAATATTATGTAATATTGTCATCTTAGAGCTAATAGCTTTTCTCTGCTACATGATCCTTTTATACTATATGAAACTTTAGCATTCAAATGTATATTTTCACTAGCATAAATGTGATGGCAGCAGAAGGATAGAATGGATGAATGAAAGGGGAAGCAACCGTGGGTGCCAGCTTATAGGAGGTTCAAAAATGAGAAACACCAAAGTGTTGAAAAAAGTAAACTGCAACTCACTTATGCCTTTCCACAGAGGCTGCTACTCACTCACTTTTGACTAATTAAAATTGCATACAGGCATACCCTTACATTTTTGTTGTAAGGGATAAGCGTTAGGCATTGCTCTGAAGCATTTTGCAGCCTTCTGCTTGGGTCATTGGCTGGAGCAGGTGGGCAGTTTAAGCCATTTCCTCAGTCATTATGTTTGGTGTTAATAGCAGCAAAATACATCTCTATCTTCGTCATTGAAGAGCAGGTCATTCATTAGCTGAGAAAGTACTTTATTCAACTCCAATGTAGTTCTGTGTGTTATAGTGCATTTAGCTAAAAAATACTAGAATTTGTTTGTGTGTTTGTTTGTTTACTAGTTCATTCTTTTGCTTGCTATGAGCCTGGGTCTGGGAAAGAGTCAAGATCATTGAGAAGCTTGCTTATCATGTATTCATATGAGGATTCTGACCTAACCAGGCTGACTAAACAAATTACTTTGTGAAGGTTAAGCACTGGTACAATCCACCCACATTGCTGCAGTGAGTTAAATCTACCTACACTGACATTTCTGACAAACTTGAAAATGGTACACCTTCCGTATTACTGCTTGGTGGCTGAAGATTGTAGAATGTTTATTTTAACCAAATCATCTTGTTAATGTCCCTTAGTTTCCCTTTGAGCATCAGTACAGCTTCAGATGTACAACTTTTTTAGACATACATAGACCGGATGCAGATTATGCATGATAAGAGAGGTAGCTGCAGTATTTGGGACAAAAATAAGAGAATGCCTAATAAGCAGTTTTAAACAACATTTCAAGAATCATGAAACAATGGAGATTACAGAGCAGGATTGCAGGAAATAAGATAAATAAAGAAAAGTGGTACGGTTAGCAAACAATAAGCATTTAAGAAAAGCACTGTGTATACAGTGGAATAGAGGAGGCAGTAAGCTCTATCTTTTTCTTGAAGTGTTCATATTTTTACAGCATAGTTGTGCTTAGGGCATGATGTAAGGTGCACAGATCTACTTTATTTATGACCTTTTGGAGATTAGTGTTCTGATGCAAAGCCTTGCTTACTAAGCATTGATCATACTCTGTCTGGGGATGGACACTCCATTATCAAAACTGTACCTGGCTGGAGAACTGACTTGGTGTGAAATGCCCTCATCCTATTTGTTTTCTCATTCTTGTACAGTACACTTGGGTGGTAAAGAGTAGGCTTGCTCTAACCAAGGACTAAGCATTTTTACTCTTTCTTTGAATCATTTGCAGAGTTGATAGGTGAGGAATATATTAACCATTCTAGTGAGGCTCCACATAGTTTGATTAAGGTTCCAAAAATCATTGCTTTGGTTTTAACTACATTGATTTGTAGGTTTCTTGTTTTAAATCATAAGTATATTAATTTAAGTTCAGTACTTGGCTCATTGTCCAAGTCAAATATAGCAATGTGAAGTTTTACTTCTGTATGCATCCACATCATCATCATATGAAGGAGCAATGATTCAAGGAAGACCCATGATGAAAGATTTAATAAATAGGCAAATGAATAAATGGCAATATGCATGACTCTCAGTGAAGGTATATACTCAGAAAGAAGGGAGATAATTTGACATTCCATACTCTTAAAATAATCTGTCAGAGATATAATTGGAAATCCAGTCTAAACATTGTTCATCAAGCTAATTTTGCCTGTTTCATCGACCGTAAGGGATGTGAGTAAGAGAGAAACAAATGCTGTATCATGATCTTTGAATACTGATTAGACGTTTTTATGAAAGGCGTTGGTTCACATGGTATGTTAAGATATAAAGAACATATAAGAGATATTTATTTTCCCACAAAGAAGAGGCAAAAAAACAATGATTTCTGAGAAAAGAATTGTTATAGGTATCTGAAATTCATTTCAGTCAAGTGACTTTCCATAAATCTAAAAAAAAAAAAATACTGTAGTACATGGAACAGAAGTGCACTCTTACTTTTTTTTTAAAAGTTAAGCTTGTTGTGCACTCTTCTGATATCAGAAAAGTGCATGGAAACCTTTGTTACACACCTTTGAGAGATATGTTATGCTCTTAAGCTGAATCACACAGTACAGCTACTACAGTGGAAATGTATGACAGCTTTGAGAGCTGTAATACACTTTCCAATGCAATAATAATAGCACCACCACCATTGAAGTGTTCTGCAGTGACCTGTCTAACTCCTTTTAAAGCTATTGATTGAACAGAGTTGCACTATGCTTCTGACTGCTGTATCTCTGGCAATGCTTAGTACTTCACAGCTTTTAAAGTTGTAAAACTCTATATGCTTCTATTTTTTTTTTTTTTTGCTGTAACTGACAACATATCAGAGTGGTTTCTTCAGTCATAGCTAAATAATTTTGTATTCTCAAAATAGATGTCAAGGCTCACCTCTTAAACTTCACTTTCTGCTCTTGGGATGGGTTTCTTGATATCTGTTTCTTAATCATATGACAACCTGATTTTCATCGAAGACGTGACTAAAATCTCTATGCTTTGCCTTCATTTTTTAACTGAATCATGGAAGAACAGATGCCTTCAGTGTAATGACGAACAATGCACAAAAGTAGAGAAGAAAGTATGATAGAAACAGAGCTCATATAGAAAGAAATTAAAGACAAATAATTTAAATAGAAATCTTATATGTTACACCACCATTAATCAAGTTTTACAGTTTGTAGATGAATATTGTCACATATGTTAACAGCTGTAAAGAGATCACATCCAGCTAGTAGTGGGACACATATGTTAGGAGGACAAGGGGTTGAGGAACATCAGTCCAAATGCTGAAGAATGGCAGTCATTTAAAATGCAGATATTACACAGTCATTTTAATGAGGGAATACATTTATGTGTCTGGGCTAGCATAAATGGATTGAAGCAGAAGTTAAATTATAAGAAGGCTTTCCTAACCTTCTCAATACTAACAATACAACAAGCACACAGACTGACTTAGATTTAGATTTTTATCAGAAATATGTTGCTGAAATCTTCTCTAGATTGTATAATAATGTCATTCCATTCATTTGTACAGTGCTGTGGATCAGTTTGTTTAATCTTCATCAGCAAATATACCAGACATACATGTGTGATAGTTTTATTTTCCAACAACAACACCATCTCTGGAATAAACTACTTATTCATATTAAGCAAAGTGAAGCCCTCACCACCTTCAAGACCAGCCATCATAACTAGAAATTTAGCTACAAATTCTCCCTGATCCTATCTTATGTTACCCTTGTAGAGGAAAAGATGTGTCATATGAGTGTAGGTGCTGAGAGAGCTTAAATGTTCAGAAAGGGATCCACCTTGTGGACCATATGATCTTATGATCCAATGTGGAAAGGAGTACAAAACCTCAGAAGAGAAGGGCTCTCTTCCCAATATCCAGAGAGTCTCCAGCAGAAAAAAATGACAGAGCTATAGAAAAGACTGGAAATGATAGGAGAACATACTATCTTGTATAGCAGATGAGATCCAGGGCAATTACAGTGAGTTAGATAGCTGAATAACTGGGGTAGTATGATAGAAAGAATCATAGCATAAAATGTCATGGCATGATGGCAAGGATTTGCTGATTTATGTAGTGGGATTCCTAATTTTTTCTACATGATGTGGAATTATGCAGTGGTAGTGGTGGATCATAGAAGGGAACAAATGCAGAGATACCCAAACAAATAAAAATCATTTCAAAGAAGAATGAAAGCTAAAAAAAGATATTTGCAAGCTGTCACATAGAACAGGAAGTGTGGTTAGGACAGGGACTGTCTATCATCTACACAATGGCAGAAGATCAACAGTTCTAAGAACAATTACTGCCTGAGACCAAATGCAGTAAAAGCAAGGGTTGGAACAGCTATTGTTTAACTTCGAGGAGCGTCATGCAAATGTGTTGCCTCAGGGTCAAAAACAGCAAAACTTTCTTGTGATAACTATATTTGTGACTAACGTGACACTGCTTTTGTCTAAAAATGTAACCCCATTAAGAGACATATTAAAAATAACAAAATTCATAGTATGGGATTTTGTTAAATGGAACATGAACCGATTTCTCTGTAAGGTGTGCAAAACTAAATTAAGTACCAGAAAAGAAGACAGCAGCCTTGGAACTTGCATAATGATGAGACACATGATACTATAGTTGTGGTATGCTTTTCTGTGCAGTAGAAATTCAGGTACTTAGTATCTGAATGATATTTGTAATTACTATGCATTATTGACAATTTTCATAGTGTTAAAATATACACAATAGTGAACAATATACAATATGGAAAAAGAAGCAGGTGGATACAGTAACAAATGCAGACATTAAGTATTAGACTGCATTCTCATAATGGACAGCTTTGTTTACCTACTGACTTAAATGATTTAAACAGAAGAAAAAAACAAAAGAGAAAATACAACCAGGCCATATTGTCATAGCTTTCAATAAAACAGTACCCTGCAATCCTCAGAGGAGAACAAATACAAAAGAAAACCAGTAAGAAAAAAGAGAACAAACAAATCTGAGCTCCACAAAATACAAAATAGATGATTAATACATGTGAATAATTTTTACTCTAGAGTAGCAGTGAGTGAGATCAGGTCCCTGTAGTAGGTCAGGTGACTGGCAAAGACGGAAATGTTACAGGGTTGAAAGATCATGTGACTGATCATGCAGCTGCGGCTGGGAGTGTCCCATCCTCATGTAGTGCCTGATAATGTTGCCAATATTCCCAAAGCCATCTGACCAGATGGCATGTTTTATTTACAGTTTTAAGTTACAATGAAAAACTTCATCAGTCAAGCTCAACAAACTTGATTGCTGTTGGGTGCACAGTTTGCATTTTGTTTTGATATGCTATGAAAGTCATAGCTGTCACAGCAAACCAATGCAGAGAATTTCCTTTGTAAAACAATATTTAAGATATTTCCATCATAATGGATTCTTTATTCTACATGATTCAGCAGATGCTGGAGTTGGAAAATATAGTTTTTAGTAATCAATAAAGGCATAAAACTATTAGTGGCTACTAATGGTTGGCATAGTGGTGCAGCAGTCAATGCTGCCACCTCACAGCAAGAGGTTCTCTGGTTCAATTCTCAGCTGGGGTGCCTTCTGTGCAGAGTCTGTACGTCCTCCCTGTATTTGTGTGGGTTTCCTCCCACATGCAGTAGGTGGATTGGACACTCTAAATTGGCCCTAGGTATATATGTGTGTGTGTGTGTGTGTGTGTGTGTGTGTGTGTGTGTGTGTGTGTGTGTGTGTGTGTGTGTGTGTGTGTGGTGTGTGCGAATGCATGGTACAACCGATGAGAAGGGTTGGCCCTCAGGCTAGCAACCTGTCCCTGTAAAACCTGTAACCACTACATAAATGAGTGCTGGAGAGCATTCATTGCCCGATGTGCTGAAAGACATGATGTGGGCATGAGAGAGAGAGAGAGAGAGAGAGAGAGAGAGAGGCTATTACAAATGTTTAATTGGCACAAAATGTTCTGCTCTGTAATGATGGAAGGAGTTACATAAGAAGTAAGTTGCTGGGCCTCACTCATCAATGTATGATAGGCTGCATATCGCCATTCATAAGTCCATGTCTAGGATGATACTTATTGTGCAAAGTTCAAAGCTTGAGTCCTTGTAAACTCTACCATATTGTTAGAGTTAGCATTACAGATGTACTGAGTGAGTCATATGGTTATGATCAGAACTATAATTATGACCTAACCAAATCATAATTGCACACCCAGACCTAATGCTAGCCTATTGCCTCACCATTAGAATTAAGATCAGAATTAAAGCTGTATTTTGATTTGTTACATTTAACCATTTCAAATACAGGTTATGCTTAACTACAGAAGATATTTGGACTCTACATGGTGTAGAAACCATGTATGTATTGCTCAACATATGCACAGTCAGAATGATGAAAGTAGCATTACTGCACATGTACATAGTAAGAATTAATATTACATAAGGACATTGATAGTGGAGCCCTCTATTACTTGCCCAAAGAGTCTCCAAATGCCATGTTCCTAGCTTCTGCTAAGACAAGTGCATCTGTAACTCAGGTGAACTAATTGCCATTTCCTGCTATAATCCACACTGTAAAATGAGCTCATTATCCATTCCATGTGCTGTTCCATCGTATGAGTAACATTGGATATCTCAAATTAATCCCAAATGATAGTACAAATCCCCCACATAACCATGTTATGATAGGAAAAAGACTGAAGAAAACAATACATAAAAGATTTATAAATGGCTTTCTAAATTAATAATATTCTACCTATCTTTTCTAGTAGACAGAAATGGATGCCACCCATTACATATGAGAATGGTAAACTCTCTCATGCCACAGCGATTCCATTTGTATGTACATTATTATGTTTACTAAATGTAATATGTTATGCACCTATAATGACATAGGATCCATTGGATTGATCATAAGCAGCTCATACTATGGTTTAACACCTACAAACTGACCCACCTGGCATAGATCCTTGTAGCTGTGACAGTGGTACTGATGGTAAATGAAAGATTCACAAATGGAGGTCAAGGTGACCGCATAACTGTGCAGGGCACAGTAAGGTAAGACCATGGCATGCTGTGTGTGTGATTCTGCTTGGTTATTTCAAATACAGAAGGCACAAAGGCTTAAATTTAGATACATCTATCAAATTAGTACAATAACACAATCTTATTAGTGTTCAAAAACGTTAAGTGTTTAGTGATATTACATGTCTGCTGATGCATTTATATAGCTACTAATTTGTATAGGTTTATCAAAGTTTTGTTGCATTTATTAGATGCATGAAATGTTGCTCAGTTTCTTACTGTTAGAGTTGCTGCCTCTATACTAATTTGTTCTTGTGCAGTAACAGGGAATGTGGTTTAGTGCTGTCTACTGCCTTCTATCTTCACCATGTGAACAGGAGCAACATTACAGTGTTTTTATGGCTTTGTGATTTTTTTTCTCTCCGCAGATGGTAACTGTTTTGTTTTGTGCAGCACTATTTTATGCCCACAGACAACACATAGATAAGGAAGCAGTACTCTGTGGTTAGGCTGAAGCTATCTGTGTAACCTGTGCCATTACAGACATCAAATCATAGCTAGCTATAGAAAGATACAACTATAGCTATAGATATAAAAACTATATCTAATAGTTAAGGTTGTAAGCAGCCAGGTCGACCAACTAAAGCTTCAGAATTTAAGTATCGAAACTGAACCTATTGAAAACCATATAACTAACTTTAACTCTTTTTTTGCCCCTGCACTACCTGCTAATCATATATACCAACTCTAAGATTCCCTTATTCCCACTGTGCCTTGATCTCCCACAGAAATAAAAGTTGGTATAGGAAATCAGCTTATTTTCGATCAGACAAGCCAGTTGCTTCTGTTTGATGAAAAAAGAGTTTCACAGAATGAAAAATGGCCATATGTGTATTGATAGATAGATAGATAGATAGATAGATAGATAGATAGATAGATAGATAGATAGATAGATAGATAGAAATACTCTGATATGTGAACACTAATAAGTTTGTGTAATTGTAATTTGTTTTGCTGGGGGGCCATGTATCTAATGCAAACAGCTCTGCTGTTTTTCTCAGAAGGATACATTAGGTTTAAACTAGTCATAGCAGGCAGATGAAGGACCACTTTACAGATGTTAATTGTTCTAAAACAGCTCTGTCTGTGACAGCACAGTCTCTAAGTCAGTGATGGGCTGACTCTTCATATAATTACAGTAGCACACCTGTAAATGCTGATTGGGGCCATTATAGTATTGTGCAAACTTATGAGGCTCATGTAAAACCATTCCTTTAAGAGGCTCAAAAAGTTAGACAACATTAAGAAAGATCAGGATTCAGACTTTCTGTTACATGTGTCAAAGTAGGCACTAAGGAACAAAAGGACTTATCATCAGTATCATAAGCTCAGTGGTGTGACACACCAGCTTGATAAGTAGAGCATATGATACAATGTTCAGAATTCCTATAGGTACTTGTACTTCAACAGCAAACATGGCCTTAAACTCTGCTCTCCAGAAGAATACCTTACAGATGTATGGGAATTCCTTATATCTTTTGTGCAGCGTGAAGAATGCTGTGATTACTGGTCTTGATTCATGGAACTTGCACTGCGCATGGAGAATCTTCCAGTGTTTTCAGCATAATATATTCGATATGAACATTATACACTATTTCTGCTAGCAGTATCATGTCTTTCTTTAATATAGCAATGATCCTCAAGCATTTGGCATTCCAAAGGGGTGATTCATTCTCCTTTGAGGCTATGCCATGTGAGTATGCTTACTGCTCTGGTGGGTGGGGGTTTCAGCTTGTACATCTTCTGATCAATTAGCAATTCAGTCACTATCTTCTGTCATAGAGCACAGCCTGCAGTTACTACATCTGACCTCAATACTGAAGGAGCTCTGCCACAAGGACCTACTCCTACAACTTTACTACAAATTTTGTCATTATATAATAGCCTGTGGTCACTGCATAGTACCGCGATACTGCAGGAGCTCTGCCAAAAACACCTACTCCAACAAGTTTGCTATGAATTTTGTCATTGTATAATAGTCTGCAGTCACTATATCTGACCTCGATACTGCAGGGGCCCTGCCACAAAGCCCTACTCCTACAAGTTTACTGCAAATTTTGTCATTGTATAATAGCCTGCAGTCACTACATCGGACTTCAATACTGCAGGAGCTCCTTTACAAAACCCTACTCCTACAAGTTTACTGAGAATTTTGTCATTGTATAATACCTGTGGTTACTACATCTGACCTCAATACTGCAAGAACTCTTCCACAAGGCCCTACTCCTACAAGTTTACTGAGAATTTTGTCATTGTATAATGTGAGCACATTTATCATGAAGAACCTTTGTGTCTGTTAACTTTAATCAGTCAAAAACATGCTTGCTCTGTGAATGAAAGTCTCTGTGAAATAACAAATGCACTCTGAGGACCTATTACTTAGTTGGCCACTGTCCTGTTTTCTTTTTTTTTTCACATAATTTTTATTGAGTTTTCATAAATACAAATGCATCAAAAATGTTAAACAATATAAACAAATCTTAACTGTATTCAATGTCCATGATAAAAGTAACGTTGTCAATACATTCACATTTTATCTAACAATTTTTTAAGTTTTAACCAAGCTAGTTTTTTTATGTGTCATTCTTGTAGTTCTTAAAGTCATAGTCATTAATTCTCTATTGCAAACTATTTTGGCCAGTGATATAAATTCCACAAAAGGTGTAATTTTCTTACTTTTCCAGTTTGAAGTAATAGTTTTTCTTGCTATTGTAAGGAGGGACCAGAGGAGGGGCACTTGTGTACTTGGAACATACACTGGAATCGGAGCATTAAATAATAACAATGAGTCCGTGACTTCACATTTATCTGACCACGATGCTTTAATAAAGGATTTGAATTCTGACCAAAAGGGAATTACAGTATTACATTTTATAAACATATGTACCCAGTCTGCATATTCTGCTTCTTCACATCTCCAACATAATGATGTCTCATTTACTGATATTAATGCTATTTTCTAAGGTGTGAAAATACTTCTGTGAATAAATTTCCATGTGTAAATTTTCCAAAAGGGAGATGATGTAGTTTTACTGACTGATTTAAGTATTACTGATTTCTCTTTTTCTGAAAATCTAGATTTATTAATTTTTTTCTGCATAGCTCCATAGGGATTCATCTGGCACTGGTAAATCCATTTGCAATGTCCTATATAACTTTGACACTGATAGTCCATCATTTCTGCATAGTGTATTGATTTCACAAAAAAAGTGTTAGAATTTTGGGTCTAGGTGTGGACTTTGCTATTTGATTTATTTTAAATTCATTAAATATATGTTCTCTAAAAGTGTGTATGTTTAGCCATTTGTTTTGATTTATGTTATATCTTGCTATGAGAGAGGTTGCGTCTTGTATATAATTATGATCAAGAATCTGATACCAGAAAACTAGCCCATTTCCTTTCATTTCTTCTATTTTTTCATGTTATAAGAGACATGTATTTGTTAAAGCTATGGGAAACATAATAAAATATTTCTCATTTTATAATCTTTGAACATTAGCTGTTTGAAATTGTTTATGCAATTAACAAATGGAGAGAATTTTTTTGTTACTTGTATTAAGGCAAATTTTTTTTATGACAAAATAAACATTTTCCACTTCAGAAAACATATCACTGTTTGTTGTTTCCTCTCAATTGTCTAGTAATATTGCTTTATGTAGATTTTTCCAGTTGGAAGTATACTTTCTGTTTAGCCAATGACTTATAATGTTAAAAATAATTGATTCAGTATATAGTTCTAGATGTGGAAATGAGATTCCACCCTCTTCCCAACTTCTGTAATGCCATAAATGACTAATCCTTGTTTTTTTTGGAAACCATAAAATCTTTATTAATAGAGACTTAAGTTGTTTCATTAGTTTTTTGGAAGGGGGTGCTAGGATGGCTTGAAAAACATACAGAATTTTGGGTAGTATGATCATCTTAAGTAATGATAGCCTTTCCTCCATGGTGAATAACATTTTATTCCATTTGTTTAAGTAATCTTTAATGGTGTCTATTAACATTATGAAATGTTTTTGCCTAGTGTCTTTCCAGTTTGCTTTAATGGTTATACCTAGATATTTAATTATATTATTAGTCCAATTAAAGTCTCTATATCTGTCCAGAATGGGGTTTATTTTTTTAATAAAATAGTTTCAGTTTTATTTTGATTAAAACTTAGGCCAGATATCATTTTAAATTTTGAAGAGATTCTATAAGATGTTCAATTGATGTATCTATGTTCCCAATTGTTAATAAGATATCATCAGCAAAAAGCTGGATTTTGGAATTGTACTTTGGATTGACATTGAAGCTGCTTATTTTATCATTAGTTCTTATGTTATTGGCTAATGGCTCCACTGATAGAGCAGATAATGTGTGATAGAGGGCACCCTTGGTTGGTGCCTTTCATTATTTTATTTGGCCCTGACAAGAAATTTTAATGTATGATATAGAAGAAGTGTATAAGTTCTTCAGCAATTTTAAAAAAATCTGAGGAAAAGTTATACATTTCTAGAACTTTAAATAAATACGGCCAACTCAAAGAATCAAATGCTTTGTCCAAGTCCAGGATAATAATTAAGTTTCTCTTTTTTTGTTTGCATAGTCCATTAATGTTAATAGTCTGATTAAATTGTTTTGGACCTTCCTGTGTGAAATAAACCCTGTTTGATCATCTTTTATTATTTTTGGTAAAAAATTATTTAATCTATCTGCTAGAATAGATGTAAAAATCTTGTAGTCCACATTCTGAAGGGAAATAGGGTGATAAGATGTTATAAAAGTAGGGTCCTTGTCATGTTTCAAAATGTGTGAAATCATAGCATATTTCCAAAAAAGAAAATGCCATAATTCTTTCTGAATTCTTCAAAAGCATCTATTAGAATTTCTAAGGTCTCATCTGGAAGTATCTTATATATTTCCCCTATTAGTCCATCAAGGCCAGGGGCCTTTTTATTATTAATGTTTTGTATTTTTCCCTTAAGCTCCTTTAATGATACAGACTTAAGAAGTTTAGAGTTTTGTTCTTTTGTTAATCTTTTATCAATATTGTCTTTAAAAAATTTGCCTCTCATACTATTATCAGTGTTATGTAGGTTATTGTTATTTAGTGTTTCATGATGTGTTCTAAAGGCCTCTAGTATTTCTTTTAAATCTGTTACATGTTTAGGTTTCTTCATGGAATTGTCTATAATTTCCGTAATATGATTAGCTTTTGTCAGGCTTTTATATTTAAGTGCAAGTCTATGCATATTCTTTGGATTAAAAGAATAGGTTTGTAGTTTTATTTTTTCTAAGTTTATTGCTACTTTGTGATTTAAAAAGCCTGCGCATGTCCTATTCAGTTGCAATATTTCAGAAAGTTTTGCAGCATCTTTTTTGTCAACATTCTTTTTTAATGTGTCAGTTTTTGACTGTATGTGTATTAGCTCCTTATCCCAGTCTTTCTTTTTGTTTAAGTACCAACTTTTGATTTTACCATATAAGTATGATTTAAGTGTATCCCAAAGTATAATCTTAGAGGTCTCATTGTTATCATTAAAATCTAGAAAGGTTTTTATTTCTTTTTACAGTGATTCTCTGAAATCTTGTAATTTGGTAATGTATGCAGGTAATCTTTGCCAGTATATCAGGTCTCTGGGTATTATGTGGATTTTGAAAAAAATAGTGTTGTGGTCGGACAATGGGCATGTAGTGATCTTGACTTCCTGTATCTTAGATAATAAATTATAAGTAACAAATATCTTATCAATAGTTGTTTTGGTGCCATACCTATAAGAGTAATGTGTATATTGAAGGGATTCTGATTATCTTGTGGTATAAATATCCCTAAAATGTGAAGAGGTAATAAAGTTATTTAATTTTTTTTGCTGCAGCTGACATTTTAAAGTTACCATTCTTAGTAGTGTCATTCTTGGAAAGAATGCAGTTGAAATCTCCTGCACATATAATATCTCCTTTGGCTTTAAATGAGATTAGTTCTAAGTACTTGTTTGCTGTTCCTCCTCCATACCAGGTATCCAGTATGCATTAACTAAGGTGATGTATTTTCTATTTATTTCCAAAATTACCATACTTAACATACCATTTTTGTCTGAATATGAATAAATAATTTCAGGCACTGGTAAGGATTATTTCCACAAAGTCATAGTGACCCTCCTCCTGGCCTGATAGTGAGATGCAACAAGTGTTGAATAACCATTAAAAAACAACCTATTCATATATTTTTCTGTTGGGTGGGTTTCCTGTATAAAATCAATATCCACTCTATTTGTGCTAAGGTATTTTCATAAACTTCCACTTTTTATATTGCTATTAAGGCCATTGACATTAAGTGAAACACATTTATATATAGACATATTTAAAAACACATTCTTGCATTGTGTATTCTATTATGGGCAAAATTTTAACTTTACACATATCTAACAAATAATCATAACTATATACAATACCAAACATTGAATTTAAAATTCCTGGTTCAATCAACAAGTAATTGAAGCCACATTCTACCAGCCTACAATCAACAGCAATTGTTAGTCTGATGCTTGAACCTGTAATTTCTTTTTTCAATAATTTTTATTTTCATTTTTTTCATTTATATAAATCACAATCATTTAAATTCTTACAGCATGACCACTGGTTAGTGCTATACATTGTAATCAATATAGTAACATGTCGGTCATAAAACATATCTATTTACAATATATACAAGGATGCTTTCTCAGTCAATTCCATTGTTATAAAAACAGCACATACAATAAAGATTTCAAGTCCATAGCTTGGCTGTGTGATCATGTGTATATTTTTAGATTCCTTTGTACCATGTTACTATGTAGTATGTATGATGTTTTATGCTAATATGATGTTAAAGGTCTGTTCCCAAATTTCTCGGGCTTTCATATTTTTATTTCTTTTATCCATTACCATTTTATGGGCTAAAATATGTTTTATAGTTATTTTTTTTAATCCCACCAAGAGATATTTGTAGGGTCTAACCATTTGAGAGTTATGTATAGCTTCATTAGTAAGAAAATTATTATAAGTATATTCGTTTGTTTTCCTGATATGTTAGATGGGCGAATATGTAGAAGGGTGAATTCCCATGTTAGTGTTGATGTTTGATATCCCATTTTTTGCGGTTGTATCTTGAGGGAATTCCAGAGTTTGTACACACATTTGCAACTCCAAAATATATGCATTAGGTCTGCTACTTGGTCTTTACAGTGTGGGCAGTATGGTGATTTGGATGCACTGAATTTGTGGAGTATTGCGGGTGTGAAATATGCATTATTATTTATCATGAGCTGCGTGTATGACAGTTTTTTTAAGGGGTATACTTTTCAGTGTTAGATTGATTGTATGACTTATTTGCTGGTCATCTATGGATGGTTTTAATTTTCTCCAATAGTTAGAGAAAAGGAGGTCCTTTTGAAATTTGATTTCGCCTATCATTTTATATGAGTTAGATATTTTTTTCTTTGTTTTAAGAATAGTCTTCCAAAGCAGAGTGCAGTTTTCCATGTCACTATTAAGTATAGTAAAGTTTTGGAGGTAGCTGGAACACAGATCTTTGATTTGTCTTAGAATTATTATATATGATTTTGATAGATTTAGGTTTCTTCTCATTTCTTGGATTGTACAGTTATGGTATGGGTAAATATCTTGGATTATTTTGCCCTTTAATTGAGGAAAAGAGTCAAGATCTGGCATCTTATTATTTATTTTTAAATTTGGATTTTTATGGAGAGGTTGTAATGTTACCATAGCCTGCTCAAGGTTTAAGGAATAAAAGAGTTTTTGTGTTATATTTATAGAATGTTTTAAGGGAGCTATAATGCTTTGCAATTTTTTTTTGTTTAAAAGGGAAACACTTTGGGATTGATGCCTAGTGCTTTAATGTACCTATAGAACATTGTCACCCAAGGAGATGACCAAGTTTTCATTGTCGGGTTATGTTCTGCTATTCTCGATATTCTGTTAGTGTTGGTAATAGCGTGATAACTTTTAAAATCTGGTAGGTTCAAACCCCCTTTGCTCTTGGGAAGTTTTAGTTTTTGATACAAGATTCTGTTTTTTTTTTGGGTTCCAAGATGAATTTTGCTAGGAAGGTATGAATTTGTTTGAAAATGTTATTAGCTGTAGTTATCTGTGATGTCATGAATATATATGTTAGCCTAGGTAAGATGTTCATTTTGATTATTGATACTTTGGCCAGAAATGGTAGCTTAAGGTTATTTCACCTTTTATTTATTTTTTTTATTTGCAGTTGTTTAACCAGGATAGTCCATTGGGCCTAAAGAACCCGTTTTCAATGGAGTCCTGGGGAGAAAAGCTCCACATACAAATGATTATACAAAGGTTATGTTACACACATAGTTTACATGAGGATTAAAGAAAAAACATTGTAGAATTACAATTATAAGTTAGTCAAAAATGAAAACAAATTTTTTTTTTTTTTGCTAAAAGTTGCAGGGAACAAACAAGGAGTTGTATGCTAGAAGCAAGCATGAAGTTGCTAGCTGGGATTTGAGGAAAGGAAAGAGGAAAAGTGTTGGGAGAAGAGAGTAGATTAGGAGGGATGTGCACAGGAGCATTCCCAGGAGGATGTTAAATGAGAGTGTAGTGATTTTATAAAGGATGTCAGGTTAGCAATAGTACGAATGAAGGGGGGAAGGGTGTTCCATAGGTGTGCTAGTGAGAAGGACAGGAGGTTTTGTCCTGGATGGTGTAGTGGTCTATAAACTTCTATGAGGTTTTGATTATTAGATCATAGGAGTATTTGAGTTTTATGCATTTTGAAGGTAGCTGAGAGAGAGGGACAGAGGGAAGGCTGGAAAATGAGTTTATCTGCATAGGTGAGCTGAGTGTAGGAGAGGTAGTTGGGAGGCTCTAGCCAGTTGAGTTTATGGAGAGGTACACAGTGATGGGTGGATGATTTGTTACTGGTGGCAAATCTGGCTATTTTATTGTAACAAGAGGACAGTATGGTTTTCAGAGAAGATTGTAGGTTTGTAAGAAGAGGGGCACCATAGAGAAGGGAGGGAAGGAGAAATGTGGTAGAGAGAGTAATTTTGGTAGTTGAGGTAAGGAAGCAATTGTGACGGTAGAGCATGCCCAGTTTTAGGTGAGTTTTTTTTATATTTAGTAGTAGGTGGGAGTTGAATTTGAGTTTGTCATCAATTTGGACCCCTAGTAGTTTAGCTTCAGATACCAGTTCAAGAGGTATGTTATTTTGGCTGATGATGGAGAATAGAGATTTATCATAGTGATTTGTTTTGGAGGGGGTAAATATCATAAGTTTAGTTTTAGCAGCATTGAGTGCAAGATGGTTGTCTTTCATCCGTTGTTCTGTGGTGGTGAAGGCATCTTGAGTAAGTTTTAGAAGAGTTGGGATGGATGAGGCAGCACAGATGATTGTGGAGTCATCAGCATATTGAATAATGTTTGCAAGGGGGATAGAGTGGTAAAAGTCATTAATGAAGATGTTGAAGAGGAGGGGGCCTAAAACAGAACCTTGTGGAACACCTGTAGGGGTGTTGGGGAAGGAGGAGGTGGCTTTTTTCCACTTGGCTTGTTGCCTATTGGAGAGATAGCTAGTAAACCAATAGAGGAAAGAGGGGGAAAGGTTTAGGTTAGATAACTTAGTAAGAAGTAGGTTATGAGAGATAGTGTCGAAGGCTTTAGAGAGATCGAGTAGGATGGTAGATACAGTGAGGCCAGAATCTCTTGCTTTATTTACAGTTTCAAGGAAGGATAGGAGGGCAGTCATAGTACTATTATGGGGTCTGAATCCATGCTTTGTGGGAGTTAATAGATTGTTGTCCAGGAGATGGGGAAGTAGTTGTAGATGGATATATTTTTTCTAGGACTTTTGAAATGGGAGAGGGGATGGCGATGGGACGGAAATTGGTAATATTGGTGTTGGTACCACCTTTATGTAGGGGAATGATGTAGGCTTTTTTCCAGATTTGAGGAACAATACTTTCTTGGATGGAGCGGTTAATTAGCATACTGATAGGGAGGGCAATGGCTTCTGCAGCTATGCTAAGGAAGTAAGAGGGAATGTTATCAGTGGCATTGGTGCATAGTTTTATTTTTTTAGGAGTTTTTTATGGTGGATGTAGTAATAGGTTTAATGAAAAATGGTGGGGGAGTGGAGTGAGTGGGAGAAGTTGGAGGGGGAGAATCATGATGAGGAGTGGGAGAAGTTGGAGGGGAGGAAGTCTGGGGAGAAGTGGGAGAAGTTGGAGGGGGAGAAGCAGGAAGAGAGGTGGGAGAATCTGAGAAAAAGTGGAGGTAGGAGAAGGGTTGTTATTTGGGAAAGAGGAGGTGAGTTTGGAAATAGAGTCTATGAAGAAGGAGTTGAATTGGGTGGCAAGATCTGTGTCATCTACATTTGGGCAAGGGATATGGTTTTCGGTGGTCCCAGATTTTAAGAGGGTAGTTATACCCCTCCAGAATTTTTGAGGGTTAGTTTTGTGGTTACTTTGGAGTCAGGTGAAGTAGTTACGACGGTCTGCAGAGATAAGTTTTTTAACTGAGTAACGAAGAGTTTTGTATTCATTGAGGGAAGGTGTAGATTTGTGCTTTTGATATTGTGTCCAGGCTTTGTCTCTAAGTTGCATGGTGGTAAGGGTGTCTGTAGTTAACCAGGGGGTGGATTTTTTTTTTATTCTTTTGTTTTTTAAAGGAGCATGGGTATCTAGAAGGTTTAGGAATGTGGTGTTAAAGTGAGTGATTGCATCTTCAAGGGGTAGAGTTTTTAAAAGGTACCAGTTAAGTGTTTGTAAGGAGTTGCAGAAAGCTTCAGAGTTAAAGTTTTTATGGCAACGGGTAGTAATGTAATTATGAGTGACTTGTAAGGGAGAAGGAAGTTGTCTAGTGAAGATAGGAAGGTGGTCACTGAGGGAGTCAGGTATGGTTTCACTGTCTGGGTAGTAGTGAGGGTGGGAGACTAGAATCCAATCTAGGATGTTGCCACTGGTGAAGTCTTTGCATGGTCTAGTGATGGAGTTGATGAGTTGAGAGTAGTTGTATAGGTTGATGTTAAGGGAGTGAGTTGGGGACTGAATGGAGGACCAGTTAATATTGGTATCTCCCATGATTATAGTTTCATTATTAATGTTTGTTGAGAGCCAGGAGAGGATTTCTTCAAGTATTGGTATATTGTCTCCTGGGGGAATGTAAAGAGGGACAATGTATATATATTTGTGTTTGTTTAGCTGGAGATGGGCCAGTATTAATTCTGCATTATGGAACTGGGGGATGGCTTTATTATAGGGTGTTATACACAGGGAAGATGAGTAGAGTAGCGCTACTCCACCACCCTTTTTATAGCTTCTGTCTGATCTGATGATTCAGTAGTTAGGTGGTACTATCTCTGAGTCTTTTATGTGTGGTTTTAGCCAGGTTTCAGAAATGGCTAGGATGTCTGGTTTGTGGTGAAATAGCCATGCATGTAGATTTGGAATTTTGTTAGTTATGCTTTGTGCATTAAGGGATGCAAATGGGATGGATTTAGAATTTGAGGATGGGAGTTTTGGGCCTGGGTTGGGGTGTATATCACCGGATAATAGTATGGAAGTTAGGAGCTGCATTTCTACAGTCTTGCATTATGCTTTGCCATTTAAGAGTTATGTTATGCTGGTAAAATTCCTTGTTGCTCTGGAAGAAAGTAATTCTCAGATATTTGGTTTCTTCTTTAATTTTTATTGCATTTATTAGTGGTATTAATGAGATAAGTTTGGGCAGCCTTAAGGGGAATATATTAGTTTTATTGAGGTTTAATTTGTAGTTAGACATGATTGAAAATTGTTCAATTGCAGTTATTATTTTGGTTATGTCTGAGTTTGGTGTAGTATAGTATATGTTCGGATCATCTGCAAAGGCGGTGAGATATACTTTGAAGTTATTTATTGAGGGGTTATGGTATGTGTTTTTTTTAATATAAAGAAACATGGGGGCGGTGAGATATACTTTGAAGTTATTTTTTGAGGGGGGTTATGGTATGTGTTTTGTTTAATATAAAGAAACATGGGTTCTAGGTATAGGTTGAATAAAAAGGGCGATAACGGACATCCTTGTCTTGTTCCATTTTTTATCATAATTCTATTTGACCATGTTTTATTTATATATAGGGATGTGTATGGATTGCTATAGAGAATTTGGATGATCTGAATGAAATTGATAGGTATGTCAAAATAAGGTAATGTTTGAAGTAAAAATTCTAGGCTGACCCTGTCAAATGCCTTGTGGGCATCTACTATCAATGCATAGATATTAATATTCCTCTGATTTGCAAAAGATATTAATGCATCCAATGTTAGAGTATTGTCGCTGGTCTGTCTTTGTAGTGTGAACCCAGATTGCTCTGGAGAAATGATTTTCTCTATCAGGTTTTTTAAGATGTTTGCGAGTATTGAGGTCAGGATCTTTGTATTTATATTTAAAAGGGAGATGGGTCTATAACTATCTGGGTGTTTGGGGTCTGCATGTTCTTTTAGCATGAACATAGTTTTGGAGGCATTGAAGTGAATATCATTTATGGTGTTATTTATTATATAGTTCAGCACACGGTATAGTAGTTTAGCAATTTGGAGGGGGGGGTGAAAGTTTTATAAAATTCTGAAGTAAGTCTATTCGGTCCTGGGGCCTTATGTGATTTTAAATGTTTTATTGTTGTACTTATCTCATTAATGGAAATAGGTTCCGTTACACTTTTTTTGTTGATCTAAATCTAGTTTAGGGAATTTTAGTTTTTGAAAAAAATGCTCTCTACCTTTCTTAGAGGTTTGTAATGTTTGTTCTCCATAGATTTGAGATAATATTTGTTCAAATACTTTAATAATTTTGTCATTTTTTGTGTAGTTTTGTCCTTGTAATTTATTTTGGTATATTTCAGGTGGTCTTTTGTTGAGAGATGATTCTGGCCAAGACTCTGGATGGTATTGGAGCTTCCTCTGTGTAATTAGTTAACATTCTTACCTCATAAAATGACAGATTTCTGGCTTCTAACATATAGAGGTCTCTTTGTAGTTTAAGGAGATCAACTTCAGTTTGGCTGTTAGGGTTATTTAGTAGTTCTCTTTCCAGTTGTTCTATTTTTCCTTTCAATGTATAGCTTCATAGGTAGGTACTAGGCTATCTGCCCGAGGGCATTTATAAGCCTAGCTAGAGTGTGTCGGCTTTCGCTGACCCATTGATTAATTAACTGATCCTCTCTCAAGCACAGCCAATGAAGTGATCCCAGGGGTGTATTTTCTGTTACCCATCCACTTGTCAAGGTTTCTCTTGAAGAGTGTTAGTGAGGGGCTCTGCATAATGTAGTTTGGAATTTTGTTCCAAAGCATGGGGAGTCTCTGTGACAGGAATCTATCCCTCCAGCATGTTCTATTTATTGTTGTGGTGAGGTTTATCTCACTAGACCGCGTGGCTCGCAGTGACTTGGATTTCTTTAGTTGGAGCATGTCCATCAATTCTGAGTTGGACATTAGCTTTGTAAGTCAGGCAGAGATCACCTCTGAGTAACCGATATGCCACTGAGTACAGCCAGAGTTTTTTCAGTCGGGCTGCATAGGACATATGTTTGAGGCCAGTAATCCTTTTGGTGAGGTACTTTTGTGGTCCCTCCAGCTGTTAGAAGTGTCTTGTGAGGTACATCCCAAATGGGCCATTGTACTCTATGATGGATCTGATGAGTGATGAGTAGAGGGGCACTATAACCTCTTTATTTCCAGATGCAAACCCCTTGGTAATTAGATGGGCCACATAGAAGGATTTCCTAGCTACTTTGGCAATATGATTGTCAAAGGAGAGATTACTATCTACCTGGGTCCCCAGATCTCTTGTTACCTCTTCTGTATTAAGGGGGCTGCCACCTATGTTGTAATTTGTGGGTGTTTTGTTTTTCCCAAATGGGATGACTATGCATTTTTTGACATTTAGCTTAGGACTATGACTTTGAAACCAGGTGTCCATCTCAGTAAGGCGCTTTTGGAGGATGTCCGTGTCAGCCAGATAGTCAATTATTGCTCACAGTTTGCAGTCATCAGTGAACATGGTTAGCCATAGTCCTCCTGTGTTTGCCTGTACTTCTAAGAAGTATATGCGAACAGTAGGGGTCCCAGGACCAAGCCTTGCGGGACACCACTTGTGATTCATTTAGAGTCGGATCTGGAGCCTGCTATTCTTATCGTGTAAGTTTTGTCTGTAAGCCAATTGGCAACCCATCTCGTGATGTAGGGGTTTATGTTCAGACTGGTGAGTTTTTCTGTAATACCCTAGTGGGGAATGGTGTCAAAAGCCTTGGCGAAGTCAAGGTAGGCTGTGTAAACAACCTTTCCCTCATCTATGGCCCTGGTGACTGTCTCGAAGAAGTCAACCAGGTTTAGTAGGCATGATCTGCCCTTAACAAAGCCAAACTGGGTCGGGTCAAGTGTTTGGAGGTTCCCAATGTCTCTGTTAATGAGTTCCATGATGATGCACTCCATAGCCTTGCAGACCATACTAGTCAGGCTTATGGGGCGATAGTTACCAGGGTCAGTTGTGGCTCCTCCTTTGTGGAGTGGAATAACCGTTGCTGTGCACCATTCTATGGGCATGTAGCCTGTGGAGAGGCTGAGGTTGAACAGCATGTTTAAGTGAGGGGGTAGTTCATTCTCTAGTTCATGCAAGACGCAGCCTGGGACACCATCTGGCTGCATTGACGCTGTGTTTTTGGCTTTTGAAAGGGCTATTTTCACCTGTGCATCTGTGATTTCCGGGACACTACACTTTTCCGGTATTGTTGTGGGCCCTTTTGGAGGTGAGAAGAGGGTGAAGTTTGCACTGAATCTATCTGCCAAGATGTTGGCAATATCAGTAGGTTCAGTATATTTTGTGCTATTTTTCACTAGTTCAGTGCATATCTGTGAGTTGCCACTTAGATTCTTAATAGAGCTAAAGAAGGCCTTGCGGTTATCTTTTGAATCCTTGGCTATTTTTCTTTCGAAGTTAGCCTTGGATGATTTTATGAAGGACCTTAGTTTCTTACTGATACTAATCAGAGATGTCTTTCCTTCTTGGGATTTTCTTTTTTTCTGAACTAGTTTCCTCCTTCTATTGTATAGCCTGTTTATGGCAGGAGTCCACCAGACTGGTTTCCTTTTCTTAGAGGAGTGAGTCTAGTTTTTCCTAGGGATAGCATGATCCATCATCCTTGTAGGTGCTCATACAGTGCATTTGCAAAGGTTTCTGCATCTTGCACAGCGGTATCCTTTAGCGTGGGGGTTGTGAAACTTACCGCCTCTGTCTTAAGTAAGGTGAAGTTTATTTTAGAAAAGTTTGTTACTGTGGTTTCCTTAGCTGGGGCTGGTGGTGGGGTGTGGACATCCAGAGTGATTAGTTTATGGTCTGATCTAACCAGTGACGGGTTGACCTCTGGTGTGGAACACCTGTCGCCCATGTTTGTGATGACCAGGTCCAATATGTTTTCACCTCTGGTAGGGGAGTTTACTAGCTGATCCAGGGCATTTAAGTTGATGAATTCCAGGAAGCGCTGGGCCTGGGAGTTTGTACTCGAGTAGTTTTCCCAGTTAATGGTAGGATAATTGAAATCACCCAATATCAGGGTGTTTGGAAGGACCTTCATGTTTTCCATTATTTCCAGAAAGGTGGAGTGGTGGTCCTGGGTCATGGAGGGTGATCTGTAGCAGGCCACAATTTGCATTGCAGATTTGCCCGATGTTAGCTGCACATGGATGATCTCAGAGGTATCATGCTGCTCCACTAACCTGGAGGTGTGTATCCATGAGGAATATGGATACACCCCCTCCTTTTGTGTTTTGGTCCATGTTCTGTGGCCAAAATGTGTGGTATGAGTTGTCACCCGGTAGTGCTGGAGTGCTCTCTGAAGCCTTGAACCAGGTTTCATTTACTGCACAGATGTCTACATTCTCCATACTAAGGAGTGCTTCGATCGTGGGCATTTTGAGATTTAAACTCCTGGCGTTGAGTAGCATAACGCTCAGTTTTTTGTTAATTGTGCTGTTTACGGAGTTGGGTTTGACTTTTGAGCCTTGCCTAAAAAAGGCACTATGGGGACAGCAAGAGCCTTGGTCAGTATCCGAAAGCCTAGGGGTGACAGGTGCAAGCCGTCTCTTGCAAAGCAATGTGGCTTGTCGAGCATATCGGCCCAGGCTGACAGACACTGGATCCCCTTTGAATGACACCAGAAGCTTAGCCAATTGTTGAAATTGATCATTTTGTCTTTATACTGTGGTATCATTCATGGTGAGGGCAGGATGCTACTCAGGGTCAGGGTCATACCAGCCTGGGCTACATGATCAGAGAGCTCTTCCATGTCTCTTTTCATGTAGTCCAGAGAGGTACGTCTTAGATCATTCACACCAACATGAACAATGACAGAGTCATATTTGTACTTGTTCTGGAGTGACCAGAGCGCTTGTGTTATGTGATGGATTCTGTCTCCCGACAGGCAGCTAACAGTAACCTTCCTCTTGTCCAGCCTAGTGAGTGGGACGTCAGTGTGCCTGATTATAGAGTCACCTATTACTAGTGTGTTAGGTATGTTATTTTGCCTTATGGGCTGTGATTGTGCAGCACACTGATTTTGTGTTTTATGTGTTGTCTGGTTTGTGACAGGAGGTGCAGGTTGTTTGGGTGTCTGCTTTGGAGGTCTCTGATGCTTTTGCAGGTTTTTATTTAGAGCCTCCAAGTATGATTTTGTGTATTTATGTGTATTTTTTGCCAGTGCTGGTTTATTAGGTCTATGTGTGGTTGGAGGTGTGGTGCAAGTGTTAACCTTCTCCTCTTGCCTGTCTGTTCCAGTCTTGGGTGGAGACAGCTTAGCCTCCAGTTTGGCTGTATAATTGCATCTCTCACATATGTTAGTGTTTTGTGGTAGGAGGAGAGGGTTGTCTGCGTACATGAGGCAGTTGTAACATTGCCTCAGGATACTGAGATTCACCATCTGGACTGGAGAGTACACCTGAAATTGCCCTTTGGTCATGCCTGAATAGTAGGGTGAGCTGCTTAGTCACTTGATTGTTGAGGGATGAATAAAGAGTCTTGCCCTGCTGGGCAATCAAATATCAGGGTATATTAATGCTTGCTATTAAGTTTGAGTAAGTGCTGGGCTGTAGGATTCATTTTGAGTGCTTAGGTTGAGAGTTAGACTAGTTTCAAGGGAAAAACTGAAGAGGATACTTAGTGGAGCCAGGAATAATTTAACCCTAGCTAGCTGGTACTGCCTGGCACACAAAACCTTGCAAACATGGTTTTTATAGCAGGGAAATGAAAGAGATAGACATTAGCCGAAAATGGCCAATAAACTACTAACTTCTGGGCTGGAACCACTCCTCCAGGGACAGATAGACTGCTCAAAGCTCCCCTCTCTCACAGGTGAACAGAGAAACTTCCTTCTATCCAAGTAAGGTATGGGCAACTCAGAAATTTGTAACACAGCCCTGAATTCAGCACTAGCCTGGGAACTGGACTATACTAGCTTAGAAAGGTGGGAAAGAAGGAATTTTTTTTTTTTGAAAAGATAAGGCAAAAACAATAAGCAATGCACTTAAAACATCTTTAAATGACTACAAATGATCAGAAAAGGCCATCACACTTTACTGTGTAGCCTACAACAGTTAAACAAATTATTTAAACAAAAAATGACTTTTTAAAAGTGTAGGCAGTCAAATAAGTACAATATGTGGAAAAAAAAACAAGCTTTTGAATCACAATAAATGCTGGAAAATCAGTGTTCAGGTGGAAAACAGTTAAGTACAGCAAGAATGTACAGAAAACTGATACTTAATCACTCCAAAGTCTCTCTTCTAAGCTAGAAGGCTTGTATCAGTTTAAGGCTTTCTAGTGCTAGGTTAGTTACAGGAAAGATGGGAAACAAGCACAGGTGTGGTCTTTTAAATCAGAAAGTTGAAAGAGATGGACAAACTGTCCAAATGGTCAATAAACTACAATTTCTGGGCCAAGAACCACTCCTCTTGTGGTAGACAGGCTACCTAGTGCTTACCACTACCACTGATAAGCTAGAAGGCTTTCCTCCAACACAGAAAGGCTTGCGGGACTCAGAAGCTTACCAACAGTCCTGGATACAGCAACTCTGTATCTGGACTAGGCTAGTTACAGGAAAGGTGGTAAACAAGCGCAAGTGCGGCTTTTAAACCAGAAAGTTGAAAGAGATGGAAAAAACTGCCCAAATTGCCAATAACTACAATTTCTGGGCAAGGAACCACTCCTCTTGTGGTAGATAGGCTACCTAATGCTTTCCATTCCCTCTGATAAGCTAGAAGGCTTCCCTCCAACACAGAAAGGCTTGGGGGCTCAGAAGCTTACAAAGAGTCCTGGGTACACAAATCTGTACCTGGACTAGACTAGTAACAGGAAAAACAGGAAACATGCGTAAACAAAGGCTTATAAATCAGAAGGTTAAAAGAGATGGAAAAGCTTCCCAAATGGCCAATAAACTATAATTTCTGGGCCAGAAACAACTCTTCCCGTGGTAGATAGGCTACCTAGTGCTTATCACTCCCACTGATAAGATAGAAGGCTTCCCTCCAACACAGAAAGGCTTGGGGTCTCAGAAGCTTACCGACAGTCCTGGATACAGCAAGTCTGTATCTGGACTAGACTAGTTACAGGAAAGGCAGGAAACAAGCTTAGAATTTTTTTTTTTTTTTTTTTACAGATAAGCAGCTAAAACAGCAGTAAATACAATTCATATTGCAGTGCAGGCTATCACACTTGAGTGTGTAGCAATATTACAGCAAATAAAGTTTAATAAAATGCAATTAAATTAACAAATGACTAAAAAACAAGTGCTGAAGGCAGTAAATTAGAAGGCTACTAACAAGCAGTAATAAGTGCAGAATAAGAGCGACTGAACAGATAACATCACACAGAAGAGCAATTAAGACAGTTACAGTAAGAGCAGCTGAATAACATATGCACATATTTTATTTATTTTTTTATTTAATTATTTATTTATTTATTTTTTGAGGAAGGGAACAGAGCAGGATTAAGAGGCTAAAGGGGCTGTCCTTCCCAAATGCTCTCTTTGTACACAGTAGGAGTGCCTGAAATCAGAATATGATCTCACTGCACTCAGTTGAGTGAGCAAATGGGATGGGCCCAGAAGGAGTATCCAAATATAAATTTACAAGAGTGGCGGGCAATTTCAAAGCCACCAACATTAACACCAATACAAGAACAGGGAGGTTGGGTGGGGAACTAACTGTAGAGACTCACCCACAGCTTTCAGTTGAGTTAATATTCAGTGAGAAACACAAATAAATAAATTAAATGCAGAACTATATGAAAAAGAACAGATAAAAGTGTACTTAAATTCACTTATACATCCAGTTGTTTTCAGGTAGACCTTAGCCAGAGCAAAGCTCAGATAATAAGCAGAAATAACCCAAAATGTACCACTTATATAAGGCAGGACAGGATATCAGTGATGAGGTGAAACTACCCCCACTGCTATCAATGGCTACACAGAAATTCTAACAAGTACTCTGTAGAGACACAGCCACAACTTTCAGTTGAGTTAATATTCAGTGAGAAGCACAAATAAATAAAATGCAGAACTATATGAAAAAGAACAGATAAAAGTGTACTTAAATTTACTTATACATCCAGTTGATTTCAGGTAGATCTTAGCCAGAGCAAATCTCAGATAATAAGCAGAAGTAACCCAAAATGTACCACTTATATAAGGCAGTACAGGATATCAGTGATGAGGTGAAATTACCCCCACTGCTATCAATGGCTACACAAAAATTCTAACAAGTACTCTGTAGAGACACAGCCTCCTCTTTTAATTGTATTTTTTAATAATATGCTGATTTTTTGATGAATATTCCTCTGATTTGTGATTTGGCTGCAGCCCATTCTATGTCTATTGGGATTTGGGCTCTGGAGATATTTGCAAGGGTTGTCTAATATTTCTTCAACTTCTTTTATTACATCTGTTTTGATGAGCAGGTTAGGATTCAATGACCAGTTATGACCTCTATTAGCTTAGTACAGTTTTTTGTCCCAGTTGATAAACAACGTGACTTTGGAATGATCTGAGAAAAATCTATTGTGTATAACTGTTGTTGGATCCATGTTAATGAGTATGTCTGAGATTAAAAAGAAGTCTATTCTTGACCACATTTTGTGGCACTGCAAGTAGAATGGGAATTTCCTGGATTTATTCTCATTATTCCCATATTTAAAAGGGTCATGTAGTTTAAAGCCTTGTTTAAGTTCATTTAGAGCTATTGTGGCTTGTTTAGTATGTGTTTTAATTGGGTTTGATTTGTCCTTTTCTGTGCTTTGATATGTGTTCCAGTCACCCCCAGTTATTACGTAGTGATATTTAAGCTGGTTTAAAATTGGGTAAAGTGACATAAAAAAAGTGATGTAGGTGGCTACAGGGTGCATATTGATTAAGCACCATTATAGGTTTTGGTAATCCTGGGTTGGTAAATGTTATATAACACCATCTTCCCTCTTTGTCAGCCTTAGTCTCAAATATCTTGTCTTGGAATTGTTTTTTAATTATTATGGCAACCCCAGCACTGTTTGTTTTATCCCCTGTTGCTATAATTTGTCTTATACATTTTTCCCCAATTTCTGTCCATTGTTCTGTAGTTGTGTGTTTCTTGTATTAATATAAGACTGGCTTTGGTTTTCAGGGTAAGGTGGTTTGCTAAGGTGGAAACATAGTTTTCTTTTTTCTTTATTTTGGAATCTTTTAACATTCCACATCTCTATTTCCCACATTTATTTGTTAAGTAAGTTTGTTCTACATGACTTGTATGCTAGTTTGGTTTTATGGTCTTTGTATGTGATGTTTATATGTGTTTTTGGAAAGCATCTAACTGTTCCTGTCCCTACCCTATGCCTACCCACTGTACCCCTGGACCAGGAATAAACAGGGGAATAAAGTGAGAAATTAATATATACTTTTTGTTTCCCTCTGATCTTTAGTTGTGTTTTGTGTAAGTTGAAAGCATATTAGCCCCCTTACATTATTATATACAATATGGACAGAGCTTAACAAACTAGTTCCCTAAAAAACACTGCTGTGAAATATCCCTAGTCTCTTCCTTAAAACTATTATACAATTAATGTACTATGGTTACAGCACAGAACTTATAGCTTTTTAGCATGCAGCTTGTTCCTTCTAATAATACATTTTTAAACAACATGTTAGTATTCAAACCCTCAGTTCACTATATCAAGATATACAACAATGTGGCATACATTTTAAGGCAGATTTGTCTTGTTTACATTTTTCTTTTCCTTATTCTGCTCTTACCATCCCCTCTCCTTTAAACAGTTTTTCTCCCCTACTTCAGTGCCTATACAGATTTCTGCACCAATCTGTAGCAGATTCCAGGAACAAAAAAATGTTATTGGCATGGCACCTATAATCAAAAGTAGGAAAATGAGGGGAAGAGAGAAAAAACTGTTTTCAGGCTTAGCCAGGTATATATTCTGCCGAAGCCTACATATTTATGTTATGTTTATGTTTCCTGCATTCATATAGTTTATATTTCTGTGATCTTGTATTTTCCTTTTCCAAAATGCATTTACACTTTATTTATGTCTATTCAAGTCAAGCATTATTATTTATGTCATACATCCTTAAGATAGGCTGGTTCTGACAGTCTCTTCTGTAGTAATAAAGTCTGGATTGTTTATGATAAGTCTTAATAAGAGATTCAAAGTCTTATTGGTTGTTTTGGTAAAAATCATACCTTATTCTTCAGGTTCTTGCTTTGCAGGTTTCTGATCATCTATCAGTCTGGTTTACCTTATCAGCTTGTTTAGATCAATTTATAGGTGTTTATGGCAATATTAACTTTTTAAACTTGCTTCATCTTGATTCCAGGTTGTTTTTAGTTTGTAGTGAAGCCCTTGAGGTCAAAGGAGGAATGATTATGCATACCAGAGTCCCAGGAGGTGGTTTCTTCCTATAAATCACGCAGTTGTATTTTGGTTCCTACCCATTTTTCTTTTTCCTTTCATGTGTTCCTCGTGGCTCCATTCATTTATTTAAGGGCCTGGGAAGTAAGGGGAAGCTCTCAGAGTTGAATCCCATCCAAAATGGTCATGATTCGGTCCGTTTTTCACTCAAGGGACATTTGTAACTTTTTTGTTGTTTTATTTTGTTTCTGGAGGTGGAATATGCTTGAAAACAGAGAGGAATGTCTCTTTTGCCTCTTTGGGGTTAGCGACCATGTATTTAACATCTTTAACATTGAGAATTAGTTGATTTGGATATTTCATCTGGAATTTGATTGCCTTTTCTATCTGAAACCTACAATATGGAGACAGAAGTTGCCTTGCTTGCCTTATCTGGATAGGAAGGTCCTGAGCAAAGGAAATGCTATTATTATTCCAGGTGAGTGTACATTTCTTCTTGGCTTCAAATAGGATTTTATTTACATCTTGGTAGTTTAATATTTTAATATAAACATGTCTTGGTCTCAGTCATGATTGTGTTTCTCTCAGAGCACTGTGGGCTCTCTCTATTATCACTTGCTGAGTTTCTTCAGGGTCATCCAGCAGGGATTTTATTATGAGTTTGATAGTTGGTATTAGATTATTATGTGACACAGTTTCAGGGATTCATCTGATGATAATGTTGTTTCTTCATGACTTTGCCTCAAGGCCTGTTATTTTTGTTTGTAGACTTTGCAGATCTTTGTCATGGGAATCAGTTCTTTGAGCAATAGAGTCTATTTTTATTTCATTTTCTAGTATTTTTGTCTCAGATTTTTCCATTCTAGTAAGTATTTGGTTAAATGAATCGCCAAATGTTTGAAATTGTAAAGATAGTTCCTGTATTGCTTGCTGAATAGGTAATAAAGCAGTTTTTATGTCTTCCGGGTTAGCTGGCTGGTCTGCCTTGGTTTTGCCTGTAGATTTAGTATTGTCTGATTGTTTATTTGTCCTTTGTCTTTTTGGAGTTGTATCTTTATCTGGTGAGGCTAGTGCAGGGTTGCCAGATTTCCGGCAACCCAGGTAGGGACAAAAAAAAAATAGAAGGTCTCTCACGAAGTGAAGACCAAAAAAAAAAAAGGTCTTCGGCAACTGAAGACCAAAAAAAAAAAAAAAAAAGGTCTTTAATGCGGAACACAGTTCCGCATTAAAGAACTGAGCTAGCTCACTCTGCCTGCAATAAACACTGAGCTTCTCGTGTTTAATGCATTGCAGTTCCGCATTAAACACGAGAAGCTCCGTGTTTAGCGCTTTTTGATTGGCTCAGATACGGCATATGGGCCAATCAGTAAACACGGAGCTTCTGTTTTAATGCGAACACAAAACTCCGTGTTTAGCAATTTTTGATTGGCCCGTATGCCAGGTATACGGGTCAATCAAAAAAAAAAAAAAAACAAAACAAAGTGGAGGCTGGCCGGGATTTAAACCGGCAGGGTGGGACTCGGGATCAGGCTACTGATCTCGGGACAGTCCCGCCCAAATAGGGACGTCTGGCAACCCTGGGCTAGTGCCAAGTATTTGGTCTTAGTTGTTACAGTGTCCATATTATTTTCTTCTTTCAACATCCTGCTGCTTGGTACTTTTTCTGACTTTGTATATGAGTGCAGGGCCTCAGTACCACATGACTTCAGTTGTTTCTAAAATCTTAGATAATCCTGTTGTTTTTAAAAGGAATCTGCTGCTATTTTTTCTTCCTTTGATTGCTGTTTGTTATCTGGAATAGATGCTCAGTCTTATTTCTGCATTTTTTATTCTTTGATGCCTTCTGGGTTTATTTTAATCCAGGGTATTTCAGAGAGCTAGGTGCTAGCAGTGCTCACAGAACAGTGGCCATCTTGAACTCAACCTGTAATTTATGAAACGTACAATGAAATGCATTTTAGGATGTGATGACTCTCCTGCCCTATTTAAGAATTCTAAACAGTTCGTTTAAGGTGTCGTTAGACTGTAAATTATCTACCTTAATCAACAGCTATGAACATAAGATATAGTTTCAAACAGTTATGTCACAAAACATTCTATTTCAAGTAATAAGTACCTTGTGATTGCTAAATAAAAAAACATTTGTTAATAAAATAATGAAGTAAACAAAGAGATATACACTTGTCTTATAAGGATTTAGAGTAACTTACTGCCATCTTCATATCAAGTCCTTTATATTTTACAATTGGTAGTAAGACTTTAGAATAAAATGTGAAAAAGGAATACAATCTCCTAAATTTAATCTTGCCAATATTTAACACATTTCAGAAGAAAATAATGAGAATTATATGTTAACAAGGATTTGTTAAATGAACTTTTTGCAGAGAACATTGTATGAGAGTTATGAGAAACAAAAAGAAGCTTTCTGTAAAGTTATGAATGTTGTCTTATCTTATTTACTCGCACCGAACACTATGTTTGTCTTCTATTATAGTTTATTACTATTTGTATATAAAGATGGGGGTATATATAGTTCTATACCATGTGTGTGACTGCATGAATCTTCCAGAAGATGCATACATGTAGAATCAGTAAAATATGTTATCATGCTTGTGTGTGCTTTTTAGATCATAAAGTAGTTTGAGTAAAATAATAAATGCACATATTGTTAGAACTATAAATATTATTGTGTCCATTCTTTTCCCATAAAACTTATTACATTGCAGATTTGTATGCCAACAGTAAACATAATACTTATTTTTTTGTTTTAACAAGCAGAATCGATTTACCCCAACATTACTAAGCATTAGAAGTATTTGAAATAACTTCATGTATCCAGACAGTAAAATGCAATTAGTATGTTAAAACCACATCACTGAATAGCTTTATAAATAAAAAAAAAAACACTTCTAGTACCTTTTTTTAGTAGATTCAGCTAGGATTACATCTCTACAGTGTAGAAAAGCTGATATAGTTCATTTTAAAGTCCAACAGCCGAAATGTGATGTATTTTTTGTCGCAGAGCATCGCGTGATGATGACGAAAGTTCAAAGGTAAAATATTTCCTGTTTTCACAAAATAAATCATCTGGGAAGCTGCTATGAGTGAAAAAACAGCTGTACTGTACTCAAGACATTAAATAGGTGAAGCTTTTGCATTCTAGAAAGAAAATCATATTGAGGACAGAGTTAGCAAGATTTACATCTGTTTATGGGGGAAAAGGAAAGTAAACATGTACAATCATTGAGATGAAGTTAAGTAAGAAATTGTTATATCAGGGACTTGAGAAATTTCAAAACTGACAACGCCTACCCTATTAATGGATACAGTAAACAAGACAGTATGGTTTAAAACACATATACTCAGTTATAAGTATAAAATATCAGTTTCTACGCATTATTATTCCCATTACCATCCTATTATAATAAATAACAAGTCAGGGTAAACTTGGACAATGGATTTACTGTCCCCCCTGATGTATTTCCCAGTGTACAACACTATCAAGTTAAAAAAAAGAAAAATACATATTATTACTTTCACCTTCTATCAGCAGTTTTACTAAAAGGATCTAGTGCCTCTAAGATATTAATAGCTTGGTATTATATCTATTTTAATGTGCATAAGGGCACATATAAAATACACAAGCTGTTGACAATACACTAGTTACAGTTAGTATTTATACAAGATGCCACTCCAACAGTCAACAACTAGATCATGACTGAACTACTTGTTTTTATATAATGATTTATTTATATATATATATATATATATATATATATATATATATATATATATATATGTGTGTGTGTGTGTGTGTGTGTGTGTGTGTGTGTGTGTGTGTGTGTGTGTGTATATATATATATATATATATATATATATATATATATATATATATATATATATATATATATATATATATATATATATATATTTTTACCTATAAGTATAGTATATGATCATATATATATATAGTATTTGGATAAATATCTGTCAGATGAGTAAAGTTACATATATATATATATATAAAAACATTTATATCCTTATATATATATCTTGGTATTTTTATCATTTGTGAATGAATTACCATTGATAGCTTGTCTTTTCAGACTAGGTAATGAAATGTCCATGTCTTCTAATTTATCCAACGGTTTATTCTTTCTGACAAACTCTGCTGCGTCTTCGAGGTTGTTGAATATTCTTTGTCCATCCATCTGAGAGAGTAATTTTAATTCTTGCAAGGAACCCTAAGATCTGTCAGCTTTTATTTCAGCGCCTAACCTAACTCACTTAAACTGCCCCTAACCTAACATAAAACCAATCAAGACACTTACCTGAACCCAACGCATGACCTAACACCACAGGGCTAACAATAGCAAAGCCACAATGACGTCAGTATGTCTATTTTGTGTTTTCAGGATTTTGAGTTTCAGGATTTTGGGTTTTCAGGATTTTGAGTTTTCAGGATTTTGAGTTTTCAGGCTTTTGGTTTCAGGATTTTGATTTTCAAGCTTATAGTGTTTCAGGCTTCTGATAGGGAACCATATATATATATATATATATATATATATATATATATATATATATATATAAATAGAAGAAGCTTTTTTACCTTTATTTAGTATTTGATCATTTGGATTCAAAGTATTTGGATAAATTCTGTCAGATGAGTAATGTTACAAGTGACAATAAAAAAAAAACATTTACTTTCCTTTTAGTTTTTTCTTGGTATTTTTATCATTTGTGAATGAATTACCATTGATAGCTTGTCTTTTCAGACTAGGTAATGAAATGTCCATCATTTGTTATCCAACAGTTTATTCTTTCTGACAAACTCTGCTGCGTCTTCGAGGTTGTTGAATATTCTTTGTCCATCCATCTGAGAGAGTAATTTTAATTCTTGCAAGGAACAAGATCTGAGCTTTTATTTCAGCTTTCTTCAAGCTTCTGATGAGAGGGACAAATTCTTTCCTTTTTGTTATTGTAGTGGAGGTATAGTCATTTTCAAACCTTATATTTCCCCCTCAAATTGTATTGGATTTCCCAACCAAGCTGTTCTTAATACTAAGTCCTTGTCCTGTGTGGATAAGACTTTAACTATGATAGAGTTCACTGCATTAGAGTTTTTAGAAGCAGATGTTTGGGATAAAGACCTCTGGGTTCTCTCGATCCCAAATGAGAGAGACTCAGGAAGGTATAATATTTTGGGCAGCCATTCATTTAAAAACGGGACCATGTTATTTCCTTCCATCTTCTTGGGTACCTCATATATTCTGACTCTGTTCCTTCTTGACCTGGACTCCAGGTTTTCGACTTTCTCAAGTCAATGATTATTTTGTTTTAGAAGGAAATCAGTTTGGGTGTCATTTTCCATTTGTCTCCCATCAATGTCATTTATAGTTTCCTCTATGGCTGCTATTTGTTCTGAATGTTTGGTTATAATTTCCTTCAGGTCTTCTAGATGTTTCTTACTTTCCTTTTTCATGTTCTCCATAATCTTTTCTAAATTGTCCATCTACACTGAGAGGTCCTGGATGCTGGAAATTATTGTGTGAAGTTCCTTTTTCATGGAAATGTCCTGAGGAGAGGCTGTTGTGTGACTCAAAGTTTTGTCCAGTTGTACAGAGCTCCAGTAGTTCTGACAGGAAATTTCTTGATACAAACTCTGAATGTTTATTTCTTCTTTGTAGATAGTCCACAGTACCAAGAAGTATAACTTGTGAATAAAATGTTTGAAATTATTTAGGTTAGAACCTAAAAATCTTGTCAGAAACAATCTTTAGAGACAGAGCATCAGAGAAGTGCTACTAACATTTAGGCATCTTGGCCACGCTTCCCCTGTCCTGTTTTCTTGACTAGTAGACAATGCTCAATATGCCAGTTATTTAGCCTCGGGCAATGACAGAAAACATGTTTTACTTTAAATCTCTTTGTTAATTGCTTTTCTCTGGCTATAAACTGACTGCTGTCAGTTATCATTTGACTTGAGGGTGGGATGGTAGTACAATGTATTGCTAAATATCCCCTCAGTGTTGTCCTCTCTTACACTCACTCACTATCTTCCAGCATAGAGCAGGCACGTGTCAAATGTTGTTACATTTCTGCCTGTTCTAAGACTGTGTAGAATACTGAGAAGACTTTGGCAGTGTGTTATATTAATAGTAATTTCATTCAGATTGAATATGCTTTATTTATCCTGAAAGTGCTTCCCTTTAACACATATGTGTGTAATGTGAGTTGCTGGTGTTCTGATGACAGGGTGCCTAGAGAGGAGTTGTGGTATTGTATGAGGAAGTTGGGAGTGTCAGAGAAGTATGTAAGAGTGGTACAGGATATGTATGAGGGTAGTGTGTCAGTGGTGAGGTCTGCGATGGGAGTGATGGATGCGTTTAAGGTGGAGGTGGGATTACATCAAGGATAAGCTCTGTGCCCTTTCTTATTTGCAATGGTGATGGACAGGTTGACAGACAAGATCAGACAGGAGTCCCCGTGGACTATGATGTTTGCAGATGACATTGTGATCTGTAGTGAGAGTAGAGAACAGGTGAAGGAGACCCTGGAGAGGTGGAGATATGCTGTAGACAGAAGAGGAATGAAGGTCAGCTGGACTAAGACAGAATATATGTGTGTGAATGACAGGGATGCTAGAGGAATGGTGAGGATGCAGGGAGCAGAGGTGGTAAAGGTGGATGAGTTTAGATACTTGGGATCAACCATTCAGAGTAATGGTGAGTGTGGAAGAGGGGTGAAGAAGAGAGTACAGGCAAGATGGAGTGGGTGGAGAAGAGTGTCAGGAGTGATTTGTGTCAGATGAGTACCAGTAAAAGTGAAAAGGAAGGTCTTCAAGAGGGTAGTGAGACCAGCTATGTTATACGGGTTGGAGACAGTGGCATTGAAAAAAGGCTGGAGTCAGAGCTGAACATGGCAGAGTTAAAGATGTTAAGATTTGCACTGGGTGTGACGAGGGTGGACAGGATTAGGAATAAGTATATTAGAGGGTCAGCCCAGGTTGGAAGGTTTGGAGACAAAGCCAGAGAGGCAAGATTACAGTGGTTTGGACATGTGCTGAGGAGGGATGCAGAGTATATTGGGAAAAAGATGCTAAGGATGAAGCTGCCAGGTAACAGGAAAAGAGGAAGGCCTAAGATAAGGTTTATGGATGTGGTGAGAGAGGGCATGCAGGTGGTTGTTGTGACAGAACAAGATGCAGAGAAGAGGAAGAAATAGAAACAGATGATCCACTGTGGCGAATCCTAACGGGAAAAGCCAAAAGAAGAAGATATATATATATATATATATATATATATATATATATATATATAAAACACTGTTTTGATGTACTAGTTAATCAAATGAATCTTTACTAAGTGATGGTTTTATATTGTGCTTATCAGTGTAGTGCCATGTTCTGATAATTTGCTCAATACAGCACTATATATTCACTGTATTACTGTGGTTCTCTAACAGTATATTTCTTGCTAAGACTTCTTCAAGCTTACAATCCTAACCTTTATTACCAACACATTACTCTTATACTTCCCGTGTATTCTCTTGCTCTGACTTACAGTGGTCCTTCCTCCTTCTATTTTTGTATAATAAGTACTAACTTTATTATATCAATATAATAATACAGTTTAGTACAGTTTTTTTCATTCTTTCATTTCAGTGCCTGGATCAGTATACCAGACTTCGGTACTGCTGGAGCTCTGCTACATGCCCTACTCCTACACGTGTACATAGAATTTTGCCATTGTATAAGGTAAGCACATTTATCAAGAAGAACATTGCTGGCTACTATCTTTAATCAGTTGAATAAATGCCTGCTCTGTGACTGAAAGTGTATGAAATAATACATGCCCACTACGGAGTTCTTACTAAGTTGGTCATTGTCCCCCCTTTTCTTTGACCAGTAGACTATACTCCAAAGTCCACTTATTTAGCCTCAGGAAATGGCGGAAAACCTGCTTTGCTTCATATCTCTTTGTTAATTGTTTTGTATGGGCTAGATACTGACTGCTCGCAGTTATAATCTGACCCTTATAAATAGGTCAGTCCAGGAATCCCATGTTCCCTCTCTCTGGGAAAAGTCACACATTATACCTCTGCATAAAGGAGGAAATTCAACAGATATTAATAACTTTAGACATTTAGCAATTTTATCTCTCCTCACAAAAATACTTGAAAAATGTATTCAAAACAATTGCTAGACTACCTCCTGCAGGAAGATCTCTGACCCCCTACACATCATGGCTTACATGCTTCCCATAGTACTAGCACTGCCCTTTTAACTTGTATAGATACTGTCAATAAAGCTACAGATAATGGCAAACTCTTCTCTTCCTTATTTATAGACTTATATAAAGCCATCAATACAGTTTGTTACAGCAAACTTCTACTTAAAATGTTCACACCAGGTCTCTCAGCCCACCATTCTGTGGCTGAAAAGTTACCTGTTCAATATGTATCAGTCAGTGAAATGGCACTCTATGCTCTCTCCTTACATTCTAGTCACCACTGTTGTATCACAAGGCTCTATTCTTGGTCCCCCCCCTTTGTAACATTTTCACCAGCACCCTCTATACATCCACATAGCAGGCCACCCTAATAAAATATGCAGATTATTCCACTCTCATTCGCACATCTGACAACATGGCACACCTCCAAAAAATTACTTGGGAAGCTTTAGCACCCACTGAGACATGGCTTAATAAATCAGAATTCATACTGTACCCAAAAAAGGCCTAACTACAACTTTCCCCCCAAATCTCTCATGAAGAAAAACAACATTTTAAGTTCTCTCTCTTGACAATAAAGTCACTGGATGAGAGGTTGGCATAATGGTTAAGGTGCTTACCTTGCAGGCACAAGGTGTAGGGTTTGATTCTCACATAGAGTAATTGGCTAGGCTTAAAATGGCCCACAAGGGCAATTAGCCTAGTATGAACCTATAAAGTCACTTCTTATAGCAAATTATTAGGACTTATCATAGATAATAAGCTTACATTCAACTTGCATATACAAAATTGCATAAGAAAAATTCATCCAAAACTTGAAATGCTTTACAGAGTCAAGAACATTCTCACTGGCGCAACTAAAACTACACTTGCCACTACTTGTTTCCTCCCCACACTTCTTTATGGTACTCCCATCCTTACTTACCTTCAGACTTCACAAAATTGAAAACTTGAATAATGCTATAAGAAAGTTGCTATATTTGCAGCAAATACTCCTTTCAGAACCCACCACTGTATAGCACTAAAAATCCTAAATTGATTAGAACTCATCAAATAACATGTACAGAGCTTCTTACCACCTATAAAATTATCCAGTATCAATCTGCCTGTCAAGCACTAAAAACACTCTACACAACTATGTTCCCAGTTAGTCACTGCAAAACAGTGACTATAGAATCCTGTCTGTCTACAAACCTATTACATCTGCTGGTCATTCTCTGTACTCATACAAGGTTGCTAAGGCATGGAACTCCTTACCTGTATTCATCAGGTTAATACCCTCCCTCCCATGATTCAAAACCACTCTGAAAGACTTCTTTGCTAAAACCTTACTCTGTTCTTGCTTAAAACCAGAATAAATTATATCCCTAAATGTGAATAAGTACCTTTTCATTCATTATACCTCCTTACTCTCCCTTCTTCATTTAATTCATTCAAATTTTCTTCTCTGACTTTCTCTCTAAATATATCATAAACCTGTTTCCCCTCACTTTGTATTGAAGTTACTGTTTGTATCAGACTAGCTTATTTTTAAGTTCTCTGCAAACTGTCTAAAATTTCTATAAATATTAAATGGTTGTCATAATACTTGTATCAGTTCTTAACCAATTTTTTATAAATTTTCAGTAATTTATTATAATTATTTAAAATGTGATTTTTTTTTATTTTTGAAGATTTTAAAATTATTGTTCTTAAAATGTTTTGTAATAATTTGGAGCTTTTCTCTCTGCGCCACCACTGAAAATGGGCTTCTACCCAGTCAGACTTTCCTGGTAATCAAATGTCAATAAATAAATAAATAATTGAATTCTTCAATGAGCGTATCGTCCAGTGTTGCACCCAATGATGATGGGAACGTACTACACAGTCGACAAATGTCAGCACTGCACTGCATATTTCTGCCATGAATTCAACACACATGATACAGGCACTTATGAGACATACATAGCCGGCATGTAGCTGGATACAGTTTGCATTTATTTGACCTGCAGCAGAGCACATCTTGACAGTTCGCACATGTTGACACATTTCTACTCCTGCCATCTGTATTCTAATGAATGATGAGTGCTGGAGTTAATGGTTGGCCTTTTATATTGGGTCTATGCTATTCAACTGGAGACTGCATCACACACAGCCTTGGACACCTTTGTTAAAGTCTAACATAAGTACACCCAGTTTGTGCATGTGCTATCATAGCCTATATTAGGGTCTACTTTGGTTTTGTTAAATTAGATGCAGCTGTTGTACAACATATGATCTTACTGACACCCAGTAAGCCATTGCATTTCATTTAACTATTGCAGATCTCATCTGAAATGTTTCCAGATGCACCCTTGACATGTAGAAAAAGGAATTAATTTATTTACTGTTTATCTTTGTGAAATTTTGAAGGTAATCTGTTTATAGACTGTAGGAGCATGTGAGTGTTGAGGGGGTAGGACTTCCTGTGAAATACTTCAAAGTAGTCTTTGTAAGTTCAGTCACCAGACTGGTCAAATGGATAGGTCAGATAATGCAGTTGACAGATTAGACTTTGTGGAGTTTGGCTTCAGTACCAAGTAAGCCATTATATTACTGACTGACATGCTATACTCCTGAACTGTGCTTATCAGTCTGCTGTCAGCAGTTCAGTTGAGCCTGAGACAAAGTGGTACACTTATCTGCACTAGATGACCTCACTTCACCAGCATCTGTGACTTTAGTTCTGGCTACTTGTGCTACACATGCTAATAAGTATTCCAGAATGTCTTTGTCCCCTCTTCTACTCAGTGCCTTTCATCTAATGATGAGGCTGCTGGACATTGTGTATAACTGCCAGTGGTATTACTGTCCATGGTGAAAAAGCATGTTTTCTGGCACAGTTTTCACCAAGATTTTCCTATCTGTGGTGGTGGTGTGCTGGAGTAATCTACCTGAAAAATTTAGTAACCAGAATATTGATTGTAATGACCCAAATGGACAATTCACCAAGATATTTGCCCTCATTGATAGTTATTTTTATCTTCACCTACAGTGTGCAGATGACATATCAAAATCATCAACCATGTTTCCAGAGCTAACCAGTATCACCAGTATGGACAACATGAAGAATGAGAGAGCCAGGCTTTGTTGTACACAGCTAAAGTGCTGCTGTCCACATTGTCATACCTTCACTTTATTAACCAATTAAATGCTTCTATAATGTCTTCCCCTGGGCATATTCATAATACAAATGTCTCAAGCACTAAATGTCTACATTTTGTGTAGTGCCTTGTCATGAAATCTACAGATTGAGGCCTAGTCTATCTGCACTGTTGCTGACCATATAACTGATAGCAAGGCCTTTCTTAATTTAATGTTTACAGTGTAAGCAACATTTTCCTTATGGGATGGGATGTACATTAAAAATTAATTCATTGGGTACCATAATGATAATGATAATAATAATAATAATAATAATAATAATAATAATAATAATAATAATAATAATAATAATAATAATGTTTTGTAAATGGGGCACTCAGTGTGCCCATAAAAAAATTAGACTGCTAAAAAAAATGTAAGGCAGGCACAAAAAAAATAAATAGTTTCTTCAAATGCATTGTTGTAATAATGAATATACATCAGTTACTAAAACTGCTTCCTGCCAAATAGGAACTCGGGCTCACTCCACTCCCCTACCCTTCCCCCATTCCCACCCAACCCTACTCTCTTGACCTTTATACCTAACAGGCCACTCCCCTTCTCACTCTCATCCAACTACAGCTCAGCCTCACTCTGACTCCGACCGCATAATTAACAGGCCACTCCCCTACTCACTCTCATCCAACTACAGCTCAGCATCTTTTTCACTACAATCTCATCTACATCCACACTCATTACCCTCACTCACACATTACCTATATTCTCTAGTCTCTTCAGACCAAACCCCTCACCCAGTTTCCCTACTCCAAATACACCAGCCATAAACAAAATAGTACCAGAACCCTATCCATTCCTGTAACATATCTACAAAGTATCTCACCATTTCCTTCTCCCCTCTACAGGACAAAATGCTGTCCCTAATCTGTATAATAGTTATAATCCTCACTATTACAGCACACTTAACCTCCTACCATCACATTAGTAGCCCAGAGTCTCAAATACATCTCCCACCTGCCCAATCCCTACACAGGAGAACCAGCTTTACTACTAATATTACCATCAATTTACAACCTCTCAAATTTTGAGCTTGCCTCATTCACAGTACCCCCATACCAATTAAATATCCACATTTCCACAAAATATAACACATTTATAGCAAAACACCTAAAAGCTATTGTTCAAATAACATCTCAAATCATACCCACTGGTGGCATACACCCACATCCCGACCCTACAAACAACAGGAACAACCCTGCAACCAGACTAATAACATTCTAAACCACCGCAGAAAACCCACAGGCCTCCTAATACTTAACATAAACATAAGAAGCATACTAATAAAATATCAGAACTACACTGGATCTATACACCCCTGACATAGTTCTTCTCACAGAGACCTGGCTAAAGCCACAAATCAATGATTATGAATTTGCTCCTCCTGAAGAATTTGTTCTTAGACAAGACAGGACATCCAGAAGACATGGAGGTACCGAACTACTCTTCAAGAATAGCCTGACCGTTGATATGATAGACAACGACCAGCCAAAGTTCAATAATGCAGAAATAATATTCACCAAGCTAAAAAAACAATTAAAAAAACACCTACATATAATTGGTACCTATATACCCCCCAGAAACAACATTAATACAGTAGAATCCAGTCTAGACTGGGCATCCCACAATCTCATCTAAGAAGCAATCATACTGGGAGACAAGTATAGACTGGTCCTTCTGTGACTCACTCCACCCAACCAACCACATCAATTTTCATGGCTTCACTTAGTTAATCAAAACCACAACTCAAGTAGATATAACATCTAAAAAGGAGTCCATCCTAGACTGGATCCTCACTAACTGGCCAATTCAGTCCTACCTCTCTGGTTCCCTCCCAGAAACCCTCAGCGATCACCTTCCCACCTCTGTAATAAGACACCAAGTAAATCCAATAAAATCCACCATCCTCCAACAAATTTGATATACAAAGAATTTTAAAACCCAAGACTTCCTATCTCTGCTAAATCAATGTAACTGGAGACCACCCTGAGTTCTTTCCCTGGATAGTGCAGTAGACTACTTCAGCAACACTTTCCTTAAAATTCTAAATCACTCTGCTCCTATAAGAACTGCTAGGACTAAATCTAACTATGCCCCATGACTCACCAAAGATACCCAACTACTTCTAAAACAAAGGGATAAAGCACGGGATTCATGGTATCACAATACAATGCAAACTAATAGACAGGCATACCTGGAACTAAGGAACAAAGCCAAAAAACAAATTAGGACAGACAAAAAGAACCATTAGATGGACATCTGATTTAAACACAAAACAAACACAGAAAACTTCTGGGTTGCCATCAATGAAATCCTGCAACCAGGAAAGACCAGTACTCCACTCCCAAACATTGATATCACCACCAATAATATTACCACCCAGTTCAATGAATAGTTCACCAAATCCATTCTAGCCTTCACTAATAATAATTCTCCTACTTCATATCCAAACCTATCATGCTCACCTGTAGACCAAAACTTCTTCTCCTTGCAACCTGTCCCTACTAGCACACCATATAAATTTCTGAATAAACTTAAAACCACAACCCTGGCTGCTGATAAATTACATGCAGAATACCTCACGATTGCAGACAAAGCCATTTCATATCCCTTCTTCCTGTTAATTAATCACTCTTTGACAGAACAATGCACCCATCAATGTGGAAAATTTCATATATAATACCACTTCACAAAGGGGGTAACTCAGTGGAACTATCTAATTACCGACCAATTACCATTCTATCTCCCCTTTCAGAAATCTGCAGAAAATGCATATATTTCCAGATAATTAGCCATCTCCTTACTAAATAAACTGCTGAACAACACCCAACATGGATTCCATTCCAATCACAGTACTACCACAGCCCTTATTAGCTTTACCATTACTGTAAATCAACACCAGAACAATGGCAACCTTGTCTCCACTGTCTTCCTAGATCTCTGCAAGGCCTTTGATATGGTGTCTCATGCCAAACCTCTAACTACACTCTCTGAACATAATCTATGCCATTCCACTCTAGCCTGATTTTAGGACTATCTAACTGCCAAAAGGCTGTAAAATGGTAAACTTCCTTATTGCCCCTCCTATCTGTAACCTTAAGGGTCCACCAAGGATCGATTCTAGGTCATCTCCTCTTCACCGTATTTACCAAACAACTTTACAAAGCTACCCTGCTTGTCACTCTAGTCCAGTACACTGATGACTCCACCTTAATCTGGTCCACCCGATCACTCCTTCAACTCCAGAAATTGAAAGAAAAATCCTTTGCCTCTGTTGAAACCTTGTTATCTAACTCTAAGCTAATACTTAACTCAAAAAAAAAAAAAAAACGGCAAATGATATTCCATCCAATAAAAGCCATAATCCCCATACCTTCATTCACAATATACTCAGCTAACAACACCCCTATCACACCTGACCAACACATCAAACTACTAGGTGTTATCATGGATCACAACATGAAATTCAATATGCATATCGCACATACAATAAAAAAAGTCCATAACAAACTTGGAACCCTATATAGATGCAAAACGTACCTCATCAACAACAGTAAAGCTACCATCTCAAAATTCCACCTAGTTCATAGGTTCATAGGTTTATACTAGGCTATCTGCCCTAAGGCATTTATAAGCCTAGCCCAAATTATTGTGGCTTACGCCACCCCTTATATGAAAAAATACTGTGCCCATTAGTTTGTTGTGCCTCTGTGCAGCAGTGACACAGAGATGATTCCCGGGGTAAACCTACGATCTCCCATCCACAGGTCTAGATTTCTCTTGAACAGAGTCAGCAAGGTGCTCTGCTTCACATGGACCGGGATTTTATTCCACAGCATAGGGAGTCTCTGAGTGATAAATCTATCCCTCCAGCACATCCTATTTATATCCGTGCTAAGGTTTAAGTCGCTTGCTCTAGTGGTTATGGTGGATTTGGATTTTTTGAGGTGGAGCATGTCCATTAATTCCGGGTTGGACATGGCCTTGTATGTCAGGCACATGTCACCTCTGAGCAGACGGTATGCGACTGAATAGAGCTGGAGTTTCTTCAATCTGGCAGCATATGACAGATTTTGGAGTCCCTTTATCCTTTTGGTGAGGAACTTTTGGGGTCTCTCCAATTGCTGCAGATGTCGGGTGAGATACATCCCGAATGGGGCATTGTACTCGATCATTGGTCTGATAAGTGAAGAGTACAGGGGAACAATGACCTCACTAGATCTGGATGTGAATCCCTTCATGATCAGGTGGGCAATGTAGAAGGTCTTTCTAACCACTTTAGCAATGTGAGTGTCAACAGAAAGGCCACTGTCAACCTGGGTCCCCAGGTCCCTGATAACCTCTTCTGTGCTTAGTGGATTGCCACCTATATGGTAGCTTGGGGTTACCTTGTTTTCCCGAAGGGTATGACTATACATTTTTGGCGTTTAACTTCAGGCCATGGCTCTGGCACCAGCTATCTGTTTCCGTGAGTCCCTTCTGAAGGATATCCGTGTCGATGCACTTTCCACTATGGCGCCCAGTTTGCAGTCGTCTGCAAACTTTGTCAGCCAAAGTCCTCCCATGTTGGCCTGTACTTCTGAAGTAGATGCCAAACAATAGGGGGCCAAGGACCGACTGTGGGACACCACTTGTGACCGGCTTGGAGTCTGACACAGCGCCAGCAACTCTAACCCTGTGGGTTCTGTCCTTAAGCCAGTTTGCAACCCATCTTGTGACATATGGGTTTACATTTAAGCTGGTAGTTTTTCTACAATACCCGAGTGGGGTATTGTGTCGAAAGCTTTGCAAGGTCAAGGTAGGCTGTATGGACTGCCTTTCCCTCATCAATGGCCTTGGTGACTGTTTCAAGAAGTCACCAAGTTCAAAAGGCATGATCTTCCCTTGACAAAGCCAAACTGGGTCGGGTCCAATGTCTGCAAGTCCCTATATCTTTGTTTATGAGCGCTATTATGATCCTCTCCCTACCTTTGCAGACTAGACTTGTTAAGCCTATCGGGCGGTAATTACCAGGGTCCGTGAGGCTGCCTTTGTGGAGTGGGACCACAGTTGCCGCACGCACTCCTTGGGCACGATACAGTGGTAAGGCTGAAATTAAACAGCTGCCTTATGTGCGGGTTTAATTCCTCATTTAGCTCGTAGCACACAGCCGGGACACCATCCAGTCCCATTGATGCTGTGTTTTTAGCTTTAGAGAGGCAGCTTTCACCTGCGCATTTGAGATGTCCGGGAGGCTACACTCGGCTGGGATAGTTATCTCTCTCCTTAGGGGAGAGGGGGTGAAGTTTGCACTGAACCTGTCTGCCAGTATGTTGGCAATGTCTGTGGGTTCAGTGATTTTGTATCATTTTGGACTAATTCTGAGCATATCTGGGAGTTTCCACCCAGGTTCCTAACATAGCTGAAAAAGGCCTTATGATTGTCCTTTGAATCCATGGCAATTTTCTCTCAAAATTGGCCTTAGTTGATTTTATGAGTGCTCGTATTTTTTACTAATAATGATCAGGGGTGACTTCCCTTTTATGGATTTTGTTCTATCATGTAATAGCTTTCTCCTCTTATTGTAAAGTTTGTTAATGGCTGGGGTTCACCAGACTGGATGTTTGCCCTTTGTGGAAAGAGTCTTGGTTTTATTTGGGATTGCCTGATCCATGCAGTCCTGGAGGTGTTCATAGAAGGCATTTGTAAGGGCTTCCAGCTTGGGTTGTGGTTTCCTCTGGCTCAGGGGCCTTGAAGGATACCACACCAGTCTTGAGTAGTGTGAAGTTTGCTTTAGAGAAGTTCTTCACTATGGTCTTTTTGCTTGGGGTGGGGGCGGATGTGGATTTCCAGTGAGATTAGTTTATGATCAGATCTCACCAATGAGGGATATACTTCCGGTGTGGAGCATTTTGTCCCCATGTTTGTGACAATGAGATCTAGTATATTTTCTCCTCTCGTGGGAACAGTGACTAGCTGTTCCATGGCATTTGAATTTATGAACTCCAGGAACCATTGGGCTAGAAAGTTAGGGCTTGAGTAATGTTCCCAGTCTATATTCGGTAGTTGAAGTCACCCAATATGATGGTGTTTGGAGATACATTTATACCCTCCAGTGTCTTCAGGAAGGCTGTGTGGGTTCCTGAGTTTGAGAGGGTGGCCTGTAGCATGCCACAATTTGTAGAGCAGTTTTGCCTATGGTTAGTTGCACCTGGATGGTTTCAGCTTTGCATTGCCACCAACCCGGAGGTGTGAGTATCCTTATGAATATGGATACACCCTCCTTTTGTGGTGTGGTCCGGTTTTGGGGCCGGGCATGATATGAGGTAAAACCTAATAGTGCCGGGTGCTCTCAGGAGCCTTGAACCAGGTTTCAGTTACAGCACAGACATCGATGTTCTCCATACTGAGAAGGGCCTCGAAAAGTGCATTTTGAGATTTAGACTTCTGGCATTGAGCAGCATTACCCTCAGTTTCTTCCCATTTTTGTTTTCTAGCGTGGTAGGTTTAGAATTTGAGCCTTGCCTAAAAAACGCACTATGAGGGTGGCAAGAGCCTTAGCCAATATCCGCAATCCCAGGGTGACAGGTGCAAGCCATCCCTCATGGCAGCGTGGCTTGTCAAGCATGTCATCCCAGGCAGACAGACACTGGATCCCCTTTGAATGACACCAGACATTAAGCCAATTGTTAAAGCTGATCATCTTGTCTCTATATTGTGGCATCATTCTTGGTGAAGGAAGGATACTGCTCAGGGTTAGGGTCATACCTGCCTGGGCTACATAATCAGAGAGCTCCTCTATGTCTCTTTTCATGTAGTCCAGGGAGGCGCCTCAGGTCTCACACCAGCATGGACAATGACTGTGTCATATTTGTACTTGCCGTGGAGTGACCCGAGTGCTTGTGTTATGTGGCGGATTCTAGCACCCGATAGGCAGCTTACTGTGACCCTCTCCTTGTTCAGCCTGGTGAGTGGGACGTCAGTGTGTCTGACTATGGAGTCACCTATGACAAGTATGTTTGGTGTTGTATTTGGCCTTAAGGGCTGTGACTGCTTTGCACACTGCTTTTATGGTTTATGTGTTGCTTGTGGGGGGTCTTGAGGTAGCAGTTGTTTGGGTGTCTGCTTTGGAGGCCTCTGCTGTTTAGGTAAAATTTTACTCAGAGCCTCCGAGTATGTCTTTGTGTGTTTATGTGTTTGATTCAGTGGAGTGGTAGCATTATGTGAGGTTGGTTTTGTGGTGTGTGTAGTTGCCTTCTCCTCCTGTCTGGTCTTGCCAGTCCTGAGTTGAGAGAGCTCAGCCTCCAGTTTGGCTAAATAGCTGCATCTCTCACAAGTATTTGTGTTATGTGGGAGGAGGAGAGGGTTGTCTGTGTACATGAGGCAGTTATAACATTGCCTCAAGATTCCCAGATTCACCAGCTGGACCGGAGAGGAGATTGACAACTGACCTTTGGACATGCTAGAATAATATTGGGAAATCCTTAATTGAAAACAAGGGCCAGTGGGGAGTGAGGGTGTAGTGCTTTTAATTTTAGTGCTGACTTATATAATTGCTTTAGTGAGCAAGTGCCAGGTAACTTGAGTGCAATGTGTTACAAGTAACTAAATGCAAAAACGACAAACAGTAACTTTCTTTCAAGTGAAACAAGGAAATAAGTACAGTAAGCAATGCAGATATCACTAGTGATCCACAGAAGCACTGAGAAGTTGTGTATTAGGTGGAATTAGCTTCCAGGGAAATAACAAGCAAACAACAAGCATATAAACAAAGCTAGATTCAGTAGGCCTGGATCTAGTCTATGCTAGAGCAAACAAGGTGAACCAGTTTCAGTAAGATACAGTTCAAATATTCAGGCACTATAAACCTTTAACCAGGAAAATTCCCCTACACAAGTATCCACACTTCTCTATGCCTCCCCATACCCATCAACCTAAACAAATCAGACTTAACTAAACTACACACTTGCTACAATAAAATCGCAAAGTGCGCAACTTGCTCACCCTACAGTATACATCACTGCCTATCATTCAAGCAATTATCCTGGCTAGAATTACGAAACCTGCTCATGTATAACCAGCTTACAATAGCCCACCAATTCCTATATAATCCTGATAAAATTCCTGCACTACATGGCCTCCTGAATATCTATTCTAACAAATCTCTGCTAAGATCCACCACCAAAGCATTAGTTGACATAAACAAAAGCAAAAATATCTCTGGGGACTCCCTCTACTTTACGCCTGCTGCAAAAATATGGAATGCCTTCCCCCTGGATATCAGGATCACAGAAAACAAAAATAACTTCAAATAACTCCTCTGCTTCCATTTAAACAAGTCTTGGATATGTAATTGTTCAGACCCTGGGTAGCTCCCCCATAATGAGACTCCCTCTACACAATAGTACTCAGCTATACTCTTTTACTATCAACCCTTCACTACCACGCAACATTACACAATATAAGCACTCATACAGTAACTGTAGAACTATATAATCCCACCCAGATAGAGCAATCTTATTCTATTGTGCATTAACATAGACTGTTTGCATTATATCATTCTTCTATAAGCAAATTACAAATGTACAAACTGAAACTGCCCACATTCAGACTTACAGTAATGTGAAAAAGTGCTCTTGTTAATATAACTGTATGCAAAGCCCAACCAGCAACTGTATTGTATGTCTTTCCTATGCTGTTGTATTGTTTTGATGTTTATCCTATGTTGATCTTACTGTGCAAGCACATAACAGCTCCTTTCTTTGCTCTGTACTTAAACAACTTGTGTATATTGTATTTATTGTACTAACCATTGTATGAATGTAACCATATAACTGAATGGAACACTCTACAACGGTATTGTATATTTTTCACATACTGCTCTTTTATCAATCAAAACACACTCATATAGAACCTCCAGGGATCTTGCTCACTTTGACCAAAATAAATTTATAAGTATTTTAAAATCTCAAAACTGGAACCCGCTAAACACACTCCCCTTAGACGAGGCTGTTGACTATTTCAACAAACTGTTTTTAGACACTCTCAACAGCTTAGCTCCAATGCGTATCAAACAGACTAAAACTAATTATGCCCCCTGGTTAACAAAACAAACCAAACAAACTATTTATCTTAGAAACAAAGCCTGGAAATTATGGCTGAAAGACAGAACAAAACACAATGAACTCAACTACAAACAACTCCGTAATAAAGCAAAAAAGCTAGTGATGCAGGATAAAAAAGGATTATTTTTCATCAAAAACTAACTACCTCATATAACAATCCAAATAAGTTTTGGAGGTCTGTCTCCACTCTACTCAATCCAGGCACCTTACAAAATCCATCCCCTGCACCAGAGAAAAACTCCACAACAAATTTCCCAAGACTTTAACACCCATTTCATCTCCACCATTCAAATGCTACTCAGAGGCTCCCCACCTGACCCAAACTCAAACTACCCACTACCCAATAAACATACCCCCTCCACTGTGGATAATACCAATACTCCATCAGCCTACTCCTTTACAGTCCAACCTGTGCCCACCTCTCTGATCTTGAAATTTGTAAAAAAAACTCAAACTTTGCTTACTTTCTACAGATAATCTTCCCCCAGAATATTTGCAACTAGCAGCTACTGCAATTGCATACCAAGTTAGCATTCTCATAAGTCACTCTCATTCTGAATCCTATGTACACCATCTATGAAAGAAATCCATTATTACACCACTACACAAAGGTGGAAACTCCCATGACCTCTCAAACTATCACCTTATCTCTATACTCTCTCCACTATCAAAAATGCTAGAAAAATGTGTTCGCACACAACTACTTAAGCACCTCTCAGATAATGCTCTTCTATCCCCTACCCAACATGGGTTCCATCCAGGGCATAGCACTATCACTGCCCTCCTCTCTTTCTCTGACACTCTTAACAAAGCCATAGATGCAGGTCACCCTAGCTCAGTAATCTTACTAGACCTATCTGAGGCTTTTGACACAGTGTCAAATACTAAGCCATTAACTCAACTATCAAAATAAGGTTGCTCCCCAAAATTTTGTGTGACTGTCTAATTAATAGTTCAAATGTCTTTTGTAAATATCATTGTCCTTATGTACTTGGATGTTTAACTTATGGAGCTTTTCTCCCCGGGCCTCTACTGAAAATGGACATATATCCAGTTGGACTAGCCCAGTCAATAAATGTAAAATAAAAAATAAAATAAAATCCCTTAATTGGTTCACCTATTACCTACAAAATAGAGCACGGTCAGTAAGATGGCTTAATGTACATTCTACTTACCAAGCTAATAACATAGGGGTAGCGCAAGGATGCATTTTAGGACCACTACTGTTTAATATCTTTATCAATGATCTTCACAAACCCCCTACATCCAAAGCCTCATCCAATATGCCAACAATTCTACACTAATATCCACCTCCAACAATTTCTCAGATCTCCTTACAATTACACAAAAGGTCTTTACTTCTATTGACTTTTGGCTTATTAATGCACAACTTATGTTAAACCCCCAAAAACGAAACTTTTACTTTGCTCTACAAAATCACCTGACACTGACTTCAAAATCCTTGCTATAGATGATACAGAAATAGAATTAGTGAAAACAGCCAAACTACTAGGAATAACAATAGACAACAAACTAACCTATGAACCACATCCTTAATGCAATAAAGAAAACACACTTCAAATTAGGCAAACGTTGCCGCCATAAGCTTTACCTGGATAAATACACCAAAACAAAACTTGCCAATGCTTTACTCATTCCCTTCCTTCTATATGGTAGTGCCAAATATACTAACCTTCACTCAACCCTTAGCAGCAAACTACAATCCTGCTACTATAAAATAGCCAAATTCGCTTCCGATAAACCATGCCATTCTCATCACTGCCAGGCCCTCACTGAGCTGAAATGGCTAGAGTTTTCCCACAATCTCCAATATACCCAACTAACCTTAGCCCACAAATTAATTTCCAGATCTAATGACTGCCCAGCACTCATCTCAATCCTACTAACATATGCCCCTACAAGAACACTAAGGTCCTCTTCCAGATTCATGCTAACTATAACAAAACCCAATAAAACAGCTGGACAATGTCTGTACTCCCATACTATAGCTAAACTATGAAGCAACCTACCATCTGAAATAACCCAAATTGACCATTCAAAATCCTTTAAGATAGCTCTAAATCACATTATCTAAGTAATCCATCCTGTACCTGGCTGCCATACAAACAAACCACCTTAAAACAGCATATTAACTAAATATCAGGTTGGCGGAACTTATAACAACCACTCTTTAATACCTTCTATATACCCACTATCCATAATACTCTTTTAAAGTTCATATTCTTTCACATATGTAACTTTTTCTACCTATTTTTAAAGTCTCCTAATGCATATTCTTGTAAACCCTATGGAGTGTTGAACTGTACTATGATTTTGTCTCTTTACCTGTAAGATCTGTTAAATTTATGTTAAAAATTTTTCAACTTTGTAATCCTTGTGGAGCTTTGCTCCCTGGGCCTCCACTGAAAATGGGTTTCTGACCCAGTGGACTTTCCTGGTCAACATATGTTAATAAGTAAATAAATATATTGTATGTTTTTCCTGTGCTTATTTTACTGTATTATCATACAACTGCTCCTTTCTTTTGTTCTGTATTTTAATAACTTGTGTTTATTGCGTTTACTGTATTAACCTTTGTGGAGATTTTCTCCCTTGGACTCCCAATGAAAATGGGATTCATGCCCAGTCAGACTTTCCCAGTAAACAAATGTAAAATAAATAAATAAATATACTGTAAATATTTGTTAGTGCAGATGCTGCAGCTCTGACTAATGCTGGCAGCATTGGGTGCTAATAAGGATCTAGAGCCAGCTTAGAGGATGGAACGATCTAGCCAGTGGCCTACTGTCACCCAAGGCAGTTATATGGACTACATTTTACACTGCCATATGCAAATGATTGCTCAGAAAAGCACACTGGCTATAATGCAGGTCTGCTTTTGGCTTGTCAAGTCACTGCTTTAACTCACTGTTACTTGATGCACAGATATTTAAAGCTGCCTGAATACACTTCATATAAATACCAGCTGGAGGGAAAATAGGTAAAGTATCTGAATCTTTTGATTGGTAAGTAGGTCTGAATCTGGCCACATCATGCTGATGGGTGCAAGCAATACCAGCATGATGGTGGTGGGGATGATTGCCTGTTTTAGACTGTGATGATGACTGCATGAGTATGGGACAAGCTAGCACTAAGAAATGATTCAGGAGAATATTTAACATACAAAATAAAAAAAGCCATGAATTTGTAGTCAAACTTAGACCTCTCATGCGGTTACATTCTAGTAGTCCTTTAAGCACCATTGTGTTAGATCTTATGCAATGCATTCTGAAAGCAAACATGAAAAGGATGTCCAGAAAACAGATTAGTGTAATAGCACTCATGTTAGAGGCTGTACACAATTTTTTCATTCCCCATCACCTCAAAAAACTCCCACATCAAAACATCTATAAACATCTGAAATGAGCAGTTTCCATAAATGCTTTTTCACCTTCATCAGCTTTACATTTCAATCCCCTACCATTTGCTGAAGTTCCTGTTCAGACTCTGCTTGTGATGCTACATTGTCTGCATACAGCAGCTTTGTATTTTTTCTCCACTGACTTATTTGTTGTTGTAGTCCATCACAGGCATGAATAGAAGTGGGCTCAGAGCACAGCCTGATGCATACCTTTTCCCACTGAATCCCCCTCTGGAAGTCCATACTCTGTGATTTTCTCTTTTAGAACCAGTACACAGCCAGCACTTCTTCTTTCAGCTTTTCTTCGTTAGGGGTTGTCACAGTGAATCACCTGTCCGCTTATTATTAGCAGTGGAGTTTTATGGTGTCAAGTTGCCAGCCTGGCACCCAACCTTCCACAGAAGGCACACACACACACACACACACACACACACACACACACACACACACACACACACACACACACACACACACACACACACACATGCACTCATGCCTAGGGCCAATTTACAGTGTCCAATCCACCTACAGCAAGTCTTTGGGATGTGGTAGGAAACCGGAGAACCTGTGAGAAACCCATGTGACCACAGGTAGGCCATGCAGACTCCACACAGAAGGCATCCCAGCCAAGGATCGAACCAGAGAGCCTCTTGCTGTGAGGTGGCAATGCTAACCACTGCACCACCGTGGCCACCCAGTACACAGCCAGCACAAATTCTACCAAAGTTTCAAGAACTTCAAACTACTACAGGACTGGTCAAATCAGTTCTGCTGAGACCTCTTCATATGTTTTCTTTAGGTCCAGGATTGCCAAGTGAATATTTTGCTTATGTCTCATCTTCTCTGCTCTCTGTCTCACTGCAAACATCAGAGTGTCAAGAGTGATTTGTGACAGATGAGTACCAGTAAAAGTGAAAGGGAAGGTCTTCAAGAGGGTAGTGAGACCAGCTATGTTATATCTGTTGTACTTCTGAACTGCTCATCTAAGTTGTCAGTCACCCTCTGCAACACTTTCATGCAGCGTATCAAGAGTTTGATACTTTTATATTGATGGCAGTTGTGAACATTCCCTTTGTTCTTATATACTGGCACAGGAAAGCTTATTCTCTAATCATCTGGAATATGACTTCATCTTCATGCTATGATGACTACCCTCAATATCTTGACCATGTACACCATGGCACAGAAGTCAGTCCTTGTGTGTATCATGCCTAGATGTACCACCCCAGTATGAAACAAGACCATCATTAGGACTTTCACCAGAACAAACCTACTTCATCTTGCAGAAAACTTATACAAAATTCCAACTTCCCACAGAATGGGCCTAAATAAAGAGGCTCCAATTTTACCAGCCCCTAAACAGCTAAATAGAAAAGGCAGTACCCACTTGCCCTAAATATAATATAACCTCGGAAATAACCATCTCTGATGGAACTCTTTTATTAACTGTCTAATAGAATAAGGTAAATAATAAAATGTTCTAAGAAATCGCCATCTCCTTTCAGGACCACATTGAAGCATGCCCATAAGGTACCCGCGATTACTATAAGAAAGTGTAAAACAGAGTACAAGCTCAAGATCCTCATAGTCACCAAAGGCAATTACAAATCATTCTTCAATCATGTCAGGAAATGAAGGAATAATGCCAAACGATACACTGAGCTCATTTATAATAATACCACATATACTAATCCCAAGGATATGCCATTATATTAGCTGACAAGTTTATCCCTAGCTTTTCCTTTACCTTACATACCCTAGTTGTTCCCTCAGTATCACTGAAAATCGAGTTCCCCCTAAAATCCCATTGGAACATATGTTAGAATCCCTGCCAAAGTCTAAAAATAGCACTTTCACTGGACCAAACACAATAGCTGGATGCATTCTCATCAGTGCCAAGTATGAACTATCTAAGTCTCTACTTAAACTGTTTGAAACCTGAACCACCTGGGTAATTATAGGACCATCAGCCTCACCAGCGTTATATGCAAAGCCAGGGAATGTATTTGTAGCAGGGCTCATATTTGCAGAGTATGCAACTTGAGCTATCTAGATCTTAATCAGTTGGGTTTTGTGAAGAGAAGCTCCTGTCTCTTGTAATTAGTATGCTTCTTTGAAAAGATTAGAGAAGTTGCAGACAGTGATCACTGCATATCTTGACCAGGTCAAAGCTTTTGACACTATCTCACATGCTGGTCTTATTTAAAAAAAATAGACACACAATGTAAACCATAATGTCATCCACAGGATTACAAACTGATTAAACAAGAAAGTCCTGGCTGTTAAGGTTGCTGGTACCCTCTCTGAAAATAAAATTACATCTGGTGTGGTACAAAAGGGATCAGTGCTAGACACTTCTGTTTGGCATTTATTTTGCAGACATACAATCAAATATCTTAGGAGTGTGGCTGACAAAGATTGCTTATGACTGCAATCTAGACACTGTTATTTGTTCATTAGCTGATAGTCAACAGCTCCAACTAGGGCTGAAATATGCGCATACTTGATGCACTGACAATGATCTTAGGGTAAAGGAAAAAAAGTGCAGTATAGTAGCATTCAGCAAAAAGTTGTTCCCATGTCATATGTTATAAATGGCATGCTCAGCTGACTACTTATCTGGACAATTATACATCCAATCATGTTTCCACCATAGTTAGGAAATTCTTCTATCTGGCCCAGTGATTTTCCAAGGGAAAGGTTTCAATGTCCAAACATGTTATCTGGACACTGTACTCCTTCCTTATCAAACTCACCATTAAACACAATGGATAGTTAGTTACCTACAGGCTACTCTGAGGTGACCTGTGTCTTGTTTCTCATGCCATGCAAAAATGCAGTACTATTTGAACTTTGCCAGACCAGTAGCTTTATGAACACCAGCACCAGGGACACAAATCTACATCAACAAATAAGCAAGACTCACTGGCATACCTCTCACCTGTCCAGATATTTGCAGACTGTCCAGATGTTTGCCTTTTACTTTTGGTCCATTTCTCATAAAAGTTGTGGTTGTCTGTCAAATCATTAAAGATTGAAGTAATTAAAAATAATAAATAATGACATACATTTGAGCTTCAGATTTCATATTCTTCAGAAAATACATAATTATGCAAAACCTGTTGCTCCAGCAACTTTCTCAATTTATAGGAACAATATTTAAAATCCATCCCTATTTTGGGTCTCTAGCTCCCCTTTATTTCTGGTTTTGCCCAGATTTCTTGTGCTGAGAGGCTGAGAGGTATACTCACTGGAAAGACAGGTTCTTAAACCAACATATTTTGAGCCCATGGTATTACTTATCAATACATATCAAACAAATTACTATTTTGACTAGCTTTAATCATTGTCTTGATAGCTGGATGGGTAGACATACATTTACAGAAGGGTTGTCTTTTACAACCCAGGTCAATTTGGGAGGTAGGCATTATTATGTGCTCAAAAAGGGAGGCATCGACTTAATGTGTCTATCAGTAGGCTTCTTATGAATACTTGTCTAGTTCCAATGTTTCTAAGTTACTATAGTCCCCTTGTCAGAGAAAATGGAGAAATTTATGGAGGTTATGGTATAGACCAGCAGAAATTTGAGACAGCACATGACGACGCTTCAGTAAATGTGTTAGACTATGGGTTGAAACTTGATCAGGTTCCACAAACACTTACCTGTCGTAGCTTCTGTGCAAAGCACTATAAAAGCCACTCTACCTCTAAAGAATCTTAACAAAGATGATGGAGCTTATCTTACTACTTTTGAGCAGTATGCTGCTCGAGAGAATTGGCCTTGGTCTAATAGGGCTAAGCTTTTGTCTTGACAAAGGGAGTATTCAAGATATACATGAACTTGGAAGATACAGCTTTTTTAGCTTATTACAATCTAAAAAATAAATGCTGTCCAGGACTGGTGTAATTCCAGAAACATACATTTCAAAAATGGACATTTAGCATCACTCTTTGAAGCAAGACCTTGAGCAGCATGGCAAGTCCTAAACAGCAAGAAAAGAGCAACACTAATTTTAGTTTCTTCCAAGTGTTTCAGACAGCATTTTTTTGACAAACGGGGAAGAAGAAAAGCATTTATTTTATTTTTACTGTATTCTGATACAAATCTTCTGTACCTTTCTGCATCTATTTGTTTTTAGCCCAAAAGATAACTGTTTGAATTTCTACATTGTCTCGTTCCATAGATTTTGCATCTGTGTTACCACAAAGAGCATTGTGACTAATCTACAAGATTTATACTTATACAAACAACTGTTTCTGCATTTTTTTATTAAATGTACACTTACTGACAATTTCAGCCTGGTCTGGTGTCATATTTCTTTTAGTTTGAGTAACAATAGGTGAGAGTATTATCATTCATTATAGTATCTGTGCTCATACAAACATCTGCTGCTGCTGTATATGTGCCTAAAAATACTTTACTGGTTATCTCTGCCTGGTCTGGTGCCATGAATTTTTACTCTGACTCACAATATTGGGAGTATTGTGATTTACGACAAGTTCTGTATTACCTTTAACTGCTCATGTCCATGAGTTTTTTTTTGTTAATTTTGCTAAACATTGCCTGATATAACTTGCATTGAAAAATGCTCTGTGCATGTTGCATCTACTGCTATTCCTGCTGGCACTTGATACAAATGGTTACTGCACCCTCCAGCCATTTGTTACATAATCATTGTTCTCCCTGCTGTTTTCGCATGTGGAGGCATCATTACTGCCGTCCCTGCCATTTTTACAGTTGCCTGTAATTCTGGCTCATTTGTGACTCATGACTTGCACCTCACTTTCTGCAGGATCTAGTTAGAGTTCCACTAGTTTATAACCTTTCTGATTGGGTTTCTGACTCAGTTTCTATCCTATAACTTGTGCTGATCTGTGCTCCGCTTTGAATCAGGACTTTGAATAGTGTGGTAAACACAGACAAGCTCTACATTGGTTCTGCCATATTCCAGTTGTTTCAAACATGAAAAAAGCTGTGCTGAGCTGCGAACAGTGCACTGCCACTGTGGGAATTGCTGTATAGTGTGTTGTTTGTGCAAGACCTTTATCTCTTTTAGAATCCGTGTTAAAACAAATGGGCCTTAGTGCTTTAATTTTTATCACTGCAGTAATCTGTGCTAAGTGCAGTTAAGACACTCTGAGCTGTAATGAACTACACCTAACCTAAGAAAACTAAATTTCAGTTGTCTACTTAAAATGACAAGACTACATGATACCACCATAGCTCTCAACCTCTTAGCACAAAAAATCTGGACAAAGCCAAAAATAATGGGGGCACGAAGCCCCAAAAATAGGGGCAGATTTTAAATATTGCTCTTATAAGCTTAGAAAGTTGTTAGAATAAAAGGTCTTGTGTTACCATACATTTCCTGAAGGATTTGAAGTCTGGAATTCAAATGCCTGTCATTATTTAACAAATCTGATCCTCACTGATTTGCAACAAAACTCCAGAAAATCTCAGATTTTATGAGGCACAAACCAAAAATATGAGGCAAAAATCTGGACATTCTGCAAAAATCTGGACAGTTGAGAGATTCCACCATCTGATAACCTATACCCCTACAACTTAGAACTAAAGCAACTACCTACCCCAACACAATAAATATCCCTACCACCAGAATCATTCCTTTCAAAAACATTAACCAACATTTTCCCACAATGTCTGTAGCCAATCTGATTGATATGGGTATGTTGAGGCAATGTAAGAATTGCCCCATGTTGTCTGACCATCACCTATTACTTTAACAGCAAAAGCTTTGTGTGAGAAATGCACTTATATAATGTCATTGGAGGCCAAAATCTAGAACACTAAGACATCAGGATCATCATCAGTACACCAAATAACACATCTCACCATGACACTCTGCAAAACATTATCCATCATATACAGAGGTTCTTAATAACAATTTGCCTAAACCACAAATACCTCCAAAACACAGGCATTAAGCACCCTCACTCTCTGATCGCAAAATGTATCACTTCACAGAGTGGATGCCAAAGTCTTAGATGCTAAGCCCATAAGGGAAGCATCCAACAAAATTTTCTAGTCATATGAAACTCCAATGAAAGATGTACCTTATACCTGGCTGGCCAAGGAAAGAGTGAGGTTTGTTTGCTTGTCTGGTCCCAAGATCCATCAAATCACACATGCATTCAAGTCCTTGGACAGCAGGTACTAAATGACTCTGTCATATTATATGTGGGTGCTAAAAATTTGAGACTTACCTCTCTGGACAACATGAAAAGAGACATGATGCAGCTCTCTGACTATGTAACCCAGACAGGTATGAGCCTATCACTGAGCAGCATTGTACTGTCTTGAAGGATAATGCTACAATAAGAGCAAAAACTAATTGACATCAATATCTGGGTTAGTTTTTGGTACCCCTCAAAGCGGGTCTTATAATACTTGTCAACCTGGTTGGACAAGATCAACAGACCATGCTGCTTCATAAGGAAGCGTCTGCACCTGTCCACCTCCAGGTTTTGAATACTGATTAAGACATTCTCCACACCAATGCTGCCTTTTTTAGGCAGTGCCAATTGGATATACCTACCAACATATCTATGTGATCAAGGGATGATATGAAGACTTTATCGATTAATGCTAGGGAGCCTAAACAAAAACACCCATTTCACCCTGGAGACTGTAGACATCAGTGTAATGAGCAAGATGGTTTAAATCAGCAGAGAGTACTCTGACTGTGTAGGGCCATAGTGCCTTCCACACATTTAAAACAACACCTACAGTGGATATAAAAGGTGTACACAACCATGCTAAAATGGCAGGTTTATGTGATATAAAAAAAATGGGACAACAGTAAATCATTTTAAAACTTTTCCCACCATTAATGTGACCTATAACCTGTACAATTCAATTGAAAAACAAACCTAAAAATGTGCAATAAGCTGGTTGCATAAGTGTGCATGCCCTTAAATAGATACTTTGTTGAAGCACCTTTTGATTTAATTACGACATTCAGTCTTCTTGGGTACGCACCTTCCATCAATTAAAGAGACTCTGATTAACCCCAAATAAAGTTCAGCTGTCTTAGTAGGATTTTCCAGACATTTACTCAGTTGCCTGCTACAGCAAAAGCCATGGTTTACAGAGATCTTACGAAGCATCAAAGGGATCTCACTGTTGAAATGTATCAGTCAGGAGAAGGGTACAAAAATCTTTCCACAGCATTGGATATACCATGGAACACAGTGAAGATAGTCATCAAAAACTGGTAAAAATATGGGACAAAAGTGATGTCGCAAAGAACTGGATGTCCCTCCAAAACTGATGAAAAGACAAGATGAAAACTGGTCAGGGAGGCTGCCAAGAGACCTACAGCAACACTGAAAGAGCTGCAGGAATTTCTGGCAAGTAATGGTTGTGTACTACATGTGGCAACCATCTCCCATATTCTCCATATGTCTTGACTACTGGGGTTGCAAGATGGAAGCCTTTTCTTACACAGAAAAACATCCAGTCCTGGCTAAAATTTGCAAACAATTCAGCAAGTCTTCCAAAAGCATGTGGAAACGTGTTATGGTCTGATGAGACCAAGGTTGAACTTTTTGGCCATGATTCCAAAAGGTACATTTAGGTTCATAGGTTCATACTAGGCTATCTGCCCTAGGGCATTTATAAGCCTAGCCAGGGTGTGTATGGCTTTCGCCACCCATTTTAGATTAATTTTGCTATGCCCTTTTTCAAGGTTAGTATACTGTGCCTCTGTCTAACAGTGACACAGAAGTGATACCCGGGGTAAACCTACGATCAACCATCCACTCATCAAGATTCCTTTTGAAGAGAGTCAATGAGGGACTCTGCCTAACCTGGACTGGGATTTTATTCCAGAGTGAAGGGAGCCTCTGGGTTATGAATCTGTCCCTCCAGAATGTCCTATTTATTTCAGTGCTGAGGTTTAAGTCCCTCAAGCGCGTAGCTCGATGGGATTTGGATTTTCTGAGGTGCAGCATGTCCATTAATTCCGGGTTGGACATGGCTTTATACGTCAGGCACAGATCGCCTCTGAGCAGGCGGTATGCCACTGAGTAGAGCTGGAGTTTCTTTAACCGGGCAGCATACGGAATCTGTTTGAGCCCCTTGATTCTCTTGGTGAGGTACTTTTGGGGTCTTTCCAGTTGCTGCAGGTGTCTGGTAAGGTACATCCCAAAAGGGGCATTGCACTCAATTATGGTTCATGATTAGGTGGGCTATATAAAATGTTTTTCTAACCACTTTGGCCACGTGGTTGTCAAATGAGAGATTGCTATCAACTTGGGTCCCCAGGTCCCTAATTACTTCTTCTGTACTTAATGGATTACCACCTATGTGGTAATTTGTGGGCACTTTGTTTTTGCCAAAGGGGATGACTATACACTTTTTGGCATTTAGCTTGAGGCATGGCTCTGCCACCAGTTGTCTGTTTCTATGAGGCCCTTTTGGAGGATGCTTGTGTCAGCTGGAGAGTCTATTATGGCGCCCAGTTTGCAGTCATCTGCGAACTTGGTCAGCCACAGTCCTTCCATGTTGGCCTGTACCTCCGAGAAATATATACCGAACAAGAGAGGTCCCAAGACTGAGCCTTGTGGGATGCCACTTGTAACTGGTTTGGAGTCTGACATGGCTCCAGCTATTCTAACCATGTGGGTTCTGTCCTTGAGCCAGTGTGCAACCCATCTAGTGACATAGGGGTTTATATTTAAGCTAGTGAGCTTATCTATAATGCCCGAGTGGGGTATTGTATCGAAGGCTTTTGTGAGGTCCAGGTAGGCTGTGTGGACCACCTTCCACTTGTCAATGGCCTTGGTGACTGTTTCAAAGAAATTGACCAGGTTTAAGAGGCAGGATCTGCCTTAACAAAGCCGAACTGGGTAGGATCCAGTGTCTGTAGGTCCCCAATATCTTTATTTATAAGGTCCATGATGATCCTTTCCATAGCTTTGCAGACCAAGCTAGTGAGACTTATGGGGCGATAGTTTCCAGGATCCATTGAGGCATCACCTTTATGTTGAGAGACCACTGTTGCTGTACGCCACTCTTTGGGTACATATCCTGTAGTAAGGCTGAGATTGAACAGTAGTTTTAGGTTTGGGTTTAGCTCTTCTTGGAGTTCATGTAGGACGCAGCCCGGGACACCGTCTGGTCCCATTGATGCTGTGTTTCTTGCTTTGGAGAGGGCAGCTCTTACCTGAGCATCTGAGATGTCAGGGGGGCAGCACTCTGCTGGGAAAGATATTAGCCCTTTTGGTGGGGGGGGGGGAGTTTGCACTGAACCTGTCAGCTAGGATGTTGGCAATGTCTGTGGGTTCGGTGTATTTTTTTGTCATTTTGGACTAATTCTGAGCATATCTGGGAATTCCCACCCAGGTTCCTAACATAACTAAAAAAAGCCTTGTGATTGTCATTAGTGTCCTGTGCAGTTTTTCTCTCGAAGCTGGCCTTAGACGATTTTATGAGTGCCCGTAGTTTTTTGCTAATACTGATCAGAGATGCCTTCCCTTTTTGGGATTTTGCTCTGTCATGTAGTAGCTTCCTCCTTCTATTGTATAGTTTGTTTATGGCTGGGGTCCACCAGACAGGACGTCTGCCTTTGGAGGATTGGGTCTTGGTTTTATTTGGGATTGCATGATCCATGCATTTCTGAAGGTGTTCATAGAATGCATTTATAAAGGATTTTGTGGTCTGGGCCGTATTATCCACAGACCCGGGGGCTTTGAAGGATTCCACCTCAGTTTTGAGGAGTGTGAAATTTGCTTTAGAGAAGTTTTTCACTGTGGTTTTCTGGGCATGGGGTGGGGTCGGGATGTGAATATCCAGTGAGATTAGTTTATGGTCTGATCTTACCAGTGAGGGATACACTTCTGGTCTGGAGCATAGAGTCCCCATGTTGGTGATGATCAGGTCCAGTATGTTTTCCCCTCTTGTGGGAGTGGTAACAAGTTGTTCCATAGCATTTGAGTTTATACATTCTAGGAACCTTTGGGCTAGGGTGTTGGAGCTAGAGTAATGCTCCCAGTCTATGGTTGGGTAGTTGAAGTCACCAAATATAATGGTGATTGGAGAGACCTTCATATTTTCCAGTGTTCTCAGGAAGGCCGAGTGGGGTTCCTGGGTTTGGGAGGGTGGTCTGTAGCATGCTATAAACTGGAAGGCAGTTTTACCCACTGTTAGTTGCACATGGATAGTCTCTGATGCTTTGTGCTGTGCCACCAACCTGGAGGTGTGGGTATCTTTGATGAATATTGATACTCCCCCTCCTTTTGTGGTTCGGTCCAAGTTTTGGGGCTGAAAAGCATGGTATGAGGTATAACCTCGTAGTGCTGGGGTGCTCTCGAGAGCCTTGAACCAGGTTTCTGTTACAGCACAGATATCGATGTTCTCCATGCGAAGGAGAGTTTCGAGTGCGTGCATCTTGAGGTTTAGACTTCTGGTGTTGAGTAGCATTACTCTTAGTTTCTTATCCCTTGTGATACCTATGGAGGTGGGTTTGTCTTTTGAACCTTGCCTAAAAAAGGCACTATAGGGGTAGCAAGAGCCTTTGCCAATATCTGAAAGCCCAGGGGTGACAGGTGCAAGCCATCCCTAGCGAAGCATCGTGGCTTGCCGAGCATGTCACCCCAGGCTGACAGGCATTGGATCTCCTTTTGGTGCAGAAACAACACTTTGCATCACCAAAAGAATGCCATCCTCATGATGAAGCATGGTGGTGACAGTATCATGCTTTGGGCTTGCTTTCTTCAGCTGGAACTGGGGCCTTTAGTCAAGGTGGAGGGAATTATGAACAGTTGCAAATACTAGTCACTTTTGGTCAAAAACTTTCAGGCATCTGCTAGAAAGCTGAAGATGAAGAGGAATTTCACCTTTCAACATGACAATGACCCCAAGCATACATGCAAATTACAAAAGAATGGCTTCACCAGAAGAAAATTAAAGTTTTGGAATGGCCCAGCCAGAGCCCAGACCTAAATCCAATAGAAAATCTGTGGGATGACCTTAAGAGGGCTGTGCACAAGAGATGCCCTTGCAATCTGACAGATTTGGAGCACGTTTGCAAGGAAGAGTGGGCAAATATTGGCAAGTCAAGATGTGCCATGCTGATAGACTCCTACCTAAGAAGACTGAATGATGTAATTAAATCAAATTGTGCTTCAACAAAGTATTAGCTTAAGGGTGTGCACACTTATGCAACCAGCTTATTGTATGTTTTTTATTTTATATATTTTTCCCCTAACATATTTGTTTGGTTTTCAATTGAATTGTACAGGCTATAGGTCACATTAAAAGTGGGAAATGTTTTGAAATGATTTGTTGTTGTCTCATTTTTTATATCACAAAAACCTGGCATTTTAACAGGGGTGTGTACACTTTTTATAGCCACTTAAGAGAGAAAGAGGTGGAGGTGTCTCGATGTTTTTCAAGAAATGTCTTACATCTACATTGGTTAAGCAGCTTGATGCAATATACCTTTATGTCCAGATCATCATCAGTAAATTTCCCTACCACATTATAGCCAGTTATATAACTCCCTCCATAATCATAGATATGCACGGCACCTACTTACATGAACTTGTGTCACACAGCATTAAACTCAATACCATTTTCCTGAGTGACTGTAACAATCTAATTAGACACTGGGAGACCTTTACTACCTGCATTGGTGTGCAAGCACAGTGATTAGGTTCATAGGTTCATAGGTTCATACTAGGCTATCTGCCCTAGGGCATTTATAAGCCTAGCCAGAGTGTGTTTGGCTTTCGCCACCCATTTTAAATTAATTTTGCTATGCCCTTTTAAGAGATTAGTATACTGTGCCTCTGTCTAACAGTGACACAGAAGTGATACCCGGAGTAAACCTACGATCTCCCATCCACTCATCAAGATTCCTCTTGAAGAGAGTCAATGAGGGACTCCACCTAACCTGGACTGGGATTTTATTCCAGAGTGAAGGGAGCCTCTGGGTTATGAATCTGTCCCTCCAGCATGTCCTATTTATTTCAGTGCTGAGGTTCAAGTCTCTCGAGCACATAGCTCAATGGGATTTGGATTTTCTGAGGTGCAGCATGTCCAATAATTCCGGGTTGGACATGGCTTTATATGTCAGGCACAGATCGCCTCTGAGCAGGCGGTATGCCACTGAGTAGAGCTGGAGTTTCTTTAACCGGGCAGCATATGGCATCTGTTTGAGCCCTTTGATCCTCTTGGCGAGGTACTTTTGGGGTCTTTCCAGTTGCTGCAGGTGTCTGGTAAGGTACTTCCCAAAAGGGGCATTGTACTCAATTATGGGCCTGATGAGGAATGAGTAAAGAGGCACAATGACCTCCCCTGTTCTAGATGTGAATCCCTTCATGATTAGGTGGGCTATATAAAATGTTTTTCTAACCACTTTGGCCACATGGTTGTCAAATGAGAGACTGCTATCAACTTGGGTCCCCAGGCCCCTAATTACTTCTTCTGTACTTAATGGATTAACACTTATGTGGTAATTTGTGGGCACTTTGTTTTTGCCAAAGGGGATGACTATACACTTTTTGGCATTTAGCTTGAGGCCATGGCTCTGGCACCAGTTGTCTGTTTCTATGAGGCCCTTTTGGAGGATGCTTGTGTCGGCTGGAGAGTCGATTATGGCACCCAGTTTGCAGTCATTTGTGAACTTGGTCAGCCACAGTCCTTCCGTGTTGGCCTGTACCTCAGAGAAATATATACCGAACAAGAGAGGTCTCAGGACTGAGCCTTGTGGGATGCCACTTGTAACTGGTTTGGAGTTTGACATGACTCAAGCAATTCTAACCATGTGGGTTCTGTCCTTGAGCCAGTTTGCAACCCATCTAGTGACATAGGGGTTTATATTTAAGCTGGTGAGCTTATCTATAATGCCCGAGTCGGGTATTGTATCAAAGGCTTTTGCAAGGTCCAGGTAGGCTGTGTGGCCAACTTCCCCTCGTCAATGGCCTTGGTGACTGTTTCAAATAAATCAACCAGGTTTAAGAGGCAGGATCTGCCCTTAACAAAACCAAACTGGGTAGGATACAGTGTCTGTAGGTCCCCAATATCTTTATTTATGAGGTCCATGATGATCCTTTCCATAGCCTTGCAGACCAAGTTAGTCAGGCTTATGGGGCGATAGTTTCCAGGATCCATTGAGGCACCACGTTTGTGGAGAGGGACCGCTGTTGCTGTACGCCACTCTTTGGGTACATATCCTGTAGTAAGGCTGAGATTGAACAGTAGTTTTATGTTTGGGTTTAGCTCTTCTTGGAGTTCATGTAGGATGCAGCCCGGGACACCGTCTGGTCCCATTGATGCTGTGTTTTTTGCTTTGGAGAGGGCAGCTCTTACCTGAGCATCTGAGATGTCAGGGGGGCAGCACTCTGCTGGAATAGATATTTGCCCTTTTGGTGGGGAGGGGGGAGAAGTTTGCGCTGAACCTGTCAGCTAGGATGTTGACAATGTCTGTGGGTTCGGTGTATTTTTTGTCATTTTGGACTAATTTTGAGCATATCTGGGAATTCCCACCCATGTTCCTAACATAAAGAAAGAAAGCATTGTGATTATCCTTAGTGTCCTGTGCAGTTTTTCTCTCGAAGCTGGCCTTAGACAATTTTATGAGTGCCCATAGTTTTTTGCTAATACTGATCAGAGATGCCTTCCCTTTTTGGGATTTTGCTCTATCATGTAGTAGCTTCCTCCTTCTGTTGTATAGTTTGTTTATGGCTGGGGTAAACCAGACAGGACGTCCGCCTTTGGAGAATTGGGTCTTGGTTTTATTTGGGATTGCATGATCCATGCATTTCTGAAGGTGTTCATAGAATGCGTTTATAAAGGATTCTGCAGTCTGGGCCGTATTTTCCACAGCCACGGGGGCTTTGAAGGAGTTCATCTCGGTTTTGAGGAGTGTGAAATTTGCTTTAGAGAAGTTTTTCACTGTGGTTTTCTGGGCAGGGGGTGGAGTGGGGATGTGAAAATCCAGTGAGATTAGTTTATGGTCTGATCTTACCAATGAGGGTTACACTTCTGGTCTGGATGATAGAGTCCCCATGTTGGTGATGATCAGGTCCAGTATGTTTTCCCCTCTTGTGGGAGTGGTAACAAGTTGTTCCATAGCATTTGAGTTTATAAATTCTAGGAACCTTTGGGCTAGGGTGTTGGAGCTAGAGTAATGCTCCCAGTCTACGTTTGGGTAGTTGAAGTCGCCCAATATAATGGTGTTTGGAGAGACCTTCATATTTTCCAGTGTTCTCAGTAAGGCCGAGTGGGGTTCCCGGGTTTGTGAGGGTGGTCTGTAGCAGGCTATAAACTGGAAGGCAGTTTTACCCACTGTTAGTTGCACATGGATAGTCTCTGATGCTTTGTGCTGTGCCACCAACCAAGAGGTGTGGGTATCTTTGACGAATATTGATACTCCCCCTCCTTTTGTGGTTCGGTCCAAGTTTTGGGGCCGAAAAGCATGGTATGAGGTATAACCTGGTAGTGCTGGGGTACTCTCAGGAGCCTTGAACCAGGTTTCTGTTACTGCACAGATATCAATGTTCTCCATGCTAAGGAGAATTTCGAGTGCGTGCATCTTGAGGTTTAGACTTCTGGCATTGAGTAGCATTACTCTTAGTTTCTTATCCCTTGTGATACCTATGGAGGTGGTTTGTCTTTTGAGCCTTGCCTAAAAAAAGGCACTATGGGGGTAGCAAGAGCCTTTGCCAATATCCGAAAGCCCAGGGGTGACAGGTGCAAGCCGTCCCTAGCGAAGCATCATGGCTTGTCGATCATGTCATCCCAGGTTGACAGGCATTAGATCCTTTTTGAATGACAACAATACTTAAGCCAATTGTTGAAATCGATCATCTTGTCTTCATATTGTGGCATCATTCTTGGTGAGGGTAAGATGCTACTCAAGGTCAAGGTCATACCAGCCTGGGCTACATGCTCAGAGAGCTCCTCTATGTCTCTTTTCATGCAGTCCAGGGAGATACGTCTCAGGTCATTCAGACCAGCATGGACAATTACTGAGTCATATTTGTACTTGCCTTGGAGTGACCTGAGTGCTTGTGTTATGTGGCAGATCCTAGCACCCGACAGGCAGCTCACCGTGACATTCCCCTTGTTCAGCCTGGTGAGTGGGATGTCAGTGTGCCTGAAGATAGAGTCACCTATTACAAGTGTATCAGGTGTGTTGTTTAGCCTTAAGAGCTGTGACTGTTCAGCACACTGGCTTTGTGAGCTATGTGTTGCACGTGTTTTGTTTTGGGGTAGCGGTTGCTTGGGTGTCTGCTTTGGAGGTCTCTGCTGCTTAGGCAGATATTTATTTAGAGCCTCCGAGTATGTTTTTGTGTGTTTTTGTTTTTGGTTTGCTGTCATGGTAGGTCTATGTGAGACTGGAATTGTAGTGAGTGTGGTTTCCTTCTCCTCCTGACTGGTTTTGCCAGTACTGAGTTGAGAGAGCTTAGCCTCCAGTATGGCTATATGGATGCATCTCTCACATGTGTTGGAATTTGTTGGGAGGAGGAGAGGGTTGTCTGTGTACATGAGGCAGTTGTAACATTGCCTCAAGATTCCCAGATTCACAAGCTGGACCCGGAGAGGATATTGACAACTGACCTTTGGACATGCTAGAATAGTATTGGGAATTCCTTTATAATTGAAAAAAAAGGGCTAATGGGGAAGAAGGTACTCAAGGGGAGTTTGTGAGGGTGTAGTGCTTTTAATTTTTTAGTGCTGACTTATATAATTGCTTTAGTGAGCAAGTGCCAGGTAACTTAAATGCAATGTGTTGCAGGTAACTTAAATGCAAAAATGACAAACAGTAACTTTCTTTCACGTGAAACAAGGAAATAAGTACAGTAAGCAATGCAGATATCACTAGGGATCCACAGAAGCGCTGAAAATCAACATTTTAGGTGGAATTAGCATTTCAGAGAAATAACAAGCAAACAAACAACAAGCATACAAACAACCCTAGATTCAGCAGGCCTGGATCTAGTCTATGGTACAGCAAACAAGGTGTACCAATTTCAGTAAGAAACAGTTCAAATATGCAGGCACTATAAGCCTTTAACCAGAAATTCCCAGCTCAGAAGGGCAGAGTCCAGTCTCTCCTACCACAAGAGTGCAGACCATAAATCTTCTTAATGTAAAATAACTGGCCTGAAGCCCAAGTACTTAAACCAGAACTAATACACTTTTAGAATAACAGACACTGAGCCCTCAATCACCAGTTCCCAACTTAGAAGGATGTAAGCAACCTGTCCTGCCACCACAGTGCAGGCCACAAACCTTCCTAATGTAAAATAACTAGTCTGAAGCCCAAGTGCTTAATCCAAAATACTTAGAATGATAGCTACACTTTAATCAAGTTACTACCAAGCAGTAATAAATACAATTGAATACTTTAAAGAATGCCTGGATTAGTGCTCGAGTTATACAAACAAAGCTAAATTCAGCAGGCCTGGATCTAGTCTATGCTACAGCAAACAAAATGTACCAATTTCAGTAAGAAGCAGTTCAAATATGCAGGCACTATAAGCCTTTAACCAGAAATTCCCAGCTCAGAAGGGCAGAGTCCAGCCTCTCCTCCCACAACAGTGCAAACTATGAACCCTTTTAATGTAAAATAACTGGCCTGAAGTCCAAGTGCTTAAACCAGAATTAATACACTTTTAGAATAATAGACACTGAGCCCACTATCAGCAGTTTCCAACTTAGAAGGATGTAAGCTACCTGTTCTGCCACCACAGTGCAGACCACAAACCTTCTTAATGTAAAACAACTGGTCTGAAGCCCAAGTGCTTAAACTAAAAGGCTTAGAATGAGATTGCTGGACTATATTAACACATATGCTGTGGAACAGCTGGTAAAAGTACTCTAGGGGCAAAAAATATCCTTGACCTTATCCTTAATAATATGGGTGAGTTGTGATCCACCTCTTGCATAACATCTTCACTCTTCGGTTTAGGCCATAAAACTGTTTCCTTTGAAATAAAATTGAAATATGTGTTACCAGCAGCCATTAGAATCTTTAGAAACTTCTCCAAGACAAATGTCCTACTTCTAAGTGGTATCCTGGCAAGTATCAGGTCCCCACAAACCTATTTTTCTCCACTGAGTATGCAGAAATGTACACCACTTACCTGTACCACCATGTCAACAAATACATAGAAGCAACTGTACCCTGATAGAAAAAGTATTGGGCTAAACTCATAAACAAGCCACAGTACATGGAAGAGAGTTATAACCAAATATCAGAAGAATAAACTAGAGCAGGTTAGATTCATCATCAGTAAAATAAATAACCAACTCAGATGCTAATCAATGCCACCCAAGCTAAGTTTGAAGCAAAGATAGTCACCCAAGCAAAGGACAACCATAAAGCCTTCTTTGGCTATGTTTGCAACCTCAAGTGCTGTAAACATCAATGTGCTAAGCTATTTGTGAATGACACCAGCTACACTGAAGCTGAAGGCATTGCAAACCAAATTGCTGATAAATCCACCTCCAACCTCACCCTATTTTCACCCCCTATTATCTCATAAGATATTCCAGTAACTGATACCATTCCCGCTTTCTCGCAGGACAAAATCCTGAATGTGCTGTCAAAGGCCAGAAATACTGCATCAATGGACCCTGAGATTTTGTACCAAGGAAGTGGAGGACAGCAACAGTTATACCTCTGCATGAGGGAAGGCCATCCACAGACTCAGGTAATTTGTGACTCATAAGCCTGACCAGTCTCATTTGTAAGGCCATAAAATGACTGATTTTGGAATTAATCAGTAAGGACATAGGGAGCCTACAAACACTGGCCCCATCCAAGTCTGGGTTCATTAAAGGCAAGTCTTTCTTACTCAACTTTCAAAAAGATTATCAAAGCAAAAGAAAGAGACAAGATGGTGCATACTACCTACTTAAATCTGGCCAACGCTTTTGACACAATACCTCACTCAGGCATAGAGGATGAACTTATCCAACTGGGAATAACTCCCCTGCTTCACACACTGGATTACCAATGGTCTGACATATAGGACTAGAGGTCAGGATAGAAGAAACTACATCATCAGAAAGAGCAGTCACCAGTGAAGTCTCACAGGCCTTAGTACTGGGACCACACCTGTTTGGCATCTGCTTCTCTGAAGTAAAGGCAAAAAACAAGTGTCTCTAGTTGATAAAGTTTACAGATGATGAAAAAATAGGAGCAGTCCTTGAATCCCTAAATGACTCTGCCAGCCTGCAGGAAAGCTTGTATCAAACAAGTAACTTGTGCCATAGCTATGGACTAAAAATAAATGCCAAAAAGTGCATTATTGTATACTTTTGGAACCCACTATCCCAGGAAAATCCCTTATTGACAGTACACCCCCTAAGCCTGATCTTGTATTTCAGGATATTGCGAAGATATGTGGACAGTAACAAGTACATTCAACCAATGTGTCCACAATGATAAGAAAATATTTCTATATTGTGCAGCTTATAAGCAAAGGGATAGCCTCCAGGTCCAGGGATGTCATTGCAACTCCTTACTCTGCACTCATTAGACTGGTCATTGAATACAGTGCTTCCATTGGCATGTATCTGGCCAGGCATATGCAACAACTCAAGAGAATAAAAAGACTAAAATTTAAGTCCTACATAGACTGCCTGAAAGCACTATCACTGTATTCAGTACCCTACAGATTGCCGAGAGAGGACCTGTATCTGGCGTAAAAAGGCATCCTATGAACCTATACCAGTGAATGTACTGCATGTAAGTTAATTTGTATCAGAAATATTTGTTCCATAGGTTCATAGGTTCATAGCATGTCCATTAATTCGGTTGGACATGGCCTTGTTCCAGGGACTTAAACTCTTCTGTAAGTTAAATAGAATGGATAGGAGCAACAGGTACATCTCTCAGAGGTTACCACTACTCTGGAACAAACTCTACCTCTATTTAAAACAAAGTTCAACACTGTCCCCATTCAAGCATAATCTGGATCTATGGTGGGGAATGAGGAATCTTTCCCCAGGACTGCAGTCTATACTAGTTAATTACTTAGGCACTATTTGAACACTCTTTCTACAATACAAACCCTATAAACAGTCAATGATATTCCATAGCATTCCATTACTATCTCACCCAGAACTAATCACTATTTTATGGGAAGTATATAAATATAGACTTTAGAACTAAGTATGGGTAATTTAAACTAATGGGGTAATCAGCTATGCTTAGAAACTGCCAACAGGGGCAATTAGCCTAATAATCACCTATGAAAACAGTAATAGCATACATTTCTGACATAAAACATATTTTTAAAATATGTCAGCAGCCAGAAGTAAATAATAAAACAATAATACTAGATATTTGATATGTTGACAAGTTGGAAAGGTCACTCCCAAGTAAATTAGGTAAATGGGCTATTCAGAGTGACCCTAAGAGTTCCAATAAATTGGCTGCACTAATGTGAAAGAGTCCTAGAAATAGAAACAATATTTAGAACTTAGCAACCTAAGCCTGCAAGTAAAAATTTGCAGATGTCTGTGAACAGCCAAAAACTGATAACAACTGAAATACTATATTTTATATGTGGGAAGAGGGGCACATTGCTGTACTTAACTAAATATGTATTCAACTCAAACCATTTGTGGCATAAATGTGAATACTTTGTGTTTCAAAAATGTGACTTCTATCCAACATGCAAATAATAAATTGTACAGATAGAATGTGCTAAAATAACTGTTCTAACAGTGGAATCAGAGTATTGTCCTTGTGCCACGCATATGTTAGTTGAATGAACAGCTGTAATAGATGGGAGACAATTGAATGGATTACTGTAAGTTTAGAGAATGGTCGCACTTATTAAGGAACCTTATGTTTGTAAATACAAATCATATGTTAAGAAAAATGAAGTAATATGTGTTCATAAAGACAAGAAAGACTACCATATAGCACAAGTAAATATTAAGCTGTTAGTTAAAGAATTACATCCTTTAGCTTTAGTACCTAATGTTACTCATGATGTTATAATATGTCAAGATGTTCCTCAGTTGAGGGTGCTGCTGAAATTTTGTGGTAATGGAGCACAGTTAGATACCCTATGGCTTGAATAAACCTCATTTAAACATGGAGAGGTGCAGCTGTATTAACCTGTCATACTATTAGAAATGTACATTTGTGATAAAGAACATGGCTTAGATGTTAAAAACCTCAACAGGAAACAATGCTGTCTTTGGTTAGAAGTGATTGAAGAGCCTCTGTTTTACCAGAAAACACTAGTTGTTAAGTTAGTAAAAATTATGTAGAAACTGATGGGGAAACACACATTGTATGACATTGAAACTTGCCAAAAGATTTCAGGCACTGAAATAATAAAGGTTACCTAGGAACAAATAAAGAGTGAATGACTCCTAGTGATGCATTTGCATAATGAACTGGAACAGTCTCAGGTTTCCTCCCCTGAGGTCAAAAATGAGGTGCAGTTAAAAACAGAACTGTAAAGAGCAGGTAATTAGAGATCAGATATTTCAAAAGGAAAAGTTAAGGAAATGTGAAATTCAAAAGCAGAAGAAAACCACTGTCATAAACTGCAGTTTGTAGAGGAAGAAATACAGGAAGAAGAAACATTTATACATGTAGTCATGAGTGAGGTGGCTGTACCCTCCAGCTTGCATCAGTGCACAGACAACAGTGATCTGAATTAGCAGATTTGCAGGTAAGCAATGAAAATTTTAAGCATGTTCAGTGGGAGGAAAGCTAACTAAACATGAAAAGAAAAAAAATATATAGCCAGAGTAGAAGGTGAAACAGATGAGCAGGGTGTTTCTGTCCTATAATAATATTTTGAAGTAAAGCATGACTTGCAGTATAGGGTAAATAAATATAAAGAAGAAAAAAATACAGCAACTATTGATTCCAAAATATTTTAGTGTGCTTATGATGAAACATGCATAGTCAAAATTTGGGAGGACACAGGGGATGGGTAAAACCTAAGTTGAATTTTAGCTACATTTTTACTGACTTGATGTAATTAAAGGCAATATGAAATTCTGTAGCACATGCACATAATGTCAAAAGACTGTATCAAATCCTGAGTACAGATGTCCACTTAGTCCAATGCCTATTACTGAAGTCTCCTTTGATTGGATAACCGTGGATCTTGTAGGATCATTAATAAAGTTTATTAATGGCTACTGATACATTCTAATGATTACTGACTATGTTACTAAGATTCTTGAAGTATTACCACTGTGAAAAGTCAATGTTATGTCAACAGCCAAAGAACTAATTTTACTTTTCTCTAAGAAAAATACCCAAAGAAATAGCCATGAACCTGGGATACCTATTTATTTACAGAAGAATGCACAAGTCTTGCCAGTGGTTTGAAATAATATAAGTAAGAGTTTCAGTGTGCCACCCTCGAATTGATGGGCTGGTGGAGTACTCTAATATACATCTAAAGTCTATACTCTAGATGACCACAGGGCAAGATGGCAAGAAACTAAGATTATTTACTTCCCAACCTCTTTTTGTTTTTGCTGTAAGAGAAGTTTAACAGAATCTGATCCTTTTAAGTAATGACTATGGAGACATCACCAAAGTTTAGTGGACATAGCAAAAGAGGCTTAGGAGGAAGGGAAACCCATATTTAAAAGTATAATAGAATACTTTACAATCCTACAAGTCAGATTGAAAGTTACTATGCCAATTCTTAAAATGCATATACTAACGGCACATGAGATACAATAACGATTAAATGAAAAGAATGCCACATTCAGGAACTTTAAAACAGAATGAAATGTTATTGTTAGTCCCCTCAACTAAGAAAAAAATTCTTAGCCAATTGAAAAGGACTCTTGAGATGGTAGAAGTAGCAAATGAAATGTATAACAAAATTAGACAAACAAGAACACAAATATATTGCACAAATAGGTTCATGGGTGTTTACTAGGCGAAAGACCCCAAGGGTCTTTTTAAGTCTAGCCATGCATCCCAAATCTCTGACAAGTTCTTATACCCTTGATAATTGTAGCAGGCACTTGAGAGATGAACTATTTACAGGTAGCCTATGTGCATTAGAGACATAGCTGCTAAGCCAGGGATGAATTTCTGATTCCCCATCCAATTGTCTAAGCTGCACTTGAATTAGGTTAGGGAGTAACTCTGCTTCACATGGATTGGAAACCTTTTCCATAGACGAGGTAGTCTCTGGTATACATACCTGTCTCTCCAGCAGGTCCTATTTATATCACAGGCAAGGTTTACATCTTTGGAAATGGTAATTCTGGTGCTGTTTGTTTTGTGGATATGCAGGTGGCTCATCAGAGTGGAGTCTGACAATGCCCTGTATGCCAGGCATAGATATAGGCTCAAAAACCTGTAGGAGACAGAATACAGGGATAGGCCTTGAGGTGATCTGCATAGGACATTTTACTTATGCTCTGCATTCTTTTAGTGAGCAACCTCTGTGGACATTCTGATTGTTGGATATGTCTGGTTAGGTACTTACCAAAGGTGGCACTGTACTCAATGATAAGTCTGATGAATGCCGAAGACAGTGGAACAATGACTTCCTTGGACTTAAAACCCATGCCTTTGTTTATGATTTGCACAAAAAAGAAGGATTTCTTCACCACTGTAGACACATGATGGTCAAAGGATAGATTACTATCTATGTATGTTCCTAAGTCCCTGACTACTGGGTCAACTCTAAGGAGTGTGTTGTCAATATGACAGTTACCAGATAGATGACTTCTAAAGGATACTATTATGCATTTCTTGGCACTTAGTTTTAGTCCATGGCTCTGACACCAGTTGTTTGTCTGTGTTAACCCCTCCTGGAGAACATTTGTGTCAGTGTGGGATTCAATGACAGCTCCTAATTTGCAGTCATCTGCAAATTTAGTCAGCCAGAGACCACTGATATTAGCCTTGACTTCTGAGAAGTAAATGCCATAAAGGAGTGGTCCAATGACAGACCTCTGAGGGACACTACTTTTGACTGGCCTCTTTGTAGAGGTGGACTCTCTAATTCTAAATTCCTGGGTCCTGTCTGTGGGCCAGTTGGCTATCCAGTGGGTGACATATGAGTTTGTACCTAACCTCTTGGGTTTGTCAACAATGCTCAAGTGGGATATTGTGTCAAATGTCTTGGCCAGGTCAATGTAGGCAGTGTGAACCATTTTTCCCTCATCCATTGCTTTGGTTACCTTCTCAAAGAAGTCCAGTGTCTGGAGGTTTGCTATATCTCTCTTGATCATCTCCATGATAATTATTTCCATGGCATTATATATAAGACTAGCGAGATTTATAATTCTGGAGTTTCCAGGATCTGTAGATGGCCCACCTTTGTGCAGAGGGTTGACTGTTGCCATTCTCTATTTGTGAGGCACGAAGCCTGTTTGGAAGCTAGAGTTAAACAGCAATTCCAGAGGTCCTGATAGGTCATGTTTCATGCTATTTAGAAGGCATCCTAGGATATTGACTGGGCCCATTGATTCAGTGTTCTTGATCTTAGAGAGAGCATTAAGGACATCTTCCCTAGTGATAGTAGGCGGAGTTATATTTGATGGTATTTCCTGAGGGAAGTTTGAGGGGGAGAGAGGAGTAAAGTTGGAGCTGAATTTATCAGCCAGGAGGTTTGCTATATCTTCTTGCTCAGTAGAGGTGGCTCCATTTACAATGAGCTCTGCACACAATTGTGTATTGCCTTTGAGGTTTTGGACATAGCTAAAGAATGCTTTGTGATTGTCCTTGGCCTGGGAGTCCAAACTTACCTGAAATTTGGCTTTGGTAGACTTTATTTGTCCTCTGAGTTGTTTATTTAGTTTCATGATAGTGTTTTTATCCTGCTGGGTGCTGCACCTCCTAATTTTTGCCATGATTTTCTACCTTCTGTTAAACAGCATATTGATTTTGTTATTCCACCAGGGTGGCTTGTTTTTTTACTTAGTTCTGTACCTTTTCCTGGTGGGACAGCTGCCTCTATAATTGCACAGGGTTTCTGTGAACAGTTCTGCATAGGCAACAGTGTTCTCAGGGTTTATCGGGCTTGACATTTAGCCAGGTTATCACTTAGTAGCAGGAGATCAGCCTTAGATTAGCTCCTGAATATTCCAGGTTTAGCTTGGGGTCCAGGTTTTGCTTTTATTTCAAAGGAGACCATTTTGTGGTCTAATCTTACCAGGGAAGACATTACAGTAGGGTGTGTACAGCACTCTCCCATTATAAATGAGGATCAGATCCAGTATGGTTGCACGTTGGCTGGTGTATTGACTACCTGGTCCAAGGAGTTTGTGTTTACAAAATCCAGGAATCTCTGTGCATGTACGTTTGGTATTGTATAGGATTCCCAGTTAATAATGGGATATTTAAAGTCACCCATGAATATGGTATTGAGTTGGATGGTTAGTCTTTCTAATAAGTTTAAATAGATGGGTCACAGAGGGGGACCTACAGTTTGCAAGGAAGTGGTACTGGATTTTGCTTATGGTGATTTGAACATGGAGCAGCTCAAGTGCATTGTCCTCTTTGACCAGCCTTGAAGTATATTTATTTTTGATGTTAACAGAGACACCTCCACTTTTAGTCACTGCCCATGAAGTAGCTGGTCTAAATGTGTGTAAGGCATTATAACCTTGCTCTGTTGCTGTGGTCTCCATGGCTTTAAACCATGTCTCAGTGACTGCACAGATGTCAGCATTCTGTAGGGTGAAGAGAGTTTCTATGTAGTGGAAATTTTTGCTTATACTCCTAGCATTGAGCAGTAAGACCTTTAGATTTTCTTGGGTTTTATTTGCTATGTTGGAAGTACTTTCAGTTTGGCAGTACTTAAAGAAGGCACTTTAGAGGAAGACAATGTTTTGTCGCACTACACAGACAAACACACAAAAGCACCACTACACAAGCTACATTCCCCTCGCACACACACATCACTCTAACACTCGGATACACACTAAAGCCCCTAGGCAAAACCCATAAAACACAAATACTTACCTACATCTCCAACCATTCACTCTCAAATCGCAACACCAGAACCGCTAATTCAAAATCTCCAAACTTCGGGATTTTGAATTTCACGTTTCTGGGGTTTTGGTATTCTGTACTTTAACCTTTCTGGTCTCGGGCTACTGAAATTCGGGATTTCAGTAGTTCAAGATTCTGAAGGGAACCCATGGATCGATATGTCTGCTTTGAATTGTGTGTGATTGGTACAGCGTGTGTACTACTGACAAACTTATTGACATTAGGAGTACTTTTATGTCAGAGCTTTGCCTCATGTGACATTGTGTAAATACATCTCTCACATACCATATCAGTTTGTTGGAGAAAGGTTGTCAGTAAACATGAAGCAATTTCTACATTGCCTCAGGATGCCCATATCCACCAAGCTGGTAATGGAGACAGTGGGAAAGTTAAATGTATTAAACGCAAGGGGGGAAGCAGGACCTTCTGTAGGCATCCTGGGAGCTGATGTAGATATACATAGTGTGTTATCAGGGAATACTATCCCTGCTGTTTAAATAGAGGAACCTTTATCTAGGACCTAGATAAAAACAGAGAAAGATTTATTGTGTGTGTGTGTCTGTGTGTGTGTGTGTGTGTGTGTGTGTGTGTGTGTGCGCATGTGTGTGTTTGAGAAATAATGTGTTTTGCAAGCTACTCAGTAGAAAAAATTTAATTTAATATCATACTGAAACTGCACCAGCAAAAAAGGTAAAACTAATACCATATATGGCACCAGAGTCCCATAGAAAACAATAAGTGAGGAAGTTAAAAAGAATCTTGAACTTGGAGTTCAAAGAGAATAGAGCAGCTAGAAGATTCCATAAACCTTTTGTAATGATTGTTGAAATTTAAATGCGATATCCAAATTTGACATTTATCAGATACTCGGGAAGGAAGAGCTCATATCAAGACTAGATAAACAAAGATTTTAATTACTCTAGATCTGAAGTAGATGTATTAACAGAGTCACTTTACTCCTGGAAGGAAACAGAAGACAGCAGTCTCCATTTCTGATGGTCCTCTTCATTATACTCTTACGCTTTGGACTCTTCATCGTCCTGCTACTTTTCAAAGAATCATGAACAAAGTCCTAAAATGTCATGCAAAGAACTCAGCTGCATAAGTATGGGACATCATAATTTATTTACAAGACTATGAGCCACACTTCGCCAAAGCACAATATGTGAGCAAAGGATGAGCGTATTGTTAACATTGACGAGAATTATACTACAGAGACAAAATAAATAGTGCATGTGATAGAGAGGAGTAAAACTACACCTACAGATGTAATTAGGCCTGGGCAAAGGCAGCAGTTGCCTAGATGCAAGCTTCTAGGAGGCACAATCAGCAGGTGCTGAAGGTGTGGGAGTGCAGAACCAGCATTACTTTTTAAAGCTTTGAGGATATCACAGTTTCGCAAAGTAATGCAGATACTGCATTTGCTGCCAAGGCTGAAGTATTTAAGTGCTCACTGTGTGGTGATTTATACTACATAAGCCATAGCAAGCTGCTTAGATGCTTGTCTCATTTGTAGCAAGCAGCTTGCTACAATTTCAGAAAATAATTTTTTGTTATTCAGAATTGGAGGTACAAGTCCAGGGAATTACACAAAGCACCAGATGTTCAAGCTACAGTTGTGATTACACATTTTACAGACAAAACAAAAACTGTCCAGAACTGTCCAATAATCAGTAACAAATGTTAAGTGAATGCATTCCTAGGACTACCAAGCTACTATAGAAAGTTTGGCTCATCTTTGCTACCATAACCTATGTTTTTATGTATGATACAAAAGGTAAGACCCATGTCTAAGGTAAGTCTGACAATCTCAGCAGATGAGATTTTTAACTGACTGAAAAACATTTTGAATTCAGAACCAGTTTCAGTCACTCTTGACTTTTGTAGTCCTTCTACTTTCTAAGGAAGTTCACTGGGAGGACCACAGTGGCTGCAACCTCTGCAGAAAATTAACTAGTGCTGAGACTAGGTAGTCTGCCAATGAGAGTGCCTTGCTTTTAAATAGGCACTTACCTCATTACAATAATATGTTGAGATGCGCTTTATCCCTGAGCCCATGATATTTTTTTGTTAAACTCAGGCTAGGTAACAAGAATGTCAATGCAGATGACTTACCTAGTTCTCATAACCCATTTTACTAGGACAGAATTGGGAATTTTAGCCAAAGTAGCTCCTATTGCAGAGAAGGTGAAAGAAAACAGGTTATGGTGTTTCAGGCAAATGTGCAAAAAAAGCAGAAGACAATCTGGTGAAGAAGATTTGGGATAGTCAGGAAGAAGGCAAGAGGAGACAAGGGCATCCAACAAAGAGGTGGATGGAGTATGTGCATGATGATCTGTGACAGTCAGGCCTCACTGTCTAAGAAGATAGAAGACTGGCACTGATGGTGACAGCTGGCATACCATCTCAACCACAAGGAGAAAATTGGAAATAAGAGATTGTTGATGATGATGATGATGATGATGTTGACATGTTTTGAGTAAACTAATACAGAAGCAACGTTTGTGTAGCAGACTTGTCAAATACCAATAACATGCACAGTGTGTTGCGGTCAGCACATTAATGATTACTGTTACAGATACAGGGTGTCACAACAAAATGCACAGAAACATACACACACACACACACACACACACACACACACACACACACACACACACACACACACACACACACACACACACACACACACACACACACACTGGGATACTTCCATGATAACATTAGCATAGATAAGATCACAGATAAAATCACCTATGGTGAGCTAACTGGTCCTATCACATGAAAAAAACTTTGTCCTACAATGTTTTCCTGCAGATCTGGTGGTGGTGACCTGTTCAGGGTGGGACACAGTAGGAGCTGTGTGCAGTGGTAAGTGGTATGCTACAATATGTCACTTTTGATATGTGTATGGTGACCCACAGTAGTTGAATGTGCATGTTACAGCATGGGTACTATGGATGAATGAATGAAGGAAGGCCATGTAAGAGGAGGTCTCCCTCTACTACATGTTGGCATACTGGTAACGCAGAACAGGGCATGGATCACCTATATAATACTGTGGCACTGCTCAAGCACAGTTGTCAAAAGCTGCTCTTTTGAACATGTGACAGATGCCTCAATCTCAGTGTTGAGTCGGTGCTGCCATGACCTCACCGCGCCTGCACTCCTGACTATCTTACAACTCATGGATGTGATATGTCACATTGTCAGTCACACAAGCTAGTGCATGCAGTTCTGCTCTACAACAGTGCTGTAATCAATCATATGCCTGAAAGAAAATGTATATACTTTCTGACACACATCCATGCTTTACACCTACTTGGGTATGTGCTGTTTTACTGATGCATGCTATCTGTTGTAAAGCTGTCTCATCACCACAGTCAGAACCATGTGGGGACAGTTGGTTGAAGTCTTCTTCATGACCAGTAGCTGATGCTCCACTGTCAGCAAACTGGCTTGGTTCACTGTCCATCATTTAAAGGAGATACGTTGGGATACAGTAATTTTGCCATAGGGGCTGGACAAAAAAAACAAAAGTGCAGTGTCTTGTGTATCATTGGCTATTTTTGGCTCATAGTTTAGTATTAGGCTAACTGCACTTGTGAGCAATTTTATCTCTAGGCAATTACCCCATATGAGAATCAACCCTGCACCTTGTGTGTGTAAGGTAAACACCTTAGCCATTATGCCATCCTCCCACCCCTTCAGGATTAGTGGACCAGTCTTCAGAGGAACTGAGAAGTGAATGAGCTGCAAGCAGAAAAACTAGAACACAAGCACACAATACAGTAAGCATTTGAAATGCCGAGATCAGCTAGAGCAAGTCAGGAAGCAGAAACTGAATGTCTGACATGAGGAGTTGCATATATTAGGTTCAGGATTCCATTTCTCAGAATATTCTATTTCATCTGAGGTATGGGGATCTGAAAGTTGTTACTATATATAAGTTCAGGGGCTGTGGGGGGCCCAACCCCTACAAAAAGAACTTTTAAGTAGAAGAGCAATTTTCAAGATACATTCTTCTCCTGTCTTTTCTGTATTTTTTGTTTTTTTATTTTGTTAGGGTTTTAGGCACTTAGCATTTTGAGTGCCAACATTTCAATAGGGATTCACACAATACACATGTTCACATAAGAAGGTGGATGGCAAAATACACAAGATGCAAATCCGTTCTACAGCAATATAATCACGTATGCACTTGGTCATCTTGCCTATGGTCTGACAGCATGTGAAGGACCTGTAATGTAGGACATGTGAGCATGAAGAGAGTACAAAGAATGTCTGAGACATACAGAGTATATGGTAAAAATGATACTCAAGTGACTATCCACCTGTTATACCTCTCCAGTCTACAGCACCATAATGCAACATATACCTAGTTGTCATGCGTGTGGCCTCACTTCATATGATGATCCTTTAACATATAGCATTTGAGCATGAAGGCAGTACAGGAAATATAAAGTGATACCAATATGACAGGAGAACATATAAATGGCATGCTGTAATCAATGGAGACATGATGACTCCTGCTGGAGTGTGAAGCTGTGGATAACGTAATATGCAACTGACATTAATGTGTGAAACATATGACCTCTACTGTGTAAAATGTAAGATAACTTAATGAATGATTTACCATGATGTCTAGATAAGTGAATCTCAATGCCACTACCTGGTATGTACCAACTCCAACAGAGGTGGTTCTGTGATTAAAGAAATATATGTGTGTCTATTAGCAACAGAATTGCAGGCCTCCATGTGGCATCACACTGTCATATGTAGTGGCTGACACATTTAGCAATATGAAGGACTTTTTTGCTGCATTGACATCAACATTCTATCAGATTCCTGTTATGCCTGCCCACAATATTGACCATGCTGTCAATAATATACCATTATTATCACATGCCCTGTGCCTCCAGATCATTTCCCCTGTCCCTCCCAGCAGATTTTTGTTATGCCCCTGTAGGGCATCAATAATTATTTCATTTTCATGGCAGAAGAAGTTCTCCTTGTTAGAGTGTGATGAACTCATCTAGAACACATACAAGTATACATGTGTAGAGTAGGCACACCATTTGTGATACACCTACACAGTGCTTATTTATAGGATAAAATCAAATATGCACTCATGTAATATCACAATAACCAACAATGTCAGTGTGATATATTGAAAATTTACCCATGGTTGTTGTGCTTCAATCACGAGGGTGAAGCCCAAGTTATTAAATAAAGCCAACCATAGCTAAATCTTCAGGATACCACACCACGTAGTCGATTATTGCTATTATACAATGACATTATTTAAGAAAAAAAAATACTTAACTTTATGTCTTTGTATAATGCCTCTGTGATGCCCTTCCGCATTTTCTCCAGTATCCTAGGGCCTTCCTGATGTACTGCACATGCGTATGGGATGTGCATTCCCACGCTTATGCAGTACATTGCTGCTGTGTAAAGAAAGCAATGGAGAAAGGAAGATCTTCGTTGCTTTTTTATTTTTATTTATTAAGAAAAAAGGAAACAGGGAAACGTTTAACATTCGGGAGAGACAGGACAGAGAAAATAACAGGATAATCAGGTAAGTCTCTTTAGTTTTGCAGAGCGTGCAGGATTATCCTCTAATTTTTGTCTGCGCTGTCTCCCTCATTCATTTGAGGTCTTCAATTTTGTGAATTTATTTAAAAAAAAAAAAGAAAACAAAAAATTATGGGATATACTAATAGAAAAAAAGTCTGGGTGACTGGACCTTTTTCCATTGGTATATTCTCAGATTTACAATGGGCATGCTGGTTGGGCTAACCAATCAGCATACTCCTTTTTGGATATTACTAGCCAGTCATTGTATAATATATCTGTAATGTCACTTCAGTGCCACTTACTTCATGTGCTCTAAAGAAGTGGGTACCCTTCACTTTAGCAACATGGGATTTATGCACTAGCACTGGAGCAAACAGGTAGAATTCCAAAGATGTACACAAGTAACACACTATCATACACAGGGTTCATGCCGCAAATTCTAATATTCTACATCCTACAAGCCCTTCAATTACTCTGCTGCACTAACCTCACAGTACTGCCACAGGTACATTTCCTTAGAGATGGATCTAGTCCTTTCCCTTGTGTCACAAACAAGTAAATGAACTCATACAATGGTCACCAGGTTATAATGCAGGGAAAGACGTAGCAGGCAATACAGCTGCTTTATATGATAAATAAAAAAGAAATATATGGACACGTGAAATACTGCAAGGTTGATTCAGCTATTTCAGGTAATCAGAATAGAAACAGACTACAGACAGTATTACTTCATAGTAAATTGTTTAACTAATTGTAAAAACTTCTCAAAAGCAGAGATATTGTATAGTTATATGTTATGACTTTTACTTTTTAGAACAAGTGAAAATGCAGTAAGCAGCTGAAACTTGTGATATACATAAGAATTCCATTAGAATTCAAAGCACTCCACATAAATTAATGAGCATTATGAATATGGACAATACACTAGTAAATAAAATAGAATTGTCAGTTGACCTACATCTGGTAAGTTCATTACTTATGATGGTTACTGAGGAAGGAACACTCTTAACAGATTTTTAAGTACCTTTTGAGCCCAACATCAGCATGTGCCGCTATAAACTTATGGATTTCAGCATAAATGCCAACAGCTCAGCATATACCAGGAATCATTTCTGTTGCTATTCAAACTACAGAGGCTGTATATGATATTTAGCATAAATGCCACCCCACCCCATAGTGCAGCAAATTTAAAAACTTACTCTCAGAGTAACCCAGATCATTCTAGCACTATATGCAAACTGAGCAGCAGCTTAATGAGTGAATCTTTAAAACAGTGTTTTCAGCAATCAATCTGAAGGAGAATGTCGATGGAGAGACAACTGTGATGCCCACTTGTATGGACCAGGAGACTCTACACCTCCTTCTTGTGTATGTTGCATAGGAGGCCAGTGGACCTTCCTGATGATCAATGTGGAATAGTATCATCAGGAACATGTGAACATACATGGATTTATAGTACAGAGTACAGCTCCTTCTTTGATGTGATGACCTGCACAAGAGAATGCCCCAGCAGCTACTAGACTGGATCAATGAGGTTCATTGTGTTGGTCTAAAAGCCTACAGTAAGTCAGATGTTCCAAATGTTAACACTTTCTCATCCTATGTCCTGAACCCAGATTCTAAATGATCCTTGCAACCCTGTGGAATATGCAAATCTCAGTGCAAAACTTATGGGAAGCCATTTAATATGTTAATAAGGTGCAGTATACAAGTAGAATGTCAGATTATCATTGCCGTCAGGTAGTAAGGAAATGGAAGATGATCACCAAGTAGGGAGCAACACAAATTACCTAGTAAGAAATGTTTGTCTAGTAAGAAATGTTTGTTTATTTATTTAGATAGTTAGTTACTTAGTTATTGCATTTGGGAGCCAGGATAGTCCCAATGGACACGAACCCCTCTTCAGCAGACACCCAGGGAGAAAAGCTCTAAATATAACTGCACTTTAATACAATCAATACATGACAGGTAATAGTACAGAACAGACACTAATACAGAACAAGCACAATAAATACAATGCTGAAGAAGGAAGCTTTGTTTGCATGCAGAACAATGCATATTACAAAAGAATTTGGATATTACAGAAACAGCAAATAACACAGCACCGTACTATGTAGGACTTTGCTGACAAAGCACCACATATACAATATTGGTAAAGGATGCATATTGTTTGCATACATTGTATGTATACAATACAGTGTAGAACAGGACAGTCTATACAATGCAGAATATAGCTGGCATAAAGAGAAGCTAAAGAACATATGTAAAACATTCAGATTAGGATTATGTGGAAAGTGTTTCATACAATTATGTTAAGGAAACTGTTACTTCTCATCATTCCTACATGAACAGAACAACAGGATTTATGTGGCTCTGGTGAGATGAGAGATGGCGAGAGAGTAAGTGAATGCTTAGAGGAAAAAGTGACTTAATTTGAAGTAAACTGTGCCGAGAAGAAAGAAAATTAATTAGTCTGGGTTAGAGTAGGAAAACTGCCAAGAGTCACAAAGATATGAATACAAACACTCTTATGTATAAATATATATACATATATACATAAGTACATACATGCATGCATATATATATATATATATATATATATATATATATATATATATATATATATATATATATATATATATATATATATATATATATATATATATATATATATATACATGCACATATGGAATACATGCATTTGGTCATGCAACCAAATGCCGAATGACCGTTCTTCCGAATCTTAATGTCGAAACTCGCAGGCGTGAATGCTCATAATATCGTGCACAACTTCAAATTCGAAATTCCCGGTTGCACAACTGCCGCAACAAGCACTACCATTGGATGAGAGGGGGAATTTTAGCCTGGCCGGCATTCAGCATTTCTGGGTTCGGCATCTGAAAATTCGACATATACAAAACTGCGATCACTGCTTTCAGCGTTTGTAGCATCGGTACTCTGCCGTTCGACCAAATGCATGAAAGCGTTTAATAAAGATTTGGTATGCTAGCCTGTGGATTTCTGTTTTTGCCATTGGGTTCTGGTTTACTTGTTCTTTTAATATATATATATATATATATATATATATATATATATATATATATATATATATATATATATACACACACACACACACACACACACACACACACACACACACACACACCAACACACCCACACACACACACACACACACACACACACACACACACACACACACACATACTTTGTTCCTGGGGGTATGATGACCACTGTGATAAAAAAAAAACATACTATGCATGGCAGTGGTGTCTGACATATCTGATGCCACAGGATTCATATTTCTCTATGATTTAAATGACAATGTAAAACTATTGTGCACATAATGTACATTTGTTCATGTTTACTGAGTTGTTATAGGTGAATTGTTGATGGATATCAATTGTGCTGTACAACTGCTTTAATGTACTATACATGTTCATAGTTGTGTTACATCAGCTATTTTCTACATTAAATGCATCTGCTGTTGGATATGCAATGCAATATTATTAGTGCACTTTTCATATTGTATGCCAGTATGTTTACCTAAGTATATACGGACTGGCATTCCTGAATTACTTTTGGCACATTATTCTGGTTACTGCCCCTGCATTTTCTATCCAGTTTGCTTATGATAGCACATGCATACATGATTCTATGTGTACTGCCTTACATGTTGGGACTTGTATACTTTCTTGATAAGTATATCATGGCTGTTGCTATGTAATTGCCAACTATGGCCTATCATACTGCACAACACTACACATGTATATGTGTTTAATTTCAAATTATCTTCATGTATCCTACTTATAGTCAGAGTTACTGCAGTATTACAGGCCGTAATCATGATTGGTATGATGTGAGTGGCCCTTGTCTGACCTGCAGCATTACTTGCATATGTTTAGTATGATGTGTGCATATTTCCAAACATTCCTTACTCAAATACAGCATGCATGATAGCACCACAGCCGGCAAAAGAAGTCATTTGAGTATCATGTCCATTATGAATCTGTATCATACATTCTACAACCCTGGGTATATTTCCATTTAATATGCCACTTTCCCCTATGCACACACTAACAGCAAAACCCATCAGATAATATTGTGCAATATACACACAGTACAGTAGACCTATGCAAACAACCTCCCCCTGGTCCTTATGTGCTACACTGGCATGCAACACATGTGGTTAATACACATGCAAGTATGTCCACAGTTGATGGTGAGCTTATCCTGCAGTCCTCCCTTTACAATTATTATATACTTGTCAGTATACATCCACATGTATTCTGCTCAACTGTGTTCATAATGTTTATTTTACAACATGACACAGCTTTGTATGGGGTGTCTGATGTTTCCCATGGACAACTGATAGATGAATTATTGTAGCTGCCACATGTGATGCTGATATGCTAACACCACTGGGTGCACATAACTTGTTTATCTTTAGACGTTTGTGTGGCTGGCATGTCATGGCTCAAAAATCTGAGCCAGATGTTGCCATGTTGCCTGACCTGCAGCTTTCATAGGTTCATAGGTTCATAGGTTCATACGTTGGTACTAGGCTATCGGTCCTAAGGCCTATACAAGCCTAACCATAACAATTCCCTGGCTATTTCTTCCCACACTATTTACTTCCTTGACCCCTGTCTAGCAGGGCAACTGACGTGATCCCTGGGGTGAATTTCCTTTCTCCCATCCAGTCATCAAGGTTAATTTTGAAGAGGGCCAAAGAGGCACTCTGCTTGACATGTATGGGCAGTCTATTCCAGAGTCTGGGGAGTCTCTGGATCAGGAACCTATCCCTCCAGCATGTTTTGTTTATTGTGATGACAAGGTTTAGATCCCTGGAGCGTGTGACTCTTAGGGATTGGGATTTCTTTAAGTGTAGCATGTCCAAAAGCTCTGAGTTTGACATGGCCTTGTATGTTAAGCAGAGATCACCTCTGAGTAGACGATATACGACAGAATATAGCTGGTGTTTTTTTAAGGCAGTCAGCATAGGGCATCTGCTTTAGGCCTGTGATTCCTTTAGTGAGGTATTTCTGTGGCCTTTCCAGTTGTTGCAGGTGTCTTGAGAGGTACATACCAAATGGGGCATTGTATTCTATAATGAGTCTAATGAGGGATGAGTACAGTGGGACAATGACCTCCTTTTTTCTGGATGAAAATCCCTTAGTGATGAGGTGTGCCAGATAGAAGGATTTCCTGACTGTTGTGGCAATATTGTTATCAAAGGTGAGACCACTGTCCACCTGTGTCCCTAAGTCTCTTGTCACACTTTCATTGTGTGGTGAAATGCCACCTATGTGGTAATTCATGGGGATATGTTTTTTCCCAAAGGGGATAACTATACATTTCTTGGCATTGAGCTTGAGCCCATGGCTCTGGCGCCAAACAGCTGTTTCTGTAAGGCCCTTTGTAGAGGATCCATGTCATTTGGAGATTCAATAATTGCTCCCAGTTTGCAGTCATCTGCGAACTTTGTTAGCCAGAGTCCCTTAGTATTGGCCTGTACTTCAGAGAAGTAGATGCCAAACAAGAGTGGTCCCAGGACTGAACTCTGTGGTACTCCACTTATCACTTGTCTGGAGCTGGATTTGGAGTCAGCTACTTTTACAGTGTGGGTTATGTCAAAAAGCCAGTTTGCTACCCATCGAGTGATATAGGGATTAATGCCCAGCTTAGTAAGTTTATCTATAATTCCAGAGTGGGGATGGTGTCAAAGGACTTGGCGAGGTCCAGATAGGCTGTGAGGGCCGCCTTACCCTCGTCCATGGCTCTGGAGACTGATTCAAAGAAGTCAATCAGGTCCAGGAGACAAGATTGGCCCTTCATGAACCCAAACTGGGTGGGGTCCTGTGTTTGAAGGTTGCCAATGTCTTTGACTATAAGTTCCATGATAATATGTTCATCACCCATGACTGGATGTTCTCACCTTTGTATTCTCCTGATTATCCTGTGAATGTTCTGATATCTCCACTTCAGAAATATGTGGTTCTGCGGTAGCACACCCACACTTTGTGATGGCAATCTATTGTACTTAGATGTAATTATATTGTGCAATATGACTTTCATGGTGACTATGCAGCATTTTTTGGTGAGTACTGCACTGCACCACGGAATATGTCCTGACATGTGGATCAGGGTTTTGTCACTCCAAACAAGTGGTCAGTGGCATTTCTTGATAAGGTATGTGCTCTGCTGAATGTCTCTTCGCAGATATAGATGAGAATGTGAAAGGTGTCTTGAGTCAGGGTTCCAGTGGATAACCACAGTCCCCTTTTGGTATAAATCTTCAGAATATATGACCCATTGGTTCACAGTACCATGTTGTTGCTGATGTGAAGATATACTTAGTAAGTAGCACCTGCTTATGGTATTCACCATCTTGGTATACAGACCTTAAGTCACTTTTCTTCCATATTGCAGCATTGTGCACACTACTGGATATATGGCCATTAGTTTAATAATAGGCTCATCTTTACAGCACACTATCTGACAACTTAGTGATGGCCACCACTTTATGTTAATGTGCCATCTGGACAGGGGTGGCTACTGTCAATTGCAATGAGAACACAGCAGAAGTTGACTTTGGCATAGAATCTTTTCATCACTGCCATGCAGTGTGAATTACTGGACAGATGTTTACCTCACACATGAAAAGATGGTTGTGGTTCTATATTGTCTTTTGTATCTGTGATCCTACATATGTTTGGATCTGTGTTACTTACAGCCGATGCCAATTTTGCAAATACCCAGAGCTGCATATAGGCTTGTGTACAGTTGCACATATGTTATGGCATCCTTTTTTGGGCAGGAATTCTACCACATATCATGTCACTCCTGATCACCCTGTAAGGTAATAATACATAGCAGACAACACCATAGTAATGATGCTGTGCATTGGTGCATTACCTTACCTTTGTTTGCACTGTAGGCAAAGTGTGGGGCACACCTCATGTTCCCTTAACTTTCCATGACCCCACCTGTGTTGTTTGTGAGTTTGTCAACTTTGCTGCATCCTATTAGTTTTATATTGTACCACTTTGTGCACGTATGCAATGTCATTTATGTTGTGTTTCTTCAATACAGAATTCTTTTCTGCTAGTTGTCAACAACTCACCAGTCCTTCTTTTCTCCCTCAAAAAGTGGATGGGAGCAATTCCCAAATAAATAAATAAAATTACCAAAGCCCATTTGACCCCCCCCCCAACCTTCCTTTCCCTTTCTTCATTGTCACCCCTCTTTACTCTCACCGGCCTGTTATTGTCCAGTCTCCCCACTCTTTGGGGTGTGTGCATTATGTGTGCTCCCCACACAATTTTCACTCTCCACATAATTTTTCTATAAACAATTAATGTGATGCTGGTGAACTGCCCAAAAACTTTTGACTTTTTTAATGTTCTCATCTACTTGGCTAAATGCACAATATTCTAATGATGCATGAAACTATATATCCACAGTTTGCTGTGGTACTGGTATGCACTAAGGTTCTATGCTAAGACTCTCAGTAATCTGCATCACTATGCAACTATGCACTCACCTCCATTATATAGCCTACATATGTATTTATTTACTATCTTCAGCATATCTATGTGGCATTTTACCACCTATATTGCTTTTCCAAAGTAGAGAGATTTTCTTTTAGGTGCTCCTTTCAGCATACAGTGTGCCTTTGTTTTAGACTTTATAGTTGCACTATCAGCACTGCAGCCCTTTACTTTGAAGCTGAGTGACTACTGCTCACCAATATGCTGATTCCACACTGCATCTCTTTTGCATTTTACATTGCTTGATTGATTTCTTGTGCTTAATTCTGTGCGTTGATCTTTTCAAATCTGGCCCCATATCTCCATTATTTTGCCAGGCATCATATACTGGCCTAATAAAATCTCACCCATATAACTGTATCTCTGAAAATGAAAATTCTCAGGAGGAGAACCAGAGGACAGAAAGGATGTTTCATTATGGTTCAAATCTGAATCAATAAGGGAGTCAGTCTATTTCAGATAGAATAATTTCCTCAACAGAAGACAGTGGGGAAGGAGATTTTTTTTTCTGTTTCTGTTACCATCCCCTACCAATGATAATACAGGTGAAGGTGTTACAGTATCTGAATCCAAAGACAGTCTATTGCAATTCCTGTGCTGGTGTTAGGAAAACTGAATGGATTTTGTACTTTCCTGAATTATACAATTATGCAATAATGACAGACAGGCTAATTATTACAAAGAAATAACGGACCATCAGTGGGCATTGTAAGGCCATGTGCCACAGGTGGAGGGCTTCAACACCCTTGGAAGGTCTATTATTTTCTATAACTCTCACTTCTGAGCTGATTGGAGCATTATTGCACTTTGAAAATTGGCTACTTGTTAAATTGTTTTGCATTTATTTTACTAATAGTATATATATATATATATATATATATATATATATATATATATATATATATATATATATATATTTTTTTTTTTTTTTGATGAAAACTAGTTCATTTTTCTAATTTCTTAATGTTTAAAAGTTGATGTAGAATATGAAATTGTTGTAGGAAGACTGTGCAGGAAATTTAATAAAGCCTACAAGGTCTTTTTTACTGTGTAGGCATTGTACATTCTACTTACATGAAAGTAAGCAGGTTTCCGATCCAGTAAGCATTGCTGGGCAACGTTTATGCATGCACCAACATGGGAAGTTCCACGGCATGCAAATCACCTCATAAATAGGTGAATCTCATGCAAATGAGGCAGGTAAAGTGATCCAGCAAGAAGATAGGCAGCCCTGCAGACCCTGTGTCAGTGTCCATAGTGTACATGGAAAAATTCCTTGTACAGGACTGTAGATAGACAAAAGGGGCTGTAAAAATGTAGGTAGATAGACAGAAATGGCATAGCACACACACATATGAGTGAAACTATCCTCTGTGCATTCCAAAAGTTAAAGTAAATATGTTAAAAAATATATATTTTTAATAATCTTGGCATGTTTGCATGGTGAGACACAGTGCACAAACATGCCTTGTAAAAAGTAAATAAGTAAACATAGAAAAATCAAATACTAATATCATGAAACAGAAATGTATTACAGGACCCTGTATGCAGTATTTACACTGGTGCATTGGTGTTGTTGCTAATGTGTAGGGTTTGGAAGCATGTAGTATCCAGGTTGTGAGTGCAGATACCTATGCAAATGAGGTGGAATTACTGAATAGCATAATGAGGTAATCATGTCTGCAGATTCCCTTGTGTAGGCAAAGAGCCATGTTTGTGCCCACAGAGGAGGTAACTGACATTAGGACAGGGTGTGTCCACTAACTTCTGAGCTGATTGGAGCATAACTGCTCCTGTGTGCGAGGTGTGCCACCATGCTGAGAGTGCAGGTTTGGGAGGGGGGGGGTGCATTGACTGATAAGGCCAATGATGTATTAATTAGTGTTGATCCTTGCTTAACTTAACCTTGGGCCATTAAATGATGTCAATAATATATTAGATGGGTGGAATGCATCATAGGTAGCTAATCACTCAGGTATCAGGTATACATACACCCTATAACCTGATGTTTCGCCCATACCCTGCACCATTGCAGTACAGACTTGGGAATTTTAACTGAAATAATGATAGGGGCTGCTGCAGGTCTGCTACATTTGTATGTGTTAGATGCTGAAGTTAATGTTGCTGCTGCTGCTGACAATAGGCCTAGGCTGAGAAGGAGAAGAGTTTTCAGGCCCAAGGTAACCTTCCCAGAGTAACATGAGCTGGAGATTGTGGAGCACTACAGGGTGGGCAAGGACATACTACAAGAACTCACTGAGCTTCGCCATCCTCAAATCAGACCCAGAGTAAGCAGAGGGGAATCCATTTCAGTGGAAACAAAGGTATGTATAGCCCTTACGATAATAGCCGCAAGTACCTTCCAAAGAACAGTTGGGGACATGATGGGGGTCTCACAGTCATCAGCAACCAGAGTACTCCACCAGTTCCAGGATGCCATGTTACCACATGCCAGGGAACACATATATGTTACCATAACTCCTGAGGTGAGGGCCAGCAATATGCAACACTTCTACCATGTAGCACACTACCATGAGGTACTGGGTGCCATAGATTGCACTTATGTACACATCAAGGCACCACCTGGTGAGGAGGGTAGAATCTACGTCAACCAAAAGGGGTACCACTCCACCAACTGCCAGGTCATGTGCAATCATGAATGTGTGTGCTGGATACCCTGGCAGCTATCACAACTCCCATATCTAGCACACATCACACTTGTACAAGATGTTTGCTAGGGGGGACATCCCACATGGCCATTAAGTGGGGAACGCTGACTATGCACTGGAATCATGGATGATGACACCCATCAGAAATGCACACACACACACATGAAAGAATGTCATAATAAGGCACACGCACAAACTTGAAACATCGTAGATCATGTGTTTAGGTTGCTGAAGTCATGGTTTTGGTGCCTCAATATATCTGCTGGACCCCTGAAGTACTCTCCAGCCATACGTGCACATATGTTCACAGTATGCTGCACAATATGATCCTGTGGAAGCAGCTGCACCAGGATTAGCATAGGGAAGGGATACACAGCCCCCAACCAATGCCTAGGTTACCACAGCCACACTCACAGGACGACCCAGAGGAGGACCTGCCTGATGATGTCCCTGTAGACAGGCTTAGGCATGCCCAGTACACCCTGGCATTGGCTAAGAGCAACGCATAGCATATTCACTGACAACCTAGGGCCGTCGGGAATGACACTTTACTCCGACTCACATATATTAAAATAGCTGATGCCAGGCAACTCACACAACCTGTACCTATCCATATATTGGTTGTGTACCACTTGCACCACACAGAGACAGCCCTGAGCTACAGTCCTGTCAACTGCTGCATTCTCAATGTAAGTCTCTAACCTACACGGTAATTGTAAGGATTACTATAATAAGGTATCATCTGTTTAATTTCTCCAAGTCTTTTGAGTTTCTAATACCATGACAGGAATGGACCCCATTCTAAGTCAAAGTACGATTAAAGTTCATGAAATTAGTATTGTTTCAATCTTTGATGTCAGCCAAAAGTGCTCTTTGGAGCACCCACAATGTGCCCATTAATGACTCCTGCAATTCTTTCGGTTATTGGTAACATATCTAAATACGATTTTAGATTCTTTTTTGTAAGACCCATTGATCCTACTACTATTGGAACTGTCTGTATATCTTTCTTCCACATTGCTCTCATTTCTGCCTACAGATCCTGATATTTTATGACGTTGTGTCTCTCTGTACACAAGATATTGTAGTCACTGGGTGTAGTGATTCTTCTTTTCATGAACCACTATATCCCGTTTTCTAGCATTTATCTTTTGAACTGCCGGTAATGGGTGGTCCCATGTGATATAAACCTCATCATTTTCTATGATGCTTTGTGACTCGTATTTCGAGTGTTTTTCAACCACTTCACTACCATAATGTTTGCACAGTCCCCACTGCAACAATCTTGCCACATTATTATGCCTTTCAGTGTACAGTCTTTCTGCCATTAGTACGTCACAACCTGCAACAAGGTGTGCAACTGTTTCTAATTCGGTTTTACAAAACCTACATTTGTCTGTTTCTCCCACATGTTCAGTGGACTTTGTAAATCAACATATATGTAGCCCACTATCTTGGGCTGCCAATATTAACCTTTCATCTCTTGGTTTGAATTTGCCTCTCCTTAACCATTCCTGCATTCGTTCCTGATCAAAATGAGGTTCTTCCAGAAGTCTTCTATACTTGCAACTGTAATGCTTTTTCCACATTTCTTGCCTTCTCATCTGGTCCTTCACCTTATACTTTCTTTTTTTTTTTGACCATTTAGTTTCTGCCTGATTTTTATCCACTTCTGGTTTGATTTCTATTCCTGCATGATGCCAATATGCTTCTGCTAAATTAAGCAGAGAAGTCATCTTAGATTTATTTCACTACATTTGGGGCTTGCGAGGTTAGCAGATATGTGTGGAGTCACACAATTGCAGATCTATACATATAATCAATTTAAAAAGAGGCCCATCTCTCCTTCAGAATGGGGAATATATAATTTTGGTATGCACTGATTTTTATAAATCATTTGGTGAGCATGAAGCATCCTTCTTGTTTTCCTGTCTAATCTATCCAACACATTGTGTCAATCACTCCAAAACTGCAAAACAGCAAATTGGTTTATAGCTTGATTTTTGTCCCTAGATGTTAGTGCTGTTTTCATGATTAATTTAAGTTTTCTGAAATATTCCTTACTAAGTTTTATTCACATTTGTTCATGTTTTATTGTTGATTCTTCATCAATTCCCAAGTATTTATGCACTCCCTCCTGCTCAAGCTCCTTTATATCAGATTCTTGTCACAAACTGCTGTTTTCCTGATGTTGCAGTTTTCCTGCTTTAAAGGTTGCTTTTGTACATTTATCAAGACTAAATTACATTATTATATCATCTGAAAAAGTTTTGGCAACTTGCAGTTGTGCTTTTAGTTCCTCATCTGATGAGCTATACAGTTTTAATTCATCGAAAAAGAGAAGAGAGAAGTCTTTACAATTTGTTTTCTAGGAGCCAAATTATAGCCATGGCCTAAGCTGTTAAGTAGAGAGCTTAATGGGTTAAGGGCAAGGCGGAATGGCAGTGATGACAGAGAGTCAACCTGGAATACCCCCCTTTGAATTTTTATCCCTGGGATATTAATTTGTCCTTTATCATAGCTTAATTGCAAAGTGGTCTGCCACTGTTTCGTGGTCAATGTATAATAGTTGATCAGTGTAGGGTGTATCTTATACATTTTGAAGCACTCTTTTATCCATGAATGTGGGATACTATCAAATGCTTTTTTGCAGTCAAGCCATGCCATACTTAGATTCTTCCCCTTTTTACAGTTCTCCACTATGACTTTATTTAACAACAAATGATCCTTTGTTCCATATGACTTTCTTTTATTGCCCGTTTGTTCTACTGCCATAATTGAGATTTCTTCTAAATGACCATAAACTCTGTCAGCATCAATTCCCGTGTATAGTTTATACATCGTCGGAAGGCAAGTTATTGGTCTATAATTTTTAGGGTAGCTTGCAGTTTCACTCTAGGAGCATTGTTTTTCCTGTTGTTAACCAGGTGGGTGTTAGTTCGGGGTGTGCATATAAATAGTTCTTACTCATGGTTAAATCGTCGTGCAAAGACATTAATACTTTCAGCCAAAAATTAGATACTGTATCTGGGCCCAGGGTTTTCCAATTAGAGGCTTTTCTTAAGTTTGTTTCAATCTCCCTGGCTGTTACTTCATCCCATTTCATATCCTGTATCTTTGAACTTCTTATTCTTTCTTTATTTTATTTATTTATTTATTTTTATTTTACATTTGTTGACCAGGCTAGTCTAACTGGATATATGTCCATTTTCAGTAGAGGCCCGAGGAGATACGTTCCAATAAAGAGATAACAGCAACATTCATACAATGGATAGTAAGACCAGAGATGCAAATTGTTACATATACTATTGCACTGTACAATAAATAGTAAGACCAGGGTTGGAAGTAGTTACATATAGCATTGTACTGAGGTTACTAGCATGTTTAAAGAAAGAAACAAGTAGATGTTTGTAGGGATATATCTGTACAGTTGATAGCTTGCTACGTTAGTTTATACTCTGTAGAGCTTCCCTGTAAAGACTAAATCAAGACAGACTTCAGTAGCTTACAGATCATATTTTCTGAGGTTCATGAAGGAAGGTAAACTGGAAACAGCAGTAGTGAGGTAAGCACACAGTGAGCATAACATGATAGGATATTAGTCTGGGTTAGTGCAAGAGCATAGCCAGTGAGAATTAAGGTAAACTTTAAGTTGCTTTTTGAAAATTAGTGTTGAGGGAAGAGTTGAGAGTTCACTAGGAAGTAAGTTCCAAGTTTTCCCCACAGTGAAACATTGAGTCTCCTGCCTTATTGTTGGATTTATGAATGGCTACTAGGAATTTTGTTGCAAAGCGTAGGGTTGTAAGATTTTTGTAGGGGGTGATAAGGCTAGTGAGTATTGAAGTATTGCTAGGATGATGAAGGATCTTGTGGGCAATAATAAGTTGGTGAAACTGAAGCTGATTATAAAGTTCCAGCCAACCTAGCTGTTTTAGATTGTGACAATGGTGTGTTTGAAATGGGGAGCCTGTGGCAAATCTGGCAGCATTGTTATAGGAGATTGCCGGTTTGTTGAGGTTAGATTTGGATAGATTGGTATAAATGGATGAGGCATAGAGGAGGGTGGAGATAAGATGGGTGTGGGCAATAGTAGTTCTCTCTGTTAGAGTAAGGAAGGGTTTAATCGTATAGAGGAAGCCTAGTTTTCTATTTACTGTTTTTATTGTAGTGTTAATGTGTGTCAAAGTTAAGGTTGTGGTCAATTGTAACTCCTAAGAGTTTTGTGGTTGGGTCAGATATGACTGTACCATTAATCAAAGAAATTGTGAAGTTTATTGGGGAGGGACTTTTGCATTGGAGTAAAGAGTAATAGTTTTGTTTTTTGGGGGGTTCAGGAGGAGTCAGCGCTGCAGGAACCAGTTTTCCATTATATTAAACAATTTTTGGGAACGGGAGTGGAGTTTGGATACAGAAGTAGCGGAGCATATCAATGTCGAGTCATCTGCATATTGTATACAAGTAGCTTGAGGAATATTTTCATTAAGATCATTCATAAATATTGAGAATAGGAGAGGGCCAAGAATAGATCCTTGAGAAACTCCAAGGGTAACAGGGAGATGTGTGGATAGATTGTTATCCCAGAGCACATCCTGTTGCCTACTTTCTAGGTAGGACTTAAACCAAAGTACTACTTGTGTGTCAAGGGAGAGGGATTTAAGTAAGTTTAAAAGTAGCTGATGGTTAACCATGTCGAAGGCTTTTGAGAGGTCAGTAAACAATGCTGAGGTTAGAGTATTGTTATTACGATTTTTGTTGATACAGTCAGAGAAGGATAAGAGGGCTGTGGTGGTGCTATGGAATGGTCTAAACCCATGCTGACAGCTAGCTAGTAAATTATTTTTGAGTAGGTGATCTAGTAGTTGTCTGCCGATGTATTTTTCCATGATTTTTGCTATAGGAGAGAGAAAGGCTATTGGGCGATAGTTTGACAGTTCTGTTGAGTTACCACCCTTGTGTTTTGGGATAATATGGGAAATTTTCCAGAGAAAATGGAAAATTTGCCAGAGATTGGACAGCTTTGGAAATAGCCAGGGAATTGTTATGGCTAGGCTTGTATAGGCCCTAGGGCTGATAGCCTAGTACCAACCTATGAACCTATGAAAAGGGATGTTTCCTTCTGTAATGGATCTGTTCATTAGGATGGAAATGGGATATGCTATAACTTTGGCTGCTAGTTGCAGATATTCATCTGGAAGATGATCAGCTGAGGGGGTGCATAGTTTGAGTTCATGAAGTAGGGCACAGATGAGGGATGTTGGGACAGGTTGTAAATCAAATGAGGGAGGTAAGCTAGTTGTGGTGGAAGGCAGGTTTGTGCTGACAGGGGGTAGAGAATTTGCCAGAGATTGGACAGCTTTGGTAAAGAAAGTATTAAAGGCATTTGCAACGAGCTTGGGATTGTTGTGAGTGGTGCCTGATGGGGTTGGTGTTTTGGAGTGTCCTGGATGGAGGATTCTATTGATTCCTGTCCAGAGCATCTGAGGTTTATGTTGGGGAGTAAGTTGAAGGTGAGAGTAGAAGCTTTTGTTTGTCAAGATGTATTAATTTTTTAGTAGCATTTCTCATATGTCTAAATGTTTGATGGTCTGTTGGGTTTTTTGAAGATCTCCATTTGGTCCAGATTTTCTTTCTCTGTAGGATTTTGTACTTAGTCTCTTTGGACAGTCATGGAGCAGTTTTAGTCCTATTTCTGATTGAGCGAATAGGGGCATGGTAGTCCAGGATTTGTAGGAATTTGGTGCTGAAGTATAACACTGCTTCCTCTAGTTGGATGTGTTTTAGGGGTGTCCAGTCACATGCCTTAAGTTCAGTTTGGAAGCTTTCTAGGTTAAAATTTCTGTTAGTCCAGGTAGTTCTATATGAGGTTGGGTTGGGAATATTGATCTTTTGCCTAATTATGCAGGTCAGCGAGTTATCACTAATGTCATCAGGAACCCCCGCGCTTATGCAAGGGGATGACTTTTTTTATCAGAATCCAGTCTAGGTTTGCTTATTATTAGGTTTTTGGATTCTAGTAGTGGTGGTAATAGTTTGGGAGAAACCATATAAGTTGATGTGAATGGTATTGTTGGCTGAAGTACAGTTGTTCCAATCTATGTTAAAGTCACCCAGGACTATGGTTTCTTGAGTAAAGGAAGCAGAAAGCCAGCTAAAGATGTTTTCGATGGTAGTACTGTTATTACCAGGAGGAAGGTAGAAGCATATTATGTAGATGGATTTGAAGGCATTGATGGGGAGGTTAGAAATAAGGATTTCAGCTTTATTGGATAAAAGTAGATGTGCATTTACTGAAGTAACTATTAGACCTGATTTGTACAGTATTGCTACCCCTCCACCCTTTTAGGTTTTGCGGTCTAATCTCAAGATGTATCCTGGTGTGATGATTTCATTGTCTAGGGTTGTTGGTTTAAGCCAAGTTTCTGTTAGGCATAGGATATCAAATGAATGAACTTCTAAGAGAGCATGAAGGCTGGCAAGGTTATTGTTTAAGCTCTGCATGTTAAGATGGGCTATATAGAGTGAGTTTGGAGTTCTTATGGGGGTGGATGAAGTGGAGAGATGTGATCTAAGTGGGGCTGTGGTGCCTTTCTTGTTAGAGCCAGGGTTGGGGTGTATGTCACCATGTAGCAACAGGTGTTGTTTGAGTCTATGTGTGAGCTGAAGGAATTTACGGAGTATGTTAGATGCTTTTCTAGCTTGGAGATGGGTAATGTGGGATAGTCAAGATAGTAGGTAGATGGATGTAGGTGTTATGTTTATGTGGTCTACAATGGTTGCTTCAATTGGTAATGATGTTTGCTTAATAGGGTGGTGAAATATAGTATAGGTGAGGTATTCATAGGTGGTTAGGACATAGGATATCGATAGAAAAGGTAGAAGTGCATATAAGGGTAATAGTTTAGTGTGTCTAGACATAGATACTATGAGTATTATAAGAGGAAAAAAGGATTATGTTTCTAAAAGAGTGGTAGTGATTTGTAAAGAGAAGGTTAGGAGAGAGGTTTTAGGTAGTATGCTAGTCCTGTAGTGAGTATCAGGGACTTTAATTTCTTCTATTCATTTAGCATCTTTGCTATTATGTTCCACAGAATCTTCATAGATACTTCTTCAAATGTATCTATTTCTTCTTTTTTTGATGGTCTTTCAATTCCTTTTACCTTATTTCCCAATTCTCTGTAAAACTTTTTTGGATCATCAATAAATTACTTATTTTGTACTTTCCCTTTATGTTTATTTTTGTATCTTGTAAGGCTTTCCGCCTTTGCTGAAATTTTTAGTTTGTTATTTGCAATAGTGCATGATAGATCCTGGTCTGTTCTAATGCCGCACACTGCTTTTATCACATCTATTTTTCTTAGTATTTTTGTTGATCTGTTCCCTCTTCTATAGTCTTCTAACAGTGACACTTCTTGTCTTAACTGCTTTATAGTTTTCCCTTTTCGATACTTCTATGATGGTATTCAATTTATCCCATTCCTTTCACTCACTACCCAGTGTTCTTTTGGTAGAACTTTATCAGTTATTAATTTAGCTGCACAATAATATTTTCTGTTTACTTCTATTATATCACATGGATCTCTATGAACAGTCCTAATTACTGTGTTCATTTGTTTTATCAAACTTCTGACTTTTTTGGGTTTTATTAACCTTCTGCAGTTTATTTCTTTTATTGATCTTGATATATCTGTCTATGTCTATTAAATCAAGCAACTCTTCTCTTAGTTCACTTTCTTCCAAACTAAGGGCACATCCCTTCTTTTCCATTTCCAATGGGCATTCTATAGAAGATCCTATAGCACCTTCCTGTGGCATATTCTCTTCAACTTCATCCCGTGCCATCTGTTGCTCTATCATATGTAAACTCACTGGCCTATCACTCCTCAGCATTGACTGCATCAGAATTTCCACAGTTTCCCTTGCTGTCTAGCTTCTAGTGAATGTTTAAACTGGTTTCCTGTGGTAGTCCCCAAATTATCTTCATATGGCACCTGACCAATTGGATCCAGTTCCACTGATTTCCCATTAATCTGTATGTAAATGTATGCATCTGCTGCTGTTATGCAAGGAAATATAGTGGGCTATTTGGTCAGATTTAACATCCACATGGAACTTCTAATACCCAATCCAATAGTTTGTGTTCCTTAATATACACTAGGCCTCATGGCTGGAATATTCATGACATCAGGCAAGGGAGATGTTAAACAGTGGGCACACATGACATTTGGACTACTGTCTAGCCAAACTGATAATCTGCTGTTGTTTCCCCACCGCCAACACAGCAGTGTACCCATATAACCACTTTAACAGAAAATTAGTTATGGTATATCAGTGGACCAAGCAATCTCAGGGCTGCAACATATATAGCACTCACACATTGTATGTCTCTCTTCATGCAGGATAACAATGTACATATGTATGCTGTTGATTGTGTGATGGATGATCCCTCTCTGTCTACCAACCTGTGTGGCTCAGTGGACTACGGAAGCTAGCATGGGTGATAGAATTGATGGTTCTAATCTGGAATTACTCACATCTTTTGCATGTGAGGTAGTATGTTGGTGTTTTCACAGAATGTCATACCTCTCAACCACATAGTGCAAGAAATCTGGACAAAGCCAGAAAGACTGGGAGTCAGATGCCCAAACATAGGGACAGAGTTTAAATATCAGTCACATAAACCTAGACAGATGCTGGTATTAAACATTTTGTATTAGTACATATCTTCTGATTAATATAAATTCTGACACACAATTGTTTGTCTGTAGTTAGAATGTATTGATGTGGACATTCAATAAAGCACCAGAAGACCACAAATGCGTGAAGAAGAGACCAAACATATGAGGCAAAACTGTGGACATTCTGGGAAAATCAGGGCAGTTGAGAGGTATGCAGACTATCAGTCTGTTGTTGGCGTAACATTATGAACTTCAGTCATATACTAAGTACAGCAGACAGCTGGAGAATGCTGTGGACATTTTGAGTGAAGTGCAGTGCTGCAGAAACAGGGGCAGATGTTATTGTATGTAACATACAAAATCCTGGACTGCAATACAGGTAGATGTGACCTGGAGTCACATTATAAATGCTGACATTCCCACAGGACATGCCTGTGCACTTAGCAAAAATGAGTGCAATTCTGTTGGCCCTTCATTGAAATGAACTGTTATGTATAAATGTCTATACATGGAGACATACTTATACATATCCATCTGTGACTATCTCTGTCTCACATGCATAGTATATCTATTGCTATGTAGTGTCAAACAGATATATACTGATATATATATATATATAGCTATATATATTAAAATGATACATAGACTCCCCCATATAACTACATAACACATATACATATCATACATACACAGACACAGCTACATTTGTATATACATCCAAGTTATATACAGAAATATGTGTGTGGATGTCTACATTGTCTGACATACCCTAATAACGGTAAGTAAACTGCACTATCACACAGCCATAATGTTGCTCAAAGGATCCAGACTAAGGGTGCAATGGTATATAGTCCACTTAAATACAGACCCCTATGCCTGTTGGATGTCATCTCGGAGACAGGCACAGGTGAACAGGTGGTGTAATGTATATTGTTGTTACTACATATATGGACAAGGCACATTTTCTCTGCCGAGACTGTTGCCTATCTAACTGCAAGAAGCCACATATGGCCATACTGATAACTGTGCACACATCACTAGGATAACAACAGTTATCTGACCGCTAGGATACTAGATGCAGAAAACAGTATGAACCAATATCACTCTGTAGGCCAGAAATGCAGTTCAACGCAACCCTAGTTTGTGTAATGTGCAAGTACTGTGCCTGCAGTCACATATACAACAGACTTAACATATGATGCATGCAATACGTACTGCAATTTATAGTGTATACGCCTAGACAGGTAGGGGCTCTAATCTCACTGCAGCCCACTTGGTGCATGTGTGTATATATACCCTGCAAAACAATGGGCATGCCTTCATGGGCTACCAGCAGCAATGCACTTTTTGGGCCTGTAACTGGTTTATTCTACAATGCCTGATGATGTCAGCCACCTTACGAATACCAGCTGAGAGTATAGTGTCAGACATAAGCTGTGGCATATGTGATGAATACTGTGATTTGTAGTGTTTAAGCCTAGATAGGTAGGGGTTCTAATCTCACTCCACCCAACATGGTATGTGTGTATATCTATATAGCATATGTATGATAACCTTTGTAACTTAGACAGAAGTAAGGTTTTGCATCATTTTATTTGTAGCGGGTGATATGGCCACCCAAATGATTGAGCACAACAAGGCTTGCTGATATCATCAAGCATTATATGTTCTGAACTGATATTACTTGGAGACATGAGTTACATGCATTGGGTACTGTAATCTTCAGTGTGTACCTGTACATAGGTAAGTGTTCTAATCTATATACAGCCAACTTGCATTATGTGTGTGCATTAGCATGTCCTATATGCAGTGAGTGGAAGTGGTGCAAGCCTGAATGTTGTCATGTTTGTGCGTGAGGCTGTTACAGCAGTATATATTTTATTTATTTATTTATTTTACATTTGTTAACCAGGTTAGACTGACTGAGCCTTTGGCTCATTTTCAGCAGAGACCCAGGGAGAAAAGCTCCTCAGTGATTAGAATTTAACAAAAATCAGTTACAGTCAGCAAATATTATGAACAAGTAACAATAACATATTAAATGAATAATACCTAAATAATTGTTTTAGGGTTTAGAAAGCATATATACAAAAGTTGGATGAAGATATAAGGAAATAAAGTGGAGGTGACCAATAAGGCAGACAGGTTAAAGTTAGTTATTTAGGAGCAGTCTGATTGAGTATAGATAGAGAGACAGGGAGGAAAGGTAGGAGTGGTAGGGTATTAAGAACAAATGAAATGAAGGAAGGAAGAGGTGGGAGAACAAAGTTAGAAATAAACTTGGAGTGAGGAGGAGTATTTGGTGTGAGGATAGTAATTTCAGGGGGGGATGACTTCAGTGGGAGGGCTATTTTTTAGTTATGTATTTTTGGGTGGCTAATTTGAAAATCATGCTATGGTCAAGGGGCATTATTTCTAAGGGAAGTTGGTCCCAAGATGTGGCTAGGTTATAGTTATGGAGTAGACATCCTAGTTTGGTTTTAGGTTTATAAATTTGTAACAATCCTTGGTCTGAGCTGTGTAATGTCCTAGCTGTGGAGTATTTAGATATGATAGAAGAGAGGCTAGGGCAGAAAGAGGGCAAATAGAAGATGGAGTGGATGATTTGTAGTTGATATAGTAGGACCAGGTGAGGGGAATTCAAGCCAGTCCAGTTGCTTAAGCTATAAGCAGTGGTGAGACTTGTAGGTTTGGCTTCCTGCGAATCTGGCAACCTTATTATAGGTAGTTTCAAGTTTAGAAATGAGTGTGGTGTTAAGGTTTGTGAATATTTGACAGCTGTATAGAAGTGTTGAAAGTAAAAAAGCATGAAAAAGAGTCATTCTGGCTGTGTTGGTTAAGTATTTTTTGTTACGGTAAAGGTCTCCAAGTTTCTGGTGATTTTTTTTTATGCAGTTTGTAGTATGTAGATCAAACATAAGCTGATTGTCTATTGTGACACCTAGCAATTTAGTGCTAGGTTCAGCTGTGATGATAGTATTATTGCTTGATAAAATGGTAAATTTACTTTTGATATTGATGAGGTTTTTGGGGAGGAAGAGTAGAAGCTTAGTTTTCTTAGGATTAAGAATTAATTTGTAACTACTAAGCCATGTCTCAATGGTGTTGAAGAATGCCTGGGTAGTAGAGTGGAGGTCTGATGGGTTATCTGCAATGATGATGACAGTAGAGTCATCAGCATATTGCACAAGTGATGACTGAGGACAAGAAGTATAAAGTTAGTGAAAATATTGAAGAGCAGTGGTCCAAGGATAGATCCCTGGGGGACACCCATATATCATGTTATGGACCATAGGACATGTGAGCTTAACTACCATAATCGCCTTACAGCCCTCACAATCAGAGACATCTGTATACACCTCAGTACAGTACCGGCACATATGCCCCAGTCTAGGAGGGACTCAGGCAGATGCCGTGTGTTGAGATGATGGTTACCCAGCAATCAAACAGATGACATGTACTGAAGTGCACTGAGGTGTTCTGTGTACCATTAGGCAGGGTCTGTTTCAAAGGTGTGTTATGTCTGCTAGAAAAATGTCTCTCACAGACGTAGTACTAACATTACGTAGTAGGTTAATGCCCTTATAGTGAGTCATCCATCTATTATGTTCCCTACAAATAGGCAGCATATGCACTCCAACAAGGTCACACCTTGCCCTGTAGTAGACCGTATCACAAATTATGAAGGCATGAGTATGCTGACTGCCACCAGTGTCCTTGGTAGACTGTCATACAGGTGTGAACCTATGGAGCCATGCACATATACTGCTGCACCTTGCTGAAGTCATATTTCTGCTGTGCCACCATGCCATGCTGTGCAGCTTCACTGCTGCTATGTCCATAGGTTATCCTCTCAGACTCCTGGAACAGAAACATGCGCAGTTCCATGACATACCTGTCATTGTGTAATAATACCACCAGTACATCATCACACAACAAAAGGTCCACAAAAGTATGTTGCATACTCATGGCACATGCCCAGAATACAGTGTATGTTGGTGACCACTATAAGTGGCATGGCAAAATAATACTGCATTACACAATTGCATGTCATGCAATATAGTCATCCTGTGCATCAGACACATAGCTTCATTTCCCTGCATCAATGGGAAGAATGACAGGGAAGTGGCACAGGTATCATCACTTGAACAGGGTGAAGTGTGGGGGTGCTGGAGACCTAGCCTGGCCAAATGGTTGATGGCATGTGTGTGAGTTAGGAAGGGCAGTTGGTTAGATGGACCATGGAAAGGTGCCTTGTGTGTCTGTAGATGACCTACATGTGACAGTGGTGTGTGAGTATGAACATGTACATAGTCAAGCTCAGTGCTAGCCCTACATGTGTTTATTTTGGACAGCTTTGGACAGTACATGGTAGAGTTTATAGTTCACCATCTCAGGCCGTGAACACAGGAACTGGCTCTGCCAGGAGTTACACTGTAACCACCATGCTCAAGGTCAGACATGGTGCTAGTACCTGATGGTGACTGCTGTCTGCTGGGACCGTGTCCCCCATGGGACTACCTAGGACCAGGTGCCCATGGCCTGCCATTTCGTAATGTGGACAGCACACTCCTCTGTAGTGCTAGATGTACTGCCACTATGAGAGTGTAACTGTGCATGTCCACATGGCCTCTCAGCAGATGGTGTTGCTGATCTAAGTCCACAGGTCTGACATCCAACTCCAACCACACAATCCAAAACAGACAATGTGAAGTCCAAGACAGACACTGTCTCAGCCCACCATCTGTCCACTGCCTCAGGGATGGATCCAGGGTGTCCCCAATGTGGTGGAGGCAGTCACAGATCAGACTGTGTTGCATCCATAACCCTAAGCATACATCTGGTGTTATATTTAAAACATGCCTGTGCCTCCATGATGGCATGTGCTGAGTGACCCATGATGTGATACCTGCAACAGGTGGTGGACAGACAGTAGTCCACCTATGAGCACCCTTGTCAATCCACCTGTGTGGCACCTTGTTAGCTCTCTGGCTATGGCTAATATCTACACTCACTGAAGCCATACTTGCCACACTGGCCTATTCCATGTCTCCACCCTCTGCCTGTCCAATATTTGAGACCTGTAGGAATTGGGTATGTGTGCGCATGCTGACTGTGTGCAGTGACAATGGGGGCAGAAGAGGGATGTCAACCTGGGTCTATATTAGATTATCGAAGTTTAGGTAATCGAATACCTAAAGCTCAACACCTAAACAGTGAAAGTTGTCAACCGTGAATAGCCAGTTCTACAATTTTTTTATAGGGAAAAAATTTGCTTGGCCAGACAAAAAAAACTTTCAAACTCTAACCAAGTGGAGGGATTTGCCACCCACACCCCCTATGTGGGGGTCTGTGCCCCCCACACCCCCAACTAAATATAGCAACTCCAAGATCACTCTACAATGGAAAAAAGGGCAGATTCCCGATAACGACCAAGCAAGTTTTTTCCTTATGAAAAAATTTGCAGAAGTGGCCATTCACAGTTTATTGCTTTTGCTGTTTAGGTGTCAAGCTTTAGGTATTTGATTACCTAAAGCTTTGACCATATGACATAGACCCCTCAACCTCTGGAACAGATTCAGCCCCTGACAACCCTACATGTGCCTCACTGTGGCCACCATCATCATCAGAGTCTGAAGAGACACTGACATCAGGTTGTGTGGGGGAGAGGCCCCAAACCCCTTGGTCACCTGTTGAAACCAAGATAAAAGCAGTACATTACTACCTGCACTATTATATATGGAAAATCCACAAATAATAATGAGGATCCACAACTCCATTTCCAGTCTCACATCTTCTCATCTCCGCTTTCATGCACAATAGACGTCCTCACAACAAAATTCACATTCAACTCAAGGCATTTATAACAAGCACATAAGGTAAATCACATGACACTTGACCAGTACAATGTTCCTTTTAGATATGCACTATGACACTTTACCTGATAAAACAACACATAAAACCCAGTACACTTATCTTAGCAAATATATACAAATACAAGGTTCAGTGCCTAATGTATGTACTATCAACCTTTTGTTTTTTTACAAAACATGTAGGATTAATTGCCTCATGGACACCAGGAGGTGTATTCGCTCTAAACTATAACTGCAAACGTTTTTCTGCTCATTCAACTACACTCTTGTGATTTCCCCACTTTAGGACACTTGGGCAACTATTCCAGAATGGAACATATAAATATTTTACCCTGGTTACACATAACATTAAGTGTACATAGGGAATTATCCTGCCCCTTAACTTTAATAGAATATATATGTTCCATAACAAAACAGTATCAAGCTTACCAGGAGCAGGGCCATGGCCTTGGACAACTCCTGATGGACCTGTAAAAAGTTGAGGGTGAGGCAATTTCAGTACCACCTCATTCTGCAGCACAACAAGATACCTGCATATATCTCACATGTACAGTAGCTACTGTGTTACTTGATGTATTGGTGACATTCTGAGTATGAGTGTACAACTGAGCTTTTATTCACCCCGCAGCACATAGATCTGACACCCATGTAAAGGTATGTATAGCCTGACAGAATGACTGCTACAGTATTACAATGGTGATCATAGTAAGTTTACCTGCACACTCCTCTGCTGTGGACACTACGACACCCACCTCCATGATATATGGTGTGATGGATGCCTGGCAGCTGTTGTGTGTCCCTAGGTTCACCATGAATTCCTCAGTGGCTGTGAGTGGTTGTTCCATTGCAAGCCCTCCACCGGTGACCACAAGATCTCTGGCTACATCAGCTGTCCTTTGTTGTGCAGCATTTACCATGTCTGTAGGGCGATGTCAAACCTGCTCATATGTCCTGTCCTGCTGGCCACTATCATTCACATGAAAAAAAAACAAAAAAAGAGAGATCCAGAATCAGGAAAGGAACAAATGAGAACAAATCACCAGATCTTTTCTAAGAAAGCTTTCTGCAAACCCTTTCAATACTATACACATACACATACACACTGCTTTTGCTTTTTTCTAGTAGTCATGTGACTGCTGCAGCAGTCAATGATCCTATTCAAATGTGCAAAAAAAAAAAAAATTTATTTAAAGAAACAAAAAAAAAAAAAGCAAAAAAAGCATTTTTGTCAAAAAAAAATGTTACACACATATATATATATATGATCAAATTTCATAACAATATAAATCTAATTCTAGCACATAAATATACTTCACATCCCAGACAAGGTCTACCCACAATGTAGCCCACTGTTCCCTGTTATGCCTCCTTCTAGATAGGAGGATGTGATGATGCTGCCATAGTCCTTGAAGTATTAGTTCATTCTCCGCATCTGAGAAGGGCACATGGCATCTACGATAAATTAGTCCTGAAAGACACCAAAAGGGAAACACACTGCAGGATCAAATACAGGGATGTCCACTATGTACAGATACAGCAAGAACAAAATGGTTGGCACTATCCACTGCTTGCTCACACATGTCATACTCTACAGTGTGACAACATAGTAAATGTGTGGATGCAACCAAGATAGTATTACTTAGGTAGTTCCCTGTGTGCCATGAGAGATTCTGCTGAATGACCATACATCAAACACTCCAGTCCACTGTCGTGTATCCCCTAAAGACAGCTACCTAATAATATGTCATAAGGCCAGTGCCATATAGTAGTATGCTATTACAACCACTATATAGGGACAGTCCAACAATACCAGTGTGCCACAATGACAAAAGACAATGCGACCCTGATATGTTGTAAATCCCCTGTATGTGAAAGTCAGCAGGGTATCAACAGCATGTCATTATCAAGGTCTAAGACAGGCTTACTGCAGTAATCCCTATTCCCTATACCTTTATACTCCCATCTGCATTCTGTTATACACAAAAAACAGTTACATACCTGGTGGAGTGCAGTACTCCTCTGTTGAAATGTACTACTAGTAATCTTTTGCAAAGGTGTACTCTGTGTGAGGAAAGTGTCATACAGAATGTTTGCCCATAGCCAGCTGCTTCCATTTTAACATGCTTCTCATTAGCAGGTAATTGCCTCTAAACCAATCTGTGATTCTGATATGTCAATTGCAGCCAAAACAGTTGAGTTTCACTATCATTAGCCTATGACATGCAACCACTGTGCAATATATAAGGTCTACATGTAGAACAGGGCCCCTTTTTTAGCTGTTGAGATGGACATTACTGGGGTGAGGTGACTAAATCATTGCAGAGGGTAGGTATGTGTCAGAAACTTTACATAGAGCTGTGTGTACTACAGACTGCAGATGCTGCTGCAGGTATTAGACATAGGCAGAGAGAGTGGACACTTTGGAGGACAACAAGCTGTACATGTATCTGTGTCAGCTGTGTCAGCTTTGTTGTAGAGACTGAGCTACGGTTAGTGTACCCTTTACAATCCAGTTACGGCAAGTGTTTAAGATATGTATGTTAGGCAACTGTGTCAATAACAGAGTACTAGGTGACATATAGTAATGCTATTCGGATATGTGAAGTGTGTCCCTACCTGCAGGACTGTGACTTCCAGCATTGAAAAGCAGTTATTTAATTTGCAATGCTTTGTGTGGATAATGAGTCCATGAATCATTCATTAATTACTGTCTTTAAAATAATGTAATTGAAATGCAACACAACACAGGATTTGAATCCAGGACTGTGTGTGGCAAAATGTACTGTATGCAAGGTATTTAACAGACTGAACTACTGAGTCACTATTACAGCAGGTGTATTTGGAAGATATATGTGCACACATGCAGTCTATGACAAACATTTTCTACATCCATCAGTATATTCATGGCATTATATGGATGTATTTCTGCACCAGAGTCTCAGTTGAATACGTATTTTGCCATAAATGCCTAAGCAGATGACTTTCTACATGTTGCTGATAAAAGGGCACATTTACCTGCTATCACAAGCCTCAGTTACATCCATTATCATGTCTTTGGCTTTCTAGTGGTGTACTATTGCACCAGAATCCAAGGTACACTCCCATTTTTGCTATTACTTTTTATTCCAGTTTTGCACAGTGTGGCGCTCCGTACAGCTCCGCTGAAACATGTCTAATGACTGTAATTGGCAATGACTATGTTTTGTTTAAACCAGTTGCTTTAATTAATTGTGGCATGCTAGGTTAATGCAGTGTGCTGCAGGTGTGATGGGCTTGGGTTTGAAACATGGCAGAGGTGTTTATTTTGTACATGTGTCTTACAATGTTATACACACATAGTCATTATATCTCTATGTAGCTGAGCTTAGTGAAGCTGTGCCAGTGCCGTGGTAAAAAAATATAAAGAAAAGAAAAATGGGGACATAGGAAAGTGGTGAAATGGGGGAAATCAAAGGGAAAAACATATGGAAAGCCAGGGAGGGATGTGCATGAAGGGTGTAGGAAAGAACCATATCTAGTCATTTCTAGTACAGCACCAACAGTGCAATTTGACAGAATTTGTACATGAATTTGGATTCTCAGAATTTGTACATTAATTTGGATTCTCAAACCCCATAGAGAGGAGTGAAGATAACATAACTGCATTGTCAACCCAAATGGACCAAATTACATGTGTATAAAATGGAGAGCTTTGTATGGAACAACATTTTTTTTTTTTTTTGTGAGAGGTGCACATTTTTTTTTTTAAGGTGAAAGTGGAATCTTGAGGAAGGGACATAGGTGCATCTTGGGGAGGTAAGTTGGGTAGGTGAGGATGCCTGTGCAAACATACAAGACAGACAAGACAGCAGACAGGCGTGGTGTGCGACACATGAGGGCGTGAACACCTTCGATATGGAGGGTGTTGTGGAATTCAAGTCCCATGAGCCTCAAGATGACAACAGGATGACTCACATCCCCACTCATGAGACTGTCAGCACTGCTCCTTCAATGACCCAGGTGTGGCAGTGCTGGAGGCTGGGCAGTGGGGTGAGGCTGCCCCACAAGGTTGGCCAGCATGTCCTCAATCTGGTGCAGGCAGTGGTCATAGCTATCTTGGACTATCCTGAGCACCAAGAGAGGCAGCTCAGCCCAGGTGACAACTCCCCCTCTGCCACCACTCCCAGAGGGGATCCCAGCCTCATCTCATTGGATGGCACTACCCAACACTGCAAGTACTGCAGGGGCAGCAGAGGGAGCACCACCAGTCTGGGTCCCAGGCATGCTGGGACCCAGTGCCACTGCCATTTGAGGCAAGGTATGGGGATCATGCAGGAATGGCCTACCTTGATATGCTGTGTCAATTGAGGTATAGCAATAAGTTGAGGTTAGTTATGAACAAATCATTGTTACTATTAACAGCATGTAACATCATATTAATTGACCCAAATACATAGCAATGTATATTACGTATGACACAACATAAAATAACATAACAGTCAGTATGCTTACAGAATGCCAGTAACAGTTAAAGCATAAGGGCAACCGCATGATTAATTTAACAAGATAAGTTAATATGAATGCATAATAACACATAACAATAATAAACTGCATAACGCCAACAACATAGTTAATTTTACAAGATATGTCAGTACGAAAGCATGATAACACATAATAATAAACCACATCTCTCAAAATATAGTTATTTAAGCAAAGGATGTTAATAGTAAGCAATAATAGCACATAACAATATTAAATACATTCAGATAAGGGGTGAGGAGAGAGAGAGAAAAACAGTCCATTAGTCACATTGCAGATTATATCCCTGAAAAGAGTGGTAATATTAACTCTACAGGTGTGTATTTTCAGTTTGTGTACAGTGACTGCAAGTTTCCTATAGGTGATGTAGCACACACATACCTCTCAAGCTGTTTCGTGGGACAGTATGGGCCAAACAATAACAAAGCAGGTACACAACTAGACAGAACACTTGCACATTATGTGGACTTATATAACTAGAAAAATAAAAAGCAAATGTATCAGAACCATGAACAAGCTCACATTCAGTGTAAGCTGTTTATTAAAACACAATGCAAGTATTGAGTACTTTCACAGTTAATACTGCTTCATCAGGCAATAACACACAATTAGTAACCCCATATTATATATGCAATAAAAAGCCTCATAATAAGATCAATTAATTAATTAATTAATTAACCAAAATCTTAAAGAAACATCTTATTTAACACAATCATGTAAAAACTTTAATTCTGGTTTCAAAGAAAAAACTTCATTAAGACCAGGTCAACAAAATGCTTTGTATAAACAAATATATAGTACTGATGACACACATACTTTTAAATTTTTAATA